>NW_011494951.1:7636301-7671836 GCF_000754665.1 Bison bison bison | reverse complement strand
CAGAAGGGGATGGCTGGGTGGCATCACCGACTCAATGGACATGAGTTTGAGTAAACTCTGGGAGTTGGTGATGGACAGGGAGGCCTGGCATACTGCAGTCCACAGAGTCGCAAAGAGTCAGACACGACTGAGCAACTGAACTGAACTGAACTCATTCTGCATATAAGTTAAACAAGCAGGGCAACAGTCATACTCCTTGTCATACTCCTTTCCCAATCTGAAACTAATCTGTTGTTCTATGTCCAGTTCTGATTGTTGCTTCTTGACCTGCATACATATTTGTCAGGAAACAAGCAGGGTGGTCTGGCACTCCGGTCTCTTTCAGAATTTTCCACAGTTTGTTGTGACCCACACTGTCAAATGTTTTAGCATAGCACAAGTAGATGTTTTTTCTGGAATTCCTTTGCTTTCTACATGATCCAACGAATGTTGTCAATTTCATCTCTGGTCCCTCTGCCTTTTCTAAATCCGGTTTGTACATCTGGAAGTTCTCGGTTTACATACTGCTGAAGCCTAGTTTGAAGGATTTTGAGCATTATCTACAATGGAATACTTAGACATAAAATGGGATGAAATTCTGCCTTTTGCAACAACGTGGATGGACCTAGAGGGCATTATGCTTAGTGAACTATCAGAGAAAGACAAAATGCTGTATTTTATCACTTACATGTGGAATCTAAAAAATAAAGCACATGAATGAATACAACAAAACAGAATCCAACTTACAGAGAGAACAAACTGGTGGTTACCAGTGGGGAGACAGAAGGGAGGGAGGAAAAAACGGGTATAGGGGTTAGAAGGTACACACTTCTATGTATAAGCCAAAGAGCTCACAAGGATACATTGGACAGCAGAGGGAAACATAGCCATTATTTATAGCAACTTTAAGTGGTGTATAGTCTACAGGAATATTCAATCAGAATAGCTGTACACCTGAAACTAATAAAATAATAAAATACTGTAAATCAACTTCAATTTTAAAGTATTATAAAGTTAAATTAAATTAGCAAATGTGTAAGTTTACATCTGCTTGTATAGACGTAGAAATAAAATAGTAAATGAAGAGTCCGTTTTAGGACAGTCCCTATAATATAACCTATGTTGAAAAATTAAACTTACAAACAATAATGTTTGAAAATCTAAAACAATGTCCTATTTACAGTGAAGGCTATGTGTGACGATGAGACTTGCAAAATCTACATTTTTTAGAATTTTCGTTTTCTTTCACAACAAGCACAGTTAGTTTACTGATTGGGATTTTTTTAAGCTTCTGAAAAGCTATTTAGGTAAGTGAGGTCTGGAAGTGAACTGTAATTGAAATAAAGGCATGGCATGAAGAGACATTCAGTATTAAAAAATAATTTGACTTTGATTCTTTTGCCTTGAAGAATGCCTGAACATCGGAAGTTAGAAAAGACTCTGAGTGTCTGAAATGTTTCAAGTCAGTGTCCAAATTGCTTATTTTAATCCAATGCCAAAAATTAAAGGGCTTATTCAGGTCTTCTATGGCCTCTCTCCACTTTTCTTCCAACCCTTTTCTAAATGCTGTATTTTCACCAACTTTATTTCCCTCCAAAGTCTTCTGTATTTTCCCCCTCAGGAGTAGAATGTATTCTGCCATATTACCTTCAATTACCATTTAGTAATTTATGAAATTACTCAGCATCATACCTGCAGTGTTTCAGTCAGGCCCCACTACATTGTAATGAGGTTTGATTTAACATGGTCATTATAAATGCTGCTAAAGGTTAATAGGGAAAAAAAAGTTTCATTCCAGTGCATTTTATTTCAATCATTTTGGAATAAAATAAGCATCTGTCACTAAGCATAGGACTTCCTTGTCTTATAAGCAGCAGGGTATGGATTGCTCACGAAAGTTTAGCAGAATATATTAATAAAGCACTACCATCTGGCAGAAAGCCAACTTGTGGGAGGAACAGTGTAAAGCTGCTTTTTCCAAGGACTGTGCCATAGAGTTTGAGGGCAGAACAACTCTTTATTGTGCAGGACTGTCTCTCCCAAGGCAGGATATTCAGCATTCCTGACCCTTGCCCATTAAGCACTTACAACGTCCCAGTTTTTCACTCATTGAAAAAGACCCTGATGCTGGGAAAGACTGAAGGCAGGAGGAGAAGGAGGATACAGAGGATGAAATGACTGGATGGCATCACAGACTCAATGGACAGGAGTTTGAGCAAACTCAGGGAGATGGTGAAGGACAGGGAAGCCTGGAGTGCTGCAGTCTGTGGGGTCACAAAGAGCCGGAGAGGGCTTAGCAACTGAACAACAAATTTCCAGATGCCCTCTAGGGGGCAACACTGCTCACAATTTGGTTTTCGTCGTTCAGTCCCTCAGTCCTGTGGGGCTCTTTTGCAACCCCATGGACTGTAGCCCACCAGGCTCCTCTGTCATGGAATTTCCCAGACAAGAATAATTCTTTACCACTGGCACCGCCTGGGAAGCCCCATGTTTTGGTACCGCTGATTTAAAATGTCAAGCACTAGTTATAAAGTCTAGAATGCCTTGTCCTGAAAGTATAATTTATCTAAACAGTTCTTTTAAATGTAGTAAGAGGAAAAAAGTAACTATGATCTCAATCATCCTCTTAGAAGGGCGGATCCTTTGTTTTGTTTTTTTTTTTTTGAGTCCCTACAGTGACCGGAGGAGAAAGCAATGGCAACCCACTCCAGTACTCTTGCCTGGAAAATCCCATGGATGAAGGAGCCTGGGTCGCTAAGAGTCGGGCAAGACTGAGCGACTTCACTTTCACTTTACACTTTCACGCATTGGAGAAGGAAATGGCAACCCACTCCAGAGTTCTTGCCTGGAGAATCCCAGGGACAGAGGAGCCTAGTGGGCTGCTGTCTATGGGGTCGCACAGAGTCGGACATGACTGAAGCGACTTAGCAGCAGTAGCAGCAGCAACAGTGACCAGAAGGACCAGTTTATACTTCAAGAGCTGACCATGTGCATCTCTTCCTAACTCTTCCTTTAATGGCCTCACCTTGGAACTTTGAAATCAGCCAGTGGAAATTTTTGGAAAATCAGTTGTTAAACACTTACCAGTACATCATTGCGCTTAGCTGATATTTCCTCATTAGTTCTAAGGACAGGAGTAAAATTAATTTGACAGCACAGAAGTTCAAATTTAATGTTTAAAAGAGAAAAATATATATATATTCCTACTATTATATATATATATAATAGGTAAAGAACAAGGACCTATTGTATAGCACAGGGAACTATACTCAATATCTTCTAATGAACTATAAGGGAAAAGAATCTGAAAAAGCTCCAGAAAATTGATGCTTTCGAATTGTGCTAGAGAAAACTCTTGAGAGTCCCTTGGACCACAGGGAAATCAAACCAGTCAGTCCTAAAGGAAATCAGCGCTGAATATTTACTGGAAGGACTGATGCTAACGCTGAAGCTCTAATACTTTGGCCACCTGATGTGAAGAGCCAGCTCACTGGAAAATATCCTGATGCTGGGAAAGATTGAAGGAGAAGGGGGTGACAGAGAATGAGATGGTTGGATGGCATCATTGATTCAATGAAAATGAATTTGAACACACTCCAGAGATAGTGAAGAGCAGAGAAGCCTGGTCTGCTGCAATCCATGGTGTTGTAAAGAGTCGGACATGGCTTAGTGACTGAACAACTATATATGTGTGTGTGTGTATATATATGTATATATATATATATAACTCAATCACTTTACAGTACATATGAAACTAACAGAGCATTGCAAATTAACTGTCCGTTCAGTTCAGTCGCTCAGTCATGTCCGACTTTTTGCGACCCCATGAACTGCAGCACACCAGGCTTCCCTGTCCATCACCAGCTCTTAGAGCTTGCTCAAATTCATGTCCATTGAATTGGTGATGCAATCCAACCATCTCATCCTCTGTCATCACCAAAGACCAAAAAGCCTTCCACCTATCACAGCTGACTGGCATTGGAGTGGCTGTATCTCAACCCTATTTCATATCAATAGGATATTTTATGGCAGCTACGGCATTCTCGTGACTTGTCTGGTTCTTGCCTGCCACACCAGCTCTGACATCTACCACTCCTGTCTTGCCCTTAATGTTTAGCAAAGGCCAGATTGCTTGTAGTTTTGACATGTATAGAGTTGTTTATGCTCTCAGGTCCTGGTTCTTCTTGATTTGACTATAATCTGCTTAGACCTTCCCAAGTGGCACGAGTAGCAAAGAATCCTCCTGCCAGTGCAGGAGACATAAGAGATGCAAGTTTGATTCTTGGGTCTGGAAGATCCCCTGGAGGAGGAAATGGCAACCTACTCCAATATTCTTGCCAGGAGAATCCCAGGGACAGAGGAGCCTGGTAGGCAACATTCCATGGAGTCACAAAAGAGTTGGACATGACTGAGGGACTAAACAAAAACGACATAATCTTCTCATGATGCTCCAAGTTCCAACTGTGATTTGAAAGACTCAGACTTTCAAATCACAGTTCTAAGTCTCAGCCTGTGCATGCCCATGGTATCTGCTCCTACAACTTTCTATGCATTCCTTCATTGTTTGCCTTCTGCATGTACATAAATAAAATGCATTTCTGTGAGTGTATCTGTTCCTGCACTGCTTAAAATTGCTAAACAAATTTTTATCTAACTTGAGATCTTTATGAAATGGTCTATAAAAGTACAGACTATTCTGCAAACACAAAATTCACTCAGGCGGGCCTTGGCTGCAGTCTCAAGACAGTCATCTTTCAGAGTAACTGAAGCTAAGATACAGGAAAGACAAACTGCTGACTGAGGAAGGCAGGCCATGTGAATGGCATGTCTGTCTAGTCAGGGCTGGAATAAAATGATGGTAGCTTCCAATACGAATCCCACACTAAAACTCACAAGGATAGACATTCCAAACTGCAATTGACATTTGAAATTGGGCTTCTTTTTACAGGTATAACTTTTTAAAAAAAATCTACATATTTGGCTGCACCAGCACTCGGCTGTGGCATACGGATCTGCAGGAGCTTTTTAGTTGCAGCATGTGGGACCTCTTTAAATTGCAGCATGTGGTATCTTTAGTTACAGAGTGCGAACTCTTAGTCATAGTATCTGGGATATAGTTCCCCAACCAGAGATTGAACCCTGGCCCCCTGAATTGGGAGCTCAGAGTCTTAGTCCCTGGACCACCAGAGAAGTCCCACACAGCTATAACTTTTAACCATAGTTATAAATGTTCTTGATCAGCACCCAGTAGACTAACTATTCCTATTCAATTTGTCTGACTACTCCCTTTTCTTTCCTAAGTGAATTGGTCAAGTCAGAGTCCTTGTATGTCGTGTTCATCATTATATTTCACTACTTAGCTGGAGAGGAAGCAATGACTGGCATGTGATTCATTTCTCTCTCAGTTATCAGAGAACATTCTAGGGGAAAAAAAAAGGAAGGTACCCCAATCTAACCTCTGACAAACATGCTGATAACTGAACTTCCTGACAAATAAAATTGTATTTCCCAGAAGAGGGTAATTATTTTTGAGAAGTCCTTATCAGGATGTTTCTGGTTTAGAATCGTGTGTGGCAAACAAACCTAGAATCTATGGATTTAATGATTTTGGTGGCTCAGTAGGTGAAGAATTTCCTTGCAAATCAGGCGACCTGGATTCAATCCCTGGGTTGGAAAGATCACCAGGGAAGGAAATGGCAACCCACTCCATTGTTCTTGCCTGGAGAATTCCACTGTCAGAGGAGTCTGGCAGGCTATAGACCATGGGGTCACAAAAAATCGGACACAACTGAGTGACTAACATTTTCACTTTCAATGATTTCACAGGGCACCTACCTAAGTTGTACAGTTGTCTGGAGTATAAAATGTTTCTTAACCCAAACACTCTCCTCTGTGAATAAAATGAAGTGAAGTCGCTCAGTCGTGTCCACCTCTTTGCAACTCCATGGACTATAGCCTACCAGGCTCCTCCATCCATGGGGTTTTCCAGACAAGAATACTGGAGTGGGTTGCCATTCCTTCTCCAGGGGATCTTCCAGACCCAGGGATCACATCTGGGTCTCCCGCATTATGCTGCTGCTAAGGCGCTTCAGTCGTGTCCGACTCTGTGCAACCCCATAGGTGGCAGCCCACCAGGCTCCATCCTCCCTGGGATTCTCCAGGCAAGAACACTGGAATGGGTTGCCATTTCCTTCTCCAATGCATGAAAAGTGAAAAGTGAAAGTGAAGCCGCTCAGTTGTGTTCACTCCATGCGACCCCATAGACAGCAGCCTACCAGGTTCCTCTGTCCATGGGATTTTCCAGGCAAGAGTACTGGAGTAGGGCGCCATTGCCTTCTCCGCTCCTGCATTATAGGCAGATGCTTTACTGTCTGAGCCGCCAGGGAAGCCCTCTGTGAATAGTAACCTGCAAATCTCACTGAAAGACTTTACCTATCATGACTGGCCACCTGGATGCAGGAAGGAAAGACCTGGGGAGTCATTCGGAATGTCCCAGACCTCTCCCTATTCAGCCTGTGTCACTTAATTGCTTTTATCACTGGAATTATTAGTAAATCTTGGTAGTGGGTAAGATCTTTGAGTCATGTAAGTCAGATTGGACAATCCAGTGTTAAGCTCTATGTAAGCACACTAGTATAGTGAACTGCCTTAACAAATATTGGTTAAACCAGATACCCCTTATTATAAGTTAGTTCTCATTGCTACAATTATCACAAATGAAGTTGAAAGAATCTTTCAAAGATACCATCCAGTGGGGTTCTAGCTTGATGACAGCTTGTATGAGATTGCACTTTAAAGGCCTCCGATTTTAACATTCTATAGTAGAATGATCCATCTTTGAAAACTTGAGTCTCCTGCTCTCAGTCTCCTCCCAGTTAAATAGCAAGCAAACTGCAACAGCATAAAATTCAACTTATATGCCTTCTACTGCTACAGAGGGACTTGAGAGACAGAGCCAAGAATTAGTCTTATCAAAGTCATTAAAAATTCTTGAGAGAATTTTGACATATTGGTTCTATGATCTTCATAAGCACCTTGTGAAATTATAAGAAGAAAAGATACTAGTCTCTCTAATTAAGACAGAGAGAGGAAAAGTGATCTTTCCAAACTTACCCAGCTAATACTTACGAGAGGTGGCCCTAAAATGCAAGTCTTTGTCCTCCAGAGCCAATGTGTTTTCCTTACATGGAATGCCTATTTCATTCTTCCTAACTTCAGGCAGAGTAGTAGTCCCTAACCTCTCTGAGTCTCAATTCTCTCTTCTACGAAATAGTGGTGATAACAAGCTCTCCCTCACATACCAGATTGTGAATGTTTTATGATAGCAACTATGTGTTCAGTAATCTGATAATATTCAGAGTACCTATGAAGACCGTGATAATGATTCAATGTCTCCACCAAATTTTGTAATATCATATTCCTTTCACTTCCATTATCACTCATTTATACTAACCATCCTGCAAGATGAACAGAGCTGTTGCTGTTCAGTTGTGTCCAACTCTTTGCAACCTCACAGGCTGCAGCGCCCCAGGCTCCCCTGTCCTCTACTGCCTCCCACAGTTTGCTCAAATTCATGTTCATTGAGGTGGTGATGTTATCTAACCATCTCATCCTCTGCTGCCCTCTTTTCCTTTGGTCTTCAATTTCTCCCATCATCAGGGTCTTTTCCAATGAGCCGACTCTTCACATCAGGTGACCAAAGCATTGGAGCTTCAGCATCTCATGCATTGGCAAGCAGGTTCTTTACCACTGTGCCACCTGGGAAGCCAAAAATGAGAGTGTTAGTTGGTCAGTCACGTCCAACTCTTTGTGACCCAGTGGACTGTAGCCTGCCATGCTCCTCTGTCCATGGAATTCTCCAGGCAAGAATATTGGAGTGGATCCTCTTTCCCTTCTCCCAGGGATCTTCCTGACCCAGGTATTAAACTCAGGTCTCTTACATTGCAGGCAGATTCCTTACTGTCTGAGCCACCAGGGAAGCCCATGAACAGCATAGATATTTTCTTTTTCTTTTAGGAAAGGAAACCATGGCTTAAGAGGGTAAATGAATTGCAGAACTGAGACTAAAACCTCTTCCTGTGTGATGCTAAAACTCTATGCTAGATGCTAAAATGATTTTATAAAATATCTAGAATTTTTACTTTCTGTCCTCTTGAGAAACTTATGGCATGATGAACATGTAGCACTATTCAAATGTGATATTTATGTTATCTAGAAAGTGTAGCTCATCTTGGAAATAAGATATGTGGCTCTGGTTTCAAATAGTGTTCAGAGATCAAAGGTAAAGGGAGTTTCATTGTTCATTGAACATGTGAAGAATCCAGTCTTCAGTTGGAAAGCCAGTAGAACTATGACCTCCACTGGATTTCAAGTATATAGAGATGGTGAACTAGTCACATGGTGGATGTTCTCTAAATCCTTAGTTCTGTGAATAATTAGGGCTCCCCCAGTGGCTCAGGGTAAAGAATCCTCCTGCAATGCAGGAATCACAGGAGACAAAAGTTCAATCCCTGGGTCAGGAAGATCCCCTGGAAGAGGGCATGGCAACCCACTCCAGTATTCTTGTCTGGAGAATATCCAAGGACAGAGGAACCTAGAGGGCTGCATTCCGTAGCGTCACAAAGAGTCGGACACAACTGAATCAATTTAGCACATGTACAAGCAGAAAAATTAGCTTTTATAAATAGAGAGGTAATAAAATGATTTTGAATAATTCCCAGATTAGTGCATTGGCAGCTAAAAATTTCCCAAGAAATTTGCTTAACCAGTGTTTCACTGATTTTTTCAGTAGAGATTAGATTACCTGTAAGATTTCCTACAAAAAGAATTCCAGCTGTCAACTGAAATCTATTTTTCTCTTTCCTCATGCAGGACTTAACTGCATTTTCCAGGCTCTCTTGCAATTTAGTCATGTGACTGAGTCTGAGCCAATATGATGTGAGTGTAAGTGATCTAGGCCAAAGAAACTTCCAGACTCTTCTCTATTCTTCTCCTTTATGTGGTCAGAGACCAAGAAGGTCATTGAGATGGCATTGGAAGCTATATACTGAAGATGGTAGAATGTCCGCCAACCTGAGTCCCTGAAAGACTGCATGGAGAAGGAATTGTCTCTCTACCATCAACCACCTCTGCTGACCTGGGATATCCCTGTTCAGTTAGGTGAGAAGTAATCAAGCTTTCATTGTGTTGAGTTGCTACATTTGTATCTACTTACTTATTTATTGGCCATGCCTCATATCATGCAGGATCTTAAGTTCCCTGACCAAGGATCAAACCTATGCTCCCTGCATTGGAAGCATGGAGTCTTAACCAGTGGACCACCAGGGAAGTCCTTGAGCTGCTACATTTTTAGCTTCTTTCTTGCAGCAATTTTGCCCACATAAACCATTTCCAAGTCATAATGCACTGTGCAACTGCAAAGTATTTTTTTCAGTATTATTATTCTAAGCTCAGCTCTCTACCAGCTTAATTTTTATGACATACGCCAACCTGTTCATTTTAATAATATGTTCTCCATAATAAAAATATCTGCATTGCCACTCTACAATTTCTCTTAAACTATAACTGTTATCATGACAATTCTAAATCAAGAAAATTCGGTGGTTCCTAACACCAATTATCCAAGCTTGGATGATCTGATGAAAGAAACAAACTAGTCACACCCTATGAGAGAAGCAATTTATGGACTAGATAGTTCTCATTTACAACCCATGAAACAAACCCAGAGAACCAAGCAATAGGGTGTGATTTAAAAGTTCCAAGGAGGCCCTTCTCTTTTAGCCTTGTGGAGAAAGGAACACAACTTAAAAAAAAAAAATTTATGGTAATTTGGGTTGCCAATGCTATGTATGATAAGGGTTTCTAGCCTCTCCTACTTGATTCATCCGAATATCGCTTTCAATTATGCTTTGTATGCTGTGTGCGCTCAGTCGTGTCCTACTCTTTGCAACCCTTTGGACTGTAGCCCACCAGGCTCCTGTGTTCATGGAATTTTCCAGGCAAGAATACTGGAGTGGGTTGCCATTTCCTGCTCCAAGAAATCTTCCCAACCCTGGAAATGGAAACAGGATCTCCTGTGGCTCCTGCCTTGCAGGCAGATTCTTTACCTGCTCAGCCAGCCATGGAGGCACTGCTTTATTCTTTAGTTCCCAAACTCAGGAATTCATAACGACTCTAGCTCTTTACCCTGGCTTTCAAGACTCTGGAATCTGCTCCTACTTGGCCTTCAACCTCATTTCCCACCAGACAGAGACCTTTCCACGGAGTGGACTCCCCAGGCTTGACCAACAGTAGGTCAAGTGACCACACTTTCTCTCCTAGGAAAGGGCAAGTGATGACTGCAAGTGTCCTTGAGTTCCTACTGCCCTGTGATTGCAGGAGACAGAAAGAGAGTTCCCTTACAGTAATTCTCAGTATCATTTCAAAAATACAATATAAGATTTAATCTTCTGTGGCCTCTAGCAGAGTCCTCCTGAGCTCTAAACCATCAAACCATCTCCATGCCCCACAGATAACGGAGCTCCTTTACCACCCATGACTCTCTGATCTGGCCCCAAATGACTTACAGGATTCTCCTGTACAAACTACATCCCCTCCTGCCTGATTCTGCTGTCGTTCTCGATGTGGTCTCACCCTACTGAGTTCTATGTTCCTAACTCCAATCTCTTTCTGAATGCAGTTGAATCCCCCCTCCAGCTTTGCCACCACAGTCACCCCAGAAAATGCTCCTCTCCCAATGCCAGTCCTCTCGGCTTTTACAAATTTTGCCCATCACCCTGTCCCATATCTGTGAGAGGACCCCACAATTCAAACCAGAACATGTAGCAGGAGCTCAGCAAATGTCTGTTGAGTTGAGATGTGTGGTAAGTCACTTCAGTCGTGTCTGACTCTGAGATCTTATGGTCTGTAGCCCACCAGGCTCCTCTGTCCATGGGATTCTCCAGGCAAGAATACTGGAGTGGGTTGCCATGCCCTCCCCCAGGGGATCTTCCTGACCCAGGGATAGAACTCGAATCTCTTATGTCTCCTGCATCAGCAGGAGAGTTCTTTACCATTTTTGCCGCCTGGGAAGCCTGTGTATCTCTCTTTGACTCCTCTTATATAAATTCCTGATAATAATAATGTAATCATTTATTAACCGAGTCCACCCTCAGATTTTCCAACTCATTGGTCTGGGTGGAGCCTGAGAATTAATATTTCTAACAAGTTCCCAGAAGGTGAGGCTGATAGTGGGAGGACCACATTTGAGAACCACTGCCCTCTGCATCCCCCAGTCCTACACCAAGTGTCCCAAGCATACTGACAAGGTAATCTCCCTTACTTGTCAAGAAGGACAATAGTGTGGGCTGGATTTCCATCTGGCTCAGCCATCGCAGGAACATCACAGACAAAGAAACAAAAGCCTTGAGTCAGGAGACTCCTGTTTGTCCCCTGTCAAGCTACTGATGGGTTCCTGTGAGGGTGTGGGAGCCAAACTGAGAAGCCCTGGTGAGTGCTGAGCGCAAAGGTAGACGAGCATTACAGGTGAAATTACAGCAGCTACCAAACAGACAGGCGGCAGGAGTCATGGCAGCGGTATCTGGGAAGCAATATTACGACAGAACGGATCCCAAGGCCACTGACAGCTAGCTCTGAGACAGGCCCTCTTATCCACAGGAACAAAGTACATGCTGTGCTCTAGGTAAACCTCCAGGGAACGCTTTAGCCCAGATCCCTGACAGGCTAATAGGAGATTTTCCTTTTCATGGCAAGGGAGCCGTTCTCTCCTGATGTCTTTCTGAGTATGTCTGTGGCTGATAACGGACTCATTTCCCTCGGAAAATGTCTTTTCCTTCTCTCCCTCTCTTTTCACAATTCTGGATTTCCTTAAAGGAATGAAAGGGGCAGAGAGAGAATGAAGGAATAAACAGCAATTTTTCATGATGTTCCTTTATCCATCTCATGCTGATGGGTCCAGACTATGAACGTCAAGGCTAGGGGACAGCCTCTCACCTGCCTTATTCACTTCCCTGGTGAAGTAGGCACCTGTACAGTGAGAGGGTAACAGGCAGGAAGGCCAGGGGTCTCCAAACGGAGGAAATAGCCTGCAAGTGTCAGACATTTTTATCTCTCTTAAGTGGCAGGAGGAAACAAACTAGTGATATTTTTTCCTTCTCTATACAAATTTAAAAAGTTTCTCTTAAAATACTGTATTGCCATAATGACACCTGGTTTCACCTGAAGTTAACTATTCTCAAACCTAGAGATAACCAATGCCTTTTCCTTATGGAAATGTCTGTCTTAAGCTATGCTAATGTGCTATGCATTTACCCCAGACTCTGTCTTCAAGTTGGTTCTGCCTCTTGGCTCAGAACCTACTTGACAAACCAGTATGTTATACTCAGATATTGTTCCCCTAATCTATGTAAATGAAACTATTTGTATGGTGGTCTGCCCTTCTTCAAGATTCAAGTTAATCATTTTATGGCCCAGGATAAACCATTTGGTGCCAAGATTATCCCAAAATGCATCTTATGGGTGAGGAGCCTGGCGCCATTCTGAATTTTAAGACATTCCTTTCTTTCATGAACAGACTGCTAGTGACTGCTAGTGAGAAGGAAATGGCAACCTGCTGCTGCTAAGTCGCATCAGTTGTGTCTGCTCTGTGCGACCCCATAGATGGCAGCCCACCAGGCTCCCCCATCCCTGAGATTCTCCAGGCAAGAACACTGGAGTGGGTTGCCATTTCCTTCTCCAATGCATGAAAGTGAAAAGTGAAAGTGAAGTCACTCAGTCGTGTCCGACTCTTCGCGACCCCATGGACTGCAGCCTACCAGGCTCCTCCATCCATGGGATTTTCCAGGCAAGAGTACTGGAGTGGGGTGCCATCGCCTTCTCCAGCAGCAGCAGCAGTGACTATATAACATCCAGCTGAAGACTAGCAGGGGGGTACTCTTCTGCCCCCTTCTGATGCCTATGTCAGAAGCTTTCCCTATCTCCTTTATACTTTAATAAAACTTTATTACACAAAAGCTCTGAGCGATCAAGCCTCGTCCCTGGCCCCGGATTGAATTCTTCTCCTCCGGGGGCCAAAAATCCCAGTGTCTTTGCGTGATTCAACAACAACCTTTCAATAGCCTCATCCTCATCCGCATCCCTTGTGGGTACCAAGCTGCCATCATCACGTGGTCAAGCCCTCCCTCCTCTTGATCATCTGATTATCCAGAAGCAGGAGCCAGAGGGGCTGCTGCTGGAAGCCACAGGTCACCTGATAGCTGTGGCTGCCCCTGGAATCTTGTGGGAAAGGGGGAAGGGGCAGGGCTGTTCACCCAGGCTGCTTCTCCTCCATTTATGGCCTCCAGGGTATCCCACCACCTCCCTTGCCTCAAACTGTCTGGGCCTCTCAGATATGCAAGTGACTCATTTTCCATCCATCAGAGATGAGACTTAAATAAATAAAAAGGTACTTCGTGGGGCGGCTGGGCCTAATGATAAGCAATTATAGGAAGCCAAATGAAGGCAGTGCTTTGTGCGGGGCCTGTGAAATTGGTTAAGCAAAAAGAATAATGGCCCGTTTCGGTGATTCATCCCTTTGCTCATTTCAGAGGGAGCATTATCTCAGTTAAGTGATGCAATTAATATGAAAATGAGGGAATCATTGTTTAAGGAGATGAGAGGGAAGCGGAGAGGGGCCGGATGCCACAGTGGAAGAATAAGGGCCACTGAGATGGAAATTTGCATAGGTCAGTAGCAATGTGATGCCTCTAGCACAGATTCATAGCTTAGTGCACATTGTAATACGTTGCCATTAAATTCTCATTATGGTGACCTGTGTCCAACACAATTCAATTTTTCAGAATCTTAATGATAAAAAGTTAATTACACTAAGGTGAAAACCTTTTGTACTGGGCCTTAAAATAAAACATAGAAAGGGCATTGTGAATACCTCAGGACACTGCCAGGGAAGGTTGAGGGGGGGTGTTAAATTACTGTTTTATTAACCATAACATGATTTGCAGATTGATTTTTGTGTATGTGTGTGAGCTTTGCAGATCTTTTGTAATGAAGTCAAGAGTGATAAATAAGGTGTTTGCCTCCTCTTCACTTTTCGTTTTTGCTTCCCTGCTTCTCTGATGGTGTCTTTCCACTCAGTAGCTGGCAGACAGTATTCCAAGGGCTAGTTAACATCTTTGGATGTAGAAAAGGAAGAGGACAGGGACTGAAGTGGAGCGTGTGTTGGAGAGCTCAGAGGGTCATGAGTCATGGTGACAGGTGAGGGCTGTCACCAGCCCACTCTGTGCTTTGGGCATGGCGTGTCATACCCAAAGGGCTCCAAGCAGAGATGGGGAGAAGAGCATGACCTGGTTTTTATAGCACAGAATCACCTGTAGCTGCTGCCTCTTTTCTGCTCTGTGTTGCCGACTTTAAAAAATGTACAACATGAGAGTTTCGAGTTGGGTTTTATTTGAGCTCAAATGAGGACTATAGCCCAGGAGAGCACATTTCAGATAGCTCTGAGAAACAGCTCCAAAGAGGTAGGGGGAAGGTCAGTATATATGTGACTTCAGTGAACAGGGAGTTCACTCAATCAAGCACATATTTTTGCAGAAGGTTTCTGCTAGTCACAGGGAGCAGGGGTCACCATGAAGGGCTTTATTGCTTTTCTAGATGTGAGGAGATGTAAGAATTGGGCTCGTAAAATCAGCTCTTGAAAATATCTAAGACCTGTTCTGCCGGATTTTCCAGAGCACAGAGTACCTCATTTCTGATCTCCATTCTGAGTTCCTTTCAGGGGGTGTTGAAGGTCAGCAACTGCAGCAGCTCATAATTTAATCCTTGTAGAGGTAGATGGGAAATGCTCTTGGCAAGTGCCCATTAGTAGTTGACAATGCCCTTGACCGAATTATCTAAACTCTCAGGGTTTCAGCATCCTCTTGGGAGAAAAAGATCATGTTACCTTTCTTGAGGGAATTGCTATGAGGATTTGGGATCAAGAATATACCCTGGACCCAAGGCATTATGCTATGGGGAAGAGAGAAACCTCAGGAGCAAGGTTCTCCCTACCTGAGGCCGCTGCTGTGTGGAGATCCGAGGGTGGGGAGGGAACCCCCATCACCATGACTGGCCAGGAGGCAAAAACTTCAACGGAAGACTTAGAGGGGTTAGAAGTGTTAAGTAGTTAGAATAGAAAAAAGAGTCCAGAATGGTGGAGACTGAAAGACAAAGAAAGGAAAAGCTCCCAAAAATAGAACAAAGGAAGGTCCAAGGACCAGAGTGAGAACCTCAGGAAAACAAACAGCCCTCCTGGCTAACCCAAATTACATAGGGCAGGCTCAGGGGGAGGAGAAAAAAGCATATAAAAAGAGGAGCCAAAATTGGGCCATGGACTTCTCTTCTCTGCATCTTTTGGGTCAGTCTGCCCTCACACCTCGAGGATGTATTTTATTTTCTAAATAAAACTGAGCTGTAACACAGAGCCGCAACACTGGTCCATCCAAGGAAATTACATGGGGCTGTAACACTGGTCCGTCCGTTGCTTCAGATTTTTGTTGCGATGAGACAGAACCAAGGAAATTACAAATTCCTCTGACAGAAGGAAGGAAACTCAAAGTCATGTCAGGATAGCAGTGACATTCACTTCAAAGGGAAAATGACGACACATCTCAAGAAACTCAAAGAATCATTCTACCAAAGACAGGACATTCCCATGAATTCACTCAGGCTTCTCTTTGAGGGTCAGAGAATTGCTGATAATCACGCTCCGAAAGGACTGGGAATCAAGGAAGGTATGATTGAAGTTTATCAAGAGCACACAGGGGGTCATTCAACCGTTTAGATATTCTTTTTGTTTTCTTTCTTTTCCCTTAATTCTCTTTTATTTTTTAAAATAGTTCTTTTGTAATGTGGTGTTCAAAACAGAATTGAAAACTGGCACCCCATCTCTAAAACATCTGGTCATTTGAATTCTAGTGCCTATGATTCATTATTGTTTATTTACATTGTGCTGTTTTTTGATGATCATACCTCAGCCTGCTTCATATCACGCTCTCCTTTTTAAAAATTATATGAGTATAAAATAGATAACTAATGAGAAAATACGATATAGCACAAGGAACCCTACTTAATGCATTTTGGTGACCTGAATGGGAAGAAAGTCCACAAAGAATGAAATACATGTATATGTATGGCTGATTCACCTTACTGTGCAGCCTAAACTACACAACATTGAAAAGCAACTATTTGTTGTTATTCAGTTGCTAAGTCATGTCTGACTCTTTGAGACCCCAAGGACTGCAGCATATCAGGCTTTCCTGTCCTACACTATCTTCCAGAATTGGCTCAAACTCATGTCTACTGAGTCAGCGATGCCATCCAACCATCTCATCCTCTGTTGCCCCCTTCTCCTCCTGCCCTCAATCTTTCTGAGCATCAGGTCTTTTTCAATGAGTCAGCCCTTTGCATCAGGTGGGTAAAGTATTGGAGCTTCAGTTTCAGCATCAGTCTTTCTAATGAATATTAAGGATTGATTTCCTTTAGGATTGACTGGTTTGACCTCCATACTGTCCAAGGGACTCTCAACAGTCTTCTCCAGCAACACCCAGATGGAAAGCATCAATTCTTCAGTGTTCAACCCTCTTTATGGTCCAATCTTCACAAGTGTACATGACTACTGGAAAAACTATAGCAACTATACTCCAATAAAAATTAATTTTAAAAAAATTAAAATTACATATGTCCACAGAGAGACTGGCTGCCTTCTCCAGGCCTGTGAATTTGTAGGCTTGTGATAAATGAGATCAACTAATGCGAGGATTCATAAATGACTTTCCAATTGGCCCTGAAGTTCTAGTATGTGATTGCTTCATTCCTGGACTATGACTTTCAGTGGGAGAGAGAAGGTTTTCAGAGAACTGAACGGTGGGGAAATGACCTTTCCTTAACTTGAAGCTACTTTTAAAATCTGAGGGTCTGGACCGAAAAAAGGGGAATATCAGATTGAAATCAAGGTGACAGAGGTGATGGGAACAATGACTAACTCCAAAGGTGGCTTCTCTGAAGAGAAAGCATATTAAGATGAAAAAAAATCTTGTCAGAAGATCCCAGAAAAGTTCTACTTTGCATTGGCAGTTAAAGGTACTCATGCAGGAGGGACTTCCCCGGATGTCCAGTGGTTAAGACTCTGCACTTCTGCTGCAGGGGCTCAGGTTCTACCTCTGGTCAGGGAAGTAGGATGCCACATGCCCTGTGGCATGGCCAAAAAACAAAAAAGTTATCCATGCAAACATGTATACAACAGAACACTGCTCTTTTTAATTTATTTGTACTTTCTGGCCTGGGATGTAGGTTTTAAATGGACCTTGTCTGCACCAACCTCATTAAAATAAACAAAAAATTTGTGGGAAAAAAAAACCATTAAAAAATAATATACCCTGTTTCACAAAATCAAGGACATAGAGAATAGACTGGTGGTTGCCAAGAGGTGGAGAGTGGGAGAGGGTAGGAGTGGGAATTTGGGTTCTGTGCTGTGCTTAGTCACTCAGTCGTGTCGGATTCTTTGTGACCCCATGAACTGTAGCCCACCTGGTTTCTCTGTGCATGGGGATTCTCAGGCAAGGATACTGGAGTGGGTTGCCATGCCCTTCTCCAGGGGATCTTCCCAATCCAGGGATCAAACCCAGGTCTCCCACATTGCAGGCAGATTCTTTACTGTCTGAGCCATGAGGGAAGCCCAAGAATACTGGAGAAGGTAGTCTATCCCTTCTCCAGGGGATCTTCCTGACCCAGGAATAGAACCAGGGTCTCTTGCATTGTAGGCAGATTCTTTACCAGCTGAGCTACTAGGGAAACCCCCAGGGAATTTGGGGTTCACAGATGCAAACTGGTATATATAGAATGGATAGACAGTAAGGTTCTACTGCATAGAACAAGGAACTATATTCAAAATCCTGTGATAGACCATAATGGAAAAGAATATGAAAAAGGATGTATCAGTTCAGTTCAGTCACTCAGTCGTGTCCAACTCTGTGACCCCATGGACTGCAGCACACCAGGCTTCCCTGTCCATCACCAACTCCCAGAGCCTACTCAAACTCATGTCATTAGCGTCTGTGATGCCATCCAACCATCTCATTTTCTGTCATCCCCTTCCACCTTTAATCTTTCCCAGCACCAGGGTCTTTTCCAATGAGTCAGTTCTTCACATCAGGTGGCCAAAGTATTGGAGTTTCACCTTCAATATAAGTCCTTCCAGTGAATATTCAAGACTGATTTCCTTTAGGATGGACTGGTTGGATCTCCCTGCAGTCCAAAGGACTCCCAAGAGTCTTCTCCAACACCACAGTTCAAAAGCATCAATTCTTTGGTACTCAGCTTTCTTTATAGTCCAACTCTCACATCCATACATGACTATTGGAAAAACCATAGCTTTGACTAGGAGGACCTTTCTTGGTAATGTCTCTGCTTTTTAAAATGCTATCTAGGTTGGTCATTGCTTTTCTTCCAAGGAGCAAGCGTCTTTTAATTTCATGGCTACAGTCACCATCTGCAGTGATTTTGGAGCCCCAAAAATAAAATCTCTCACTGTTTCTACTGTTTCCCCAGCTATTTGCCAGTGATGGGACCATATACCATGATCTTAGTTTTCTGAATGTTGAATTTCAAGCCAACTTTTTCACTCTCTTCTTTCACTTTCATCAAGAGGCTCTTTAGTTCCTCTTCACTTTCCACCATAAGGGTGGTGTCATCTGCATATCTGAGGTTATTGATATTTCTCTCAGCAGTCTTGATTCCAGCTTGTGCTTCATCCAGCCCAGGATTTTGTATGATGTACTCTGCATATAAGTTAAATAAGCAGGGTGGCAGTATACAGCCTTGACGTACTCCTTTCCTGATTTGGAACCAGTCTGTTGTTCCATGTCCAGTTCTAACTGTTGCTTCCTGACCTGCATACAGATTTCTCAAGAGGCAGGTCAGGTGGTCTGGTATTCCCATCTCTAAAGAATGTATTTATATGTATATATACACACACACATATATAATTATGACTCATTAATAGCTGAGTCACTTTGCTGTATAGCAATAATTAATACAACATTGTAATTCAACTATACTTTAATAAAAATTAATTAAAAACAAGAATATACCATGTTTCATACCAGGTAGGAGGAAGGGAAGCACTGTTACCATCATCATCACCCTCACTGTGGTCAGAGCCTACACCTCCCACACTACAGGAATGCAATAAACATAAACTCCCCTCACCCTAGGCAAAATGCTCAAAGACTGTGAGCTACAATTCCCACAAATACAAACATTATGTAGCAATACCTTCTTTCTATTTCTTCATGAGTATTTCTAACATAATAATCAAATTTTGGTGGTGGTTCAAGCACTAGAATAGCAGGAGTGGTAATACACTGATGCCAATACTAATAATAAAAAACTGTGATTCTTAAACTTTCCATTGAGCTTTTTATGCTGTAAATGATCATTCATGGTCAATCATACTATGTACATAAAAGCAAGGGATATATTCTTTCTTCAATAGTAAAAAAAAATTCAATTTACAACTTAGGTATCTTTGATGAGTGTGCAAGCACTCATAGATAACTACCCTGGTGAATTGCTTAATCTACCTTTGAGGGAAAATATCTAATGTTATGAAGCAACACGGTCTTGGTTGAGGATGAAGGAGGTGTGTTCATCAAGTAAGCAGTTTGCTGGCATTTTGAGGATGAAAAAGAGATATGCAAACATGACAGGCAGTGAAAAATCAAGAAAACACAGGAAAAAAAAAAAGGATGAGTTTACAGAAAATAAAAGTCAAATTTTCAATAAGACAAGTCGGAGCATCCTCTGGCCCCCATCAGGAAGCCACTTATATTTTTCCTGCTGGGACACAATAGTCCTGAATTCATTTGTAAGCCTCAGGGATTCATGAGTAAGGAAACTATTCAAAAATACTAATCCCAGTCTCATGAATGAATTTAACATATCATCAGTCAACTTGACTCATTTTACGAATCCAAACATTCCTAAAGATTCATGACACTTTACATCAGTGTTTCCTAAGCATAGTTTAGCATACAATCACCTGGACAGTCTGGTAAAGCACATATTCCCAGACAGAAAACTCTGGAATAAGAGCCCAGGAATCAGTATTTTCAACAAGCAATCCAGATCATTTTTATGTAGCCAGACAAAAAGACAAGCATAGAATACAAGCAATTTGTGGAACCACTGTTTGGTAGAGCCCCAAATAGTCCATTTTACTACAAGTCCAAAACTAAACATATCTCCTTGCTTACTGACTCTCTGGGATATTTGCTTGTCCGATTAACAAATTTATTCATTAAATAAGTATTTACTGAAATTCCCTTGTGGTCCAGTGGTTAAGAATGTGCTTGCTAACACAGGGGACACGGGTTCAATCCCTGTTCCAAGAAGATTCCACATGCTTTGGAGCAACTAAGCCTGTGCACTGCAATTACAGAGCCTGAGCTCTAGAGCCTGTCCTCCTCAACAGGAAGAAGTATTAGTCACTCAGTCATGTTCAACTCTTTGTGACCCCATGGCCTGTAGACTACCATGCTCCTCTGTCCATGGACTTCTCCAGGCAAGGATACTGGAGTGAGTAGCCATTCCCTTCTGCAGGAGACCTTCCGGACCCAGGGACTGAACCCAGGTCTTCTGCGTTGCTGGCAGATTCTTTACCATCTGAGCCACCAGGAGAGAAGCCACAGCAGTAAGAAGCTTGCAAGCTGCAACTAGAGAGTAGTCCCTGCTTGCTTCAGCTAGAGAAAGCCCACGCGTGACAACAAAGCCCCAGGGCACCCAAAGTCAAGAAATTAATTTAAAATAATAAGTTAAATATGTCAAATTGGTGATCATTTTCTTAAAAAGTGTCTACTGAGTATCTGCCATGGTATGAGTGCACAATGAGTCAATTCCTGACCTTCCTTCAAAGAATTCAAAGTGCAGAGGAATTCAGGCCTGGGTGCTATGAACTGTAACACAGAGTAGAGTAGAACAAGCCCTGTAGGGAAGTATTGATACAATAGAGAAGAAAGGGGACATTAATTTTGACTGGGGTGATCAGAGACCACTCCATATAAGAGGTGGCATTTGAACTGACCCTCAAAGAATGAGTAGGATTTAAATTACAGACAAAATAAAGAAGTGTTCCATGCTAAAGGAACAGTATAAGCAACAGCACAATGTAAGAAGGTAGAAGGCGTATTTGGCTAATCATGAGTAGTTTAATATTGCTAGAATATCTAGGGACATCATGTGGGACCAGATTAGCAGTGGCCCTGCAGAGATGTTGGACCTTTGTTGGTAGGCTGTGGGGAGATATTAAAGGTTTGTAAGGATGAAACCAAACATGATTTGGGCCCCGTTACGGGAAGATGACTCTACTGCAGCATAAACCAAAGAAGCAAGAGTCTGGAAGTGAAGACATCGATGTACCGGCTGCTATAATGGTCCACAGGAGAAAGAACAAGTTCTCAAAACAGGACAGTAGGCCTGGATGCGGAAAGCAGGGGTTACAACAACCATAACCAAGATTTGCCACTTACTCCATATACGTCTGTGGGCAAAGCAGCTATCCTCTCTGGGTCTCAGTTTCCCTCCCTTTGAAAGGAGATTAATAATTACCTGCTAGGTCTCCATCCAAGAATTATGATGGGATATGTAACCACAGCAGAGAAGGCGATGGCACCCCACTCCAGTACTCTTGCCTGGAAAATCCCATGGATGGAGGAGCCTGGTAGGCTGCAGTCCATGGGGTCGCTAAGAGTAGGACACGACTGAGTGACTTCACTTTCACTTTTTACTTTCATGCATTGGAGAAGGAAATGGCAACCCACTCCAGTGTTCTTGCCTGGAGAATCCCAGGGATGGGGGAGCCTGGTGGGCTGCCGCCTATGGGGTCGCACAGAGTCGGACACGACTGAAATGACTTAGCAGCAGCAGCATGTAATCACAGAAATCACATAAAGTGCTTTACAAGGATAAAGAGCTATTACCATTAATGATGATGATAAAGTACCTACTGAAGGGCAGGCAGTCGGGGACAACTACGGGATCAGCAGCACTAGAGCAGGGCTGATTTTGCCCTTTACTAAACCACTGTCACCTTTAAACCGTCTGGAGCTCTTATTAAGTCCTCTAACACACAACCCAGACAAATCCTAAACCAACCATCCTGGCTCTGTCTTACTCATTTTAGACTTTAGCCTTTTATAACACTCATGCCTCGTAGCTCACATGTTTTCCCAGTGGGTACATACATTCCAAGAGCTGGGCTTATTTAGAAAAACCTACATCTTATTGGAAGCTTAATGTCTGTAGGCAAATGAGAGAATGATACAGATTTCCTTATTAAGCAAATGGGCTGTCTTTCCTGACAGCAGAAAAGGAGGTAATACAAAATGTAGGTCCTTGGGGATAAGACTTAGGCTGTTACGCTGAACGTGTATTTTATTATTTCTGGCAGACAAGGGTGTATGTAGGAGGTGACACTGTTCGGCCTTTTAAATGATGTGTTTGGCTTCAGCGTGAGACCCTGAGGAGCCTTAAGCAGAAGTCTCCGTGGAGTTTTCCACTTGCCGTCCATTCATCTTTTTCTCCCTCATCTGGCCCAAGGTCCCTACCAAACCTCTCCCCTAGGGTGCAATGCAGATTATTCACTGCATAGAAATATTATAAAAAAAATAATATATCTCAGGTTCCAAATGCTCCAAACCATGATTTTTGGTCCCCAAACCTCCTCCTCCTCCTTGGTGACCTCTCCACAAAGCCCGTTGAAACCCACTTTCCCAGGTCAGCATCCATGTCCATTCCTCCTGTTCTTACTCCCAAAGGCCACCTCACCTTCAGGTCCTGTCAATTCACAGGCTGGCCTCAAGTCCGCCTGGATGTCCAGGGCAGGGACTCAGCCAGGCTGAAGGCAGACTAACTCACACCGCACTGCTCTTTATCTACACATACCTTGAATCCTTAGATTAACCTTAGAATGAAGCATGAAGACAAGGATCAAGAATGAACAAAGCAGGCTTCTACTAGTCCTGAACCAGCCCCGACACTAGAATGGAGAATGCAAAGGAGCTGGTGATGCCTCCTGATTTATGGAGAAACCAGAAAACCAGGATATTCATTAGGGTCATTATATTGCTTAATAATGAGATTCAATTGACTTATAACCAGTTATAAGTTCAGTTGTCTTTCGCTCGACATTGTTAATTGTACTTATTCATTTTTACAGTTGCTGAATTATGAGATATGCTATAGCGCTGTGAAAGAAAAGGAAGGATTTATGCATGTTCTATGCTAGGCTGTGTAGCTGAAAGTGAAACTGAAAGTGTTGAAAGAGTTCATGAGAAAGCTAGAGTCAATCTCCCTCACTCAGAGTCCCTGGCTCTCCAGAAAAGAGATCTTTTTTAAAATTTTTTCATCTTTGAACTTTTTGTTTTATATTGAAGTACAGCCAATTAACAATGTTGTGATAGTTTCAGATGAACAGTGAAGGGAGTAAGCCATACATACACATGTATCCATTCTTCCCCAAACCCCCATCCCAACCAGGCTCCCACATAACACTGGGTGGAGTTTCATGTGCTATACAGTAGGATATTGATGGTTATCCATTTTAAATACAGCAGTGTGTACATGCCCATCCCAAACCCTCTAACTACCCCTCCCCAGCAACCATAAGTCTGTTTTCTAAGTCAGTGAGTCAGAGAAGAGATCTTTGACAAAAGACACAGCCTGGACCACCATTTCATCTTGTAGCCATGGTGACCAGGCTTCTGTTTGTGGTCTAGGTTTCCTAAAGCAGTGTGTGATTCTAGGATGGGCTCAAAATGTGTTTCATAATTACTTTCCAGAAATCCCAGGTCTTCTTAGTTATTCAAACTCTGTGATGAGAGAACTGTCTTCAGGGACCAAAATTATCACCATCATCATCATCACCATTATTTTTCTCCAAAATGCTGTGTGACCTTGAGCAAATTCCTTATCACCTTGAGCCTCTATTTCTGGCATGTAACATGTGAGTTAGAATAGCTTCTTCCTCCATACATAGGGCTCCACGCAAGGTCCTCAAGTCTATGGGCTGCTAGTGGTATTAATCACAGCAGTATGTGAAGTGCAAAATTGCTCGGATTCAAATCTACTGCCTGACCAAAGGACCTCCCACTGTAGCGTGGTTTCTGTCTTTCAAACAAGTCTCACTTATTTCGTTTAGGAGAGGAGATAGAAACAAGCAACCACGTTACTCCCCGGAACCATCCCCGCCACACACAGGAAAGTAGCCCCATGCCCCTAGCCCTGAGTGGATGAGAGACTGCCTCTCATGAATCATACATAGTCTTATATGCACATATACATACGTTTCACACAGAGACAGTGACATTGGAGAAAGATTGCCTCAGCGGCCATTACAAGAATCTCCCTTGTGAAAGACCCTGAAGTTTTGTTTGAGGATAAATAGGACACAAGGCATTTCAGCTAAGGGGAGAGGCCCCAAGGAACACGCACAACCAAAAATAGATGCTCATTCTGAGGCTTGCTAAAGACAGGTCCTTTTTTCTTTTCTTTTTTCTGGCTGAGGGAACTTTGTTTTGTTAAACTCCTAGTTGTCTTTGCTCTATAAATCTAGGGATATGGCCTGGGAAGGAAGAACTGGCTCTGCTTAGTAGAGAGAGATAAAAAATTTGGAGTTCCCCCAAAGAAAATCTGGAAGGAAGTTCCTTTGAGGGATGGAGCCTTCACCCTGGATGAGAAGAGAGACAACAGAATCACAGAAAGGGTGGGATGTCAGTGGGTGAGACTTCTTCTAGTACTTAGGTATCAACAAGGGGACTCACAGCTTCCATCCACCCACACATGAAGCAGGATGAAAAAAGTAGACTTATGGGACTAAGGTGAAATCTACAAAATGCATAGCAGGGCCAAATGAAAATAAGTTTAATGAGGTCTTTTCACAGCTTAAGTAATCAACAGCAATTTACAGAAAGGCTCCCATAAACTATAGTGGTTTACTCATTGTGATATGTCTATATCTTCATATTGTAATCTCTCTGCAGTCAGGATTCATCTTACAACTGATGATGTGCTAATATTAATTGGCAATGTTTTGCTTTTTCTTTCTTAGAGGTAAGGAGAATAATGGTGGATCTTACAATCAGTGGCATCTCAGATTTTTTTTTTTTAAATATGGCAGTGGCTTCAATAAATGTGCCAATAACTTCAACTCTCCAAACCATTTCACAAATACTGGCATTATCACAGTCCTTAGGGTGACAGGGTTAGATTCCAGGCCCACAAAAGCAAGTTCTTTTCATTTTCCTTACTTCAACTGACATCTCTCTGAAGTTCAGACAATTCTTATCCAAGCTCTAACATGAGAGAGAGCACACAGCAGAGGCAAATTTAATTGTACCTGACACCTTTGCCCTGAGCTGATTAGCCAGCTAACAACATGCTTTGATTAACTCACTGTGTCAAAAATATTTTGACTCTTTCCACTTTCTTATCAAGACAGAGAGGGGCAGTTCAGAGCACTGCATCTCCATAAACAATTATCTTTTAAGTCAAATTAAACTATGCCCTCTCTCTCATTGGCCATTATTCCCACTGAGTGAAGGAAACTTCCATGTTTCTTATTCCACATTTTTCTTCTCAAAGAAGTGACTTGAGATTTCTAAATCTGTCTTAGCCCAGTCAAGACTTCTGTAGACCAAAAGCCCAACACAGTGTCTTTAAGAGAAGGATGAGAACAATGCCAAGAGACTCTTCCTCAAAGAAGTTGCATATCTTTAGTAAAAGCAACCAGTCACAGAACACACACACGTGCTGCTTGGCTTACTTGAGTTTCTTGTGAAGGACAGAGAGACAAAACGGTCAGTGTGTGTGACTGAGTTAACACCCAGCGTCTGCTATGCGTGAGAACTAATTGAGTCACCCACGTGCAAAGGTTTTGCTTTTTGTTTTCTTTACCGCGAAGCTCTCCAAGGCACAGGCCCCTCTCTGGGGTGAACCCATTCCAGGGCGCCCTTCACAAAGAAAAGAGAACTCTCCCCCGGGCTCCCGCCGGCTTCTCCAGATTGGTTGCGTTACCGCACTGGATGCCTCGCGGCACCCATCTCCGCCACTCTGGATTTGGGAATCGGAACCCGACTCCCTTTCAGTGAGGGCCCTTGCCTAGCTCTCAGGACCGTCTGACCCATGTTCAACTGCTGTTCACGTGCAAAGGTTTTAAAAGATGTGACAAACAGAAAAAAGGAGGCCACGGGGATTTTTGCAGGACCTTGCTCTTTGGGTGAGCAACACAAGATCAGCAATAGCTAGACTTCATGGATCACTCGCTGTGTGCCAGACACTCATGTACAATATCGCGAACACCCACAACCATCCCATAAGAGAGGCTCCATTGTCCAAGAGGCTGTGTCATGTGCATTAGGTCACACAATCGGTTCACACTGCGGCTGAGATTCAACCCCAGGACCCTCTATTGCCAAAGCTCTTGCTGTCTCTCTTCTGCCAAATTACCTCTCTCACTTTCAGGCTTTGTCTCTGATTTCCAGCTCTCAGAAGAGTTCTCCACGTGCTCCCTTTAATGCTGCTCCTCTGAATGAAATTACAGCTGTGTCTCCAGGTGGCAAGTGACCTTCTCACTTTGCATCTAACCTTGTGTTTCCCATTCAGGGCTGACAGGTAGCCAACAGTCCCTCCTTTCTGAAAATGTCACTGAGCCATCTTTGAGGGAAAAAGGCGAAGCTGACATTCTGCTTCTCCTGTGACTCCCTGGAGAACGTCTAATCCCCATGACCTTATGGCTATTTAAAAAGAGTCAATCCCCAGACCTTGTCAGCTGGTGACAGCCAGCATTTTGTCTAATGGGCCCGAGGGTGGGCACAGTTTCCCGCGAGGAGGGGTCACATCTGGCTGGTGTTTGAAAAGCAAATGGGGGTTTTCTCAATGATTAGTATTCATCTACAGTATTCAAAGGCATGTTTTGTTTGCACTGTTATTTGTAGGCAAAAACAAATCCCACCCATAGATATTGGAATTCTACATTGTTTTTATGATGAGCCAGCAAGATGTGGCTTTCTGCTGGAGAAGCAAAGGACCCTAATTTGATTTTTATGACACCAAAAATTGAATATTATAGTATTGTTAAGAAATGTTAAGGCATAACACTGCTGTTGTTTAATTGCTGGGTCATGTCAGACAGACCCTATGGCCCGTAGACTGCCAGGCTCCTCTGTCTGTGGGATTTCCCAGGCAAGAAGATGGAGTGGGTTGCCATTTCATCCTCCAGGGGATCTTCCCAATCCAGAGATTGAACCCACAACTCATGCTTCTCCTTCACTGGCAGGTGGATTCTTCACAACTGAGCCAGTTGGGAAGCCCAAAAGGCATAATAGCTATGAGAATTAGCAACTATTACTTGTTAAGCCAGACAAGGACTTTGGTGATTTACATTATGTAGTTGAATCCTCATAGTGACTCACCATATATATATATCATTTTATAGATGAGAAATGGAGACTAAGTCAGACACACAGGTTGGGGGCTGCTCTGAGAAATGCTTGTCATCTGCTTATGATAACGTTCGTATAGAAATCGAGCATTTACAGGCATTTGACACCATCATGACAATGAAGCAAACTTTTATTTTTCTAGAAATTATTTTTATACTTTCTGTATTTTCCAAAAATATCACAAATGGACTGGAAATTAAAAAAAACAATTTGTCCTTCACCACAGATGGTTTTAGAAACATAGAGGAAGAAAAAACTCTTCCTCTGGAATGATGGTCAAAATGTAGGAAAAAATAGATTTAAATGATTCTAACTTGCCATTTCAGGATGTGTCATCTTCATCAAAGTGGCTAGGCTTCCAGAGTGGCTGATGGGGACCCAGGCACCTATATTATTTAAACCTCTACAAAAGATATAAGGTCTGAGAGTTTCCCTGGTAGCTCAGTGGTAAAGAATCTGCCTGCCAACGTGGGAGACATGGGTTTGATCCCTGATTTGGAAGATCCCACACGCTGCCAAGCAACTAAGCCCGTGTGCTACAACTACTGAGCCTGTGCTCTAAAGCCCGGGAGCCACAACTACTCAAGCATCCTAGAACCCACACTCCACAATAAGAGAAGCCACCTCAATGAGAAGCCCACACATTGAAACTAGAGAGTAGCCCCTGCTTGCCACAACTAGAGAAAAGCCCTCACAGCAATGAAGATCCAGCACAGCCAAAAATAAATAATTTTTTTTAAATGTGTGAGGTCTGGGAGGCTAACATTTTTACTCTGTCTAATATATCCCAAAGGAACAGCATCTGGTACTTAAAGTTCAGTTCAGTTGCTCAGTGTTGTCCAACTCTTTGAGGCCCCATGGACTGCAGCATGCCAGGCTTCCCTGTCCATCACCAATTCCTGGGGCTTGCTCAAACTCATGTCCATCAAGCCGGTGATGCTATCCAACCATCTCATCCTCTGTTGTCCCCTTCTCCTGCCTGCAATCTTTTCCAGCATCAGAGTCTTTTCCAATGAGTCAGTTCTTCGCATCAGGTGGCCAAAGTATTGGAGTTTCAGCTTCAGCATCAGTCCTTCCAATGAATATTCAGGACTGATCTCCTTTAGGATGGACTGTTTGGATCTCCTTGCAGTCCAAGGGACTCTCAAGAGTCTTCTCCAACACTTTAGTTCAAGAGCATCAATTCTTCAGCTCTCAGCTTTTTTTATAGTCCACCTCTCACATCCATACATGACTACTGGAAAAACCATAGCTTTGACTAGATGGATCTTTGTCGGCAAAGTAATGTCTCTGTTTCTTAATATGCTGTCTAGGTTGGTCGTAACTTTTCTTCAAAGAAGCAAATGTCTTTTAATTTCATGGCTGCAGCCACCATCTGCAGTGATTTTGGAGCCCAAGAAAATAAAATCTCCCACTGTTTCCATTGTTTCTCCATCTATTTGCCATGAGTGATAGGACTGGATGCCATGATCTTAGTTTTCTGAATGTTGAGTTTTAAGCCAACTTTTTCACTCTCTTCTTCCACTTTCATCAAGAGGTTCTTAAGTTCCTCTTCACTTTCTGCCATAAGGGTGGTGTCATTTGGATATCCGGAGAAGGCAATGTCAAGCCACTCCAGTACTCTTACCTAGAAAATCCCATGAATGGAGGAGCCTGGTAGGCTGCAGTCTATGGGTTCACTACGAGTTGGACGCGACTGAGCAACTTCACTTTCACGCAATGGAGAAGGAAATGGCAATCCACTCCAGTGTTCTTGCCTGGAGAATCCCAGGGACGGGGGAGCCTGGTGGGCTGCCATCTATGGGGTCGCACAGAGTCAGACACCACTGAAGCAACGCAGCAGCAGCAGCATCTGCATATCTGAGGTTATTGATATTTCTCCTGGCAATCTTGATTCCAGCTTGTGCTTCATCCAGCCCAGCATTTCACTTGATGTACTCTGCATAGAAGTTAAACAAACATGGGGAAAATATACAACCTTGTTGCACTCCTTTCCCAGTTTGGAACCAGTCTGTTGTTCCATGTCCGGTTCTAATTGTTGCTTCTTGACCTACATACAGATTTCTCAGGAGGCAGGTCATGTGGTCTGCTATTCACATCTTTTGAAGAATTTTCCACAGTTTGTTGTGATCTACACAGTCAAAGGCTTTGTCATAATCAATAAAGCAGAAATAGATGTTTTTCTGGAATTCTCTTGCTTTTTCTATGGTCCAGCGGATGTTGGTAATTTGGTCTCCGGTTCCTCTGCCTTTTCTAAATCCACTTTAAACATCTGAAAGCTCATGGTTCATGTACTGTTGAAGCCAGGCTTGGAGAATTTTGAGCATTTGCTTATGCCACAGGACTTGAAAAGGTCAGTTTTCATTCCAATCTCAAAGAAAAGCAATACCAAAGAATGTTCAAACTACCACACAGTTGCACCCATCTCACACGCTGGTACTTAAAATGAAGTGCTTAAAACACATTGTTGAATATGTGAACAGATAAACGGCTTTTGATGGACTGATGTGTTTGAGAACAATTCTTTTCCACACTCTGATCCACTCTTGAGATTTTACCTATATCAACAGGTTACAGGTTCCTATGACCTTCTATCCACATCCTAATCTCAAAACTTGCAAATATGCTAGGTTACATGGCAAAAGAGAAATAAGGCTAAAGGTGGAATTAAGGTTGCTAATCAGCTGACCTTAAGATAAATTAACCTGGGATGTCTGGGTGGGCCCAGGATAATCACAGGGATCCTCAAAAGTAGAGGAGGGAGGCAGAAGAGTAGAGTCTGGGAAAATGTGAGTATCTAAGAATGGACTTTGGAAGGACTAATTCTGAAGCTGAAACTCCAATACTTTGGCCACCTGATGCAAAGAACTGACTCATTTGAAAACACCCTGATGCTGGGAAAGATTGAGGGCAGGAGGAGAAGGGGACGACAAAGGATGAGATGGTTGGATGGCATCACCACATCAATGGACATGAGTTTGGGTAAACTCCAGGAGTTGGTGATGGACAGGGAGGCCTGGCATGCTATAGTCCATGGGGGGTGGTCAAAAAGAGTCAGACACAACTGAGCGACTGAACTGAACTGAAGAATGACCAGAAATGCAGTGCTGCTGGCTTTGAAGATGGAAGAAAGGAGTCATGAGTGAGCTGTAGCAGCTGGAAACAGCAAGGAAATGGATTTTTCCTCAGAAAAAAGAAACACAGCCCTGCCAACAGCTTGACTGTAGCCCAACAAGACTCATGTTGGACTTCTAACCTACAGAACTGTGGGATAAATTCCTGTTGTTTTCAGCAAGTTTGTAGAGATTTGTTACAGTGACTGTAGGAAATTAATACACTGTATGATGACTTAAAAAGTAAGCAGAGAAGGCCCTTTGAGAGGCTTCATGAAAACATGATAATTCAGGGAAACACTAAAATTGTGTCAGTCATAAAAAGAGCTGGGGGAAGATTCCAGGCAGAAGAACTGAATACTAAGTCCCAGAAGTAATCCTACCTACCTTGGCATATTCAGAGCAGAGACCAGAGTGGCTGAGCTGGGTGAGGGAGAGGGAGAATGAGTGGGATGGAGCTGGACAGGTGGGCAGAGGTCCCATTTAGGGTCTGGGGGGTGGGGGGCATGGCAGGGGAACTGGGGTTTACTCTAAGAACAGTAGACTGCCATCAAGATTTCAGGGAGAAGATAATGCAATAGACCAATGATCTGGTGGTTTATAATCCCCTGATTACTTCAAAAGCAGTCCAGACTCCACCAAGTGCAAAGATTGACTCTAAAGCCTGGGAAGCATTTTAGATCTCTCCCTCGCAAGTCAAGCTCATCAATTTTCCCTCCTAACCAGCTCTCCACACTCATTCTTGGTGCCATATTCATGCATCAGGAGAGAAGCTCTCATAGCCACCTCCCACGTAGGTTCCTGCCTCTGGCATTGCCCATTTCTAGCCACCCCCACTCCCACACTGCAAAGCCACATGACCAGCAGACAAACCAGACCATTCACTGCTTTAAACCTTTCAAAGCTTTCCTATAAAACATGATGAAATCTAACTCCATGGGCCTGCACTGGAGTGCGACAAGTAAGGCACTTTCCCCAGGGACAAGATTTAAGGAGGTGCCAAAACACTCAGGAATCAAGGTGAATAATGCTTTAACTTTATTTGGATGTAATTTACATACCAAAAGTTCATCTCTTTGAAGTGTAAGGTTCAGTGGTTTGATATGTTTACAAAATTGTGCAACCATTACCATATTCTAATTTTTAACAGGTTTTATTTTAATTTTTATTGCAGTAGAGTTGATTTATAACTAATTTTATAACAGTTTGATCACCCCAAAATAACCTTGTTAGCAGTCACTCTCCACTCTTGCTACTCCCTCTGCTGCTTCTGCTGCTGCTGCTAAGTTACTTCAGTCGTGTTTGACTCTGTGCTACCCCAAAGACAGCAGCCTACCAGGCTCCCCCATCCCTGGGATTCTCCAGGCAAGAACACTGGAGTGGGTTGCCATTTCCTTCTCCAATGCATGAAAGTGAAAAGTGAAAGTGAAGTCTCTCAGTTGTGTCCAACTCTTTGCGACCCCATGGACTGCAGCCTACCAGGCTCCTCTGTCCATGGGATTTTCCAGGCAAGAGTACTGGAGTGGGGTGCCACTGCCTTCCCCGTGCTACTCCCTCTAGCCCTAAGCAATTGCTAAGCTACATTTTATCTCCCTGTAGTTCCCTTGGAGAATCCCCATGGACACAGGAGTCTGGCAGGCTACAATCCATGGGGTTGAAAAGAATCGGGCACAAATGAGCGACTAAGCACAGCACATAGTTCCCTATCCCAGACATTTCATAGAAGTGGAATAATGTAATATGCAGTCTTTTGTGGCTGGCTTCTTTCACTTAGCTTACGCTTTCAATGGTTATCTGTGTTTCAATATGTATCCGTGGGGCTTCTCTGGTGGCTCAGATGGCAAAGAATCTGCCTGCAATGCATGAGACCCAGGTTCAATCCCTGGATCAGGAAGATCTCCTGGAGAAAGGAAGGAATGGCAACTCACTCCATTATTCTCGTCTGGGAAATACCATAGACAGAGGAGACTGGTGGGCTACAGTCCATGGGGTGGAAAAAGACATGGATACAACTGAGTGACTAACACACACAAACACACGTGCACATACATCACTATTTTGTTCCTTTTTAATGATGAAATATTATTCCATTGCATGAACATGCCACAATTGTTGATCCATTCAACAAAATGAGTGGATATTTGGGCTGTTTCTATGTTTTGGTTACTATGAGTAACACTGCTATCAACATTCATATACAAGTTTTGTTTGAACATGTTTTCATTTCTCTTGACCAAATACCTAGGAATGGAATTGCAAAGTCATATGACACCTCTCTGTTTGACTTTTTGAGGAACTACCTAGCTGTTTTCCAAAATGGATGCACAATATTTCACATTACCATGAGCCATGTAGGAGAGTTTCAGTTTTTCCTTATCCCTATCAATATTTGTCATGCTCAGTCTTTTTTGTCACAATCTTTCTATTGAATGTGAAATATTATCGATTGTGGCTTTGATTTCCATTTCCCTAATGACTGAAGACATTGAGCATCTTTTCACATGTTTATTAGCCATTCATATATCTTCTTTGAAGAAATGTCTTCTCAAATCCTTTGCCCAGTTTTTAATTGGGTATTTGTCCTTTTATTTTTGAGTTGTTAAGTGTTCTTAACAAAACGGGAAAACTCAGCAGTGACTACAGGACTGGAAAAGGTCAGTTTCCATTCCAATCCCAAAGAAAGGCAATGCCAAAGAATGCTCAAACTACCACACAACTGCACTCATCTCGCAGTCTAGCAAAGTAATGCTCAAAATTCTCCAAGCCAGGCTTCAACAGTACATGAACCATGAGCTTTCAGATGTTCAAGCTGGATTCAGAAAAGGCAGAGGAACCAGAGATCAAATTGCCAACATTTATTGGATCATCAAAAAAGCAAGAGTTCCAGAAAAACATCTACTTCTGTTTTTGTACTATTCCAAAGACTTTGACTGTATGGATAACAACAAACTGTGGCAAATTCTTAAAGAGATGGGAAGACCAGACCATCTGACCTACCTCCTGAGAAATCTGTATGCAGCTCAAAAAGCAACAATTAGAACTGGACATGGAACAACACACTGGTTCCAAATAGGGAAAAGAGTATATCAAGGCTGCATACTGTCACCCTGCTTATATAACTTATATGCAGAGTATATCATGAGAAATGCCAGGCTCGAAGAAGCACAAGCTGGAATCAAGATTGCTGGGAGAAATATCAATAACCTCAGATTTGCAGACAACACCACCCTTATGGCAGAAAGTGAAGAAGAACTAAAGAGCCTCTTGATGAAAGTGAAAGAGGAGAGTGAAAAAGCTGACTTAAAACTCAACATTCAAAAAACTAAGATTCATGGTATCCGGTCCCATCACTTCATGGCAAGTAGATGGGGAAACAATGGAAACAGTGAGAGACTGTTTTCTTGGGCTCCAAAATCACTGCAGATGGTGACTGTAGCCATGAAATTAAGACACTTGCTCCGTGGAAGAAAAGTTATGACCAACCTAGACAGCATATTAAAAAGCACAGACATGACATTGCCAACAAAGGTCCGTCTAGTCAGAGCTATGGTTTTTCCAGTAGTCATGTATGGAAGTGAGAGTTGGACTATAAAGAAAGCTGAGCACTGAAGAACTGATGCTTTTGAACTGTGGTGTTGGTTTTGAGAGTCCCTTGGACTGCAAGGAGATCCAAGCCATCCATCCTAAAGGAAATTAGTCCTGAATATTCATTGGAAGGACTGATGCTGAAGCTAAAACTCCAATACTTTGGCTACCTGATGCAAAAAACTGACTCACTGGAAAAGACTCTGATGCTGGGAAAGATTGAAGGCAGAAGGAGAAGAGGATAACAGAGGATGAGATGGTTGGATGGTATCACCAACTCGAAGGATATGAGTTTGAGAAAGCTCTGGGAGTTGGTGATGGACATGGAAGCCCAGCATGCTGCAGTCCATGTTGCAAAGAGTCGGACAAGACTGAACAACTGAAATGAACTGACGTGTTCTTTATATATTCCTCATACAAGTGCCTTAACAAATACATGGTTTGCATGTATTTTGTCTGTGTCTTTGAGCCGGGCTTTCATTTTTGTAATGGTATCCTTAGGAAAACAAAGGTTTTCAAACGTGATGAAGTCCAGGGTGTCAGTCTTTTATCACTTGTGGTTTTGGTGTCACATGTAAGAAATTACTGCTTGTCTCAAGATCATGAAAATTGATTCCTGGTATTTCCTGTTGGAGACTTTATAGTTTTAGCCCTTACATTTAGGACTATCAGGTGCTTTCAGCTAATTTTTGTGTATGATATGACGTGTGGGTCCAGCTTCATTTTTTGCACGTAGATATACAGTTGTTACTCCAATATGCTACTGTAGATCAATGGAGAAATAACTCCAGAAAGAATGAAGGGATGGAGCCAAAGCAAAAACAATACCCAGCTGTGGATGTGACTGGTGATAGAAGCAAGGTCCGATGCTGTAAAGAGCAATATTGCATAGGAACCTGGAATGTCAGGTCCATGAATCAAGGCAAATTGGAAGTGGTCAAACTAGAGATGGCAAGAGTGAATGTCGACATTCTAGGAATCAGCGAACTGAAATGGACTGGAATGGGTGAATTTAACTCAGATGACCATTATATCTACTACTGCGGGTAGGAATCCCTCAGAAGAAATGGAGTGGCCATCATGGTCAACAAAAGAGTCCGAAATGCAGTACTTGGATGCAATCTCAAAAACGACAGAATGATCTCTGTTCGTTTCCAAGGCAAACCATTCAATATCACAGTAATCCAAGTCTATACCCCAACCAGTAACGCTGAAGAAGCTGAAGTGGAACGGTTCTATGAAGACCTACAAGACCTTTTAGAACTAACACCCAAAAAAGATGTCCTTTTCATTATAGGGGACTGGAATGCAAAAGTAGGAAGTCAAGAAAC
>NW_011494951.1:7635119-7635251 GCF_000754665.1 Bison bison bison | reverse complement strand
GCCAACAAAGGTCCGTCTAGTCAGAGCTATGGTTTTTCCAGTAGTCATGTATGGAAGTGAGAGTTGGACTATAAAGAAAGCTGAGCACTGAAGAACTGATGCTTTTGAACTGTGGTGTTGGTTTTGAGAGTC
>NW_011494951.1:7630913-7634220 GCF_000754665.1 Bison bison bison | reverse complement strand
GGGGATGACAGAGGATGAGATGGCTGAATGGCATCACTGACTCGATGGACGTGAGTCTCAGTGAACTCCGGGAGTTGGTGATGGACAGGGAGGCCTGGTGTGCTGCGATTCATGGGGTCGAAAAGAGTTGGACACGACTGAGCGACTGATCTGATCTGATCTGATACAGTTTGGGCAACATTTGTTGAAGAGATAAATACATGTCAATGTTATAAAGACAAGATCAGTAACTGTCATTCCAAGCCTTACTGGATTCTGAGGCAAAAGGAAAAAGTCAGTGATACTGCTTCATATTTATTTCAAATTTTGATATTTTTCTCTTGACTGCTAAATTTTTGGAGCCTTTTTAAATGTGGCATTTGATGCACGTGCCCCATCCACCCCACTGCAGTTGCAGTCCTGACAACACCTAATCCTAGCATCCAAGTCTTCCACATCCTAGCTCCCACCTGCCCTTCCAACCACCTGCAGCTCAGCCCACCATGCCTCCACTTTATCACTAATCGTACAGATTTGTTCATGTTTCCTGCACACACTATGCAGTGCCAGGCATCTGTCATTTTGATCATACTCTTCTCTTGACTTGGAACACATTTCTCACTTCCATTGCTTAGCTCATTCCCATCCAACAAAATCAGATGCCAACCCCTCCAAAAAGACTTCCTGGAACCTCCAGGTTGGAGGAGACGCCTCTCATCTGTGCTCCTGCAGAGCTCTGTTTTCCTGCAACCTCACCATCACTGATTAATAATGATCTATCGCTTGTCTTCTCTCCCTCTGGACTGCAGCTCTTCGTCCTTATGCCCAATGATGTCTTGTCCACTTGCAAAGAGCCTAGAATACAATACAGAGGAGGAAATCGATGTCTGCTTAACAGTTCATATAAATGGAAGTGTGTCAGGGAGAAAGCAATTTCACCTGCCTAGAGCCAGAAGAGAAGATTTCCTCGAAGAACCTTCCTGGCAGGAGGACAGGAGCTCAGCATCTGTCACAGAAAGACTGCTGAACAGAGAAAGCAGAGGCTGTGCCCGAGGCAGGAGCTGCTACTCAGTACTGCAGTGATGAAGCAAAGCCTCCAAGAACTGTATTACATGGCCAGTCTCAGGTACAGGAGGGTATTACAGAAATTCAACAACAGGAACTGGTCCTAGGAGCCTGTAAGTGAGACAGGAGAGAGGCTGAAAGCAGAATCTATAACAGCAAGCTACAAAAAAGGGCAAATCCCCACTGAACTCACTTCATTCATTCATTCACTCATTGATTCATTCATTCACTCACTAGTCACCCCACAAATACTTATGGAGCATCTTTTGGGCACTGGTTGAGCCCCGGAATATAGGAGCCAAAGATCATTTTAAAGAAAGTCATATAGCAAACCTGGTATGTGCAGGATGAGATACAGAGAAAATAAGGATATTAATAACAAAGTCTGGCCTTCAGCGCTTTGCTGGATTATTCCATTTGCCCCTCTAAGTCCACTCTCCACTTTTATCCACTCTGCTATACCCTGGGAGGTCAAATTCCTCAGCATATACCACTGAGCTCCCTTGCCCACTGACTTGCAACTGGGTTTGGCCACTGTTGCACACCTGCAGAAGAAGGAAGAGAGAAGCCACGAAGGGTGTGGTGTTTATTACCATTGCTGTGGGGTTGCCATGGGCTGGTTTTGCCCAAGGCCAGGGATCCTGTGGGAAGGTCCATTTCACACAGCCTCCTCTGTCTCCTGATTCTCCTCCTCTCTCCACTCCTTCAGACTTATGATGGCATCTAGACTGCATAGCCCTGTAGTACTGGACTGTTCTTTGTGGTTTCCCTAAACCCTGCTCCCAGGTTTGTAAGCAGTTCATTATTAAATTCTTCTCAGATGACACTAATGTGAGTGTGCCTTCTGTTTCTCACTGGGAGGTGCTAAGGGAGATGTGACAAGAACAACCATAAACAGAAGAGGAAAGGAGGAATCCCTTGGGAAAAGTGAATGAATACATCAGGCCATCTGCTGGGAACTGAGAACACAGAGGAGTCAAAGCTGATGCCTTAGCACTGTTTGCATCTGTGCCCAAGAGGCTGGAAGAGTGCAGGGCACTGATTGGGGTGTTTGGGAGTCTGTCCCTAAAGGGCAGTAGATTTGGAAAAGAGGAATTTATTTTCCCTCTAGAGAAATGACCAGGTGTAGATAGCAATGAGGGGCTCCCCTTGTGGCTCAGAGGGTGAAGAATCCGCCTGCAAAGCAGGAGACCTGAGTCAATCCCTGGGTTGGGAATATCATGTGGAGGAGGCCGTGGCAACCCACTCCAGAGTTCTTGCCTGGAGAATCCCATGGACAGAGGAGCCTGGAGGGCTACAGCCCGTGGGGTCATAAAGAGTTGGACGCAGCTGAGCGGCTTTCACCACCGCCACCAGACAGCAGTGAAGGCTCACTGAGCTCAGCTCTTCAGGATCAGTCCTTCGACCCACATCCCCCTGGGGCCTCAGAGCAAAGGCAAACTGATGCACCTCAAAGTCTAGAGGAAAGAGGGGGAAAGGTTGTTTCCTAAGACCCATAGTTTATATCAACAATAAAAGGACAGAACAGAATTCTGCCAAGTCATCCTAAAGAGATAAAATGATTTCCACGGCCTATAGAAGTGGCCTGTAACCTGATCTACCTAGAGTCTCTCTCTGTTTCCAGCATGGGAACATTCATATTAGAAAGAGGGGTTCATTAGCCTCTTTTAATGCCATGTCATCAAGCATTCAAGGCATACTACTCATATCCCTTTCGATTCCATGTCCCTTGAAAACTCTTAGCAGCATTATTTGTCTTGCATATCATTTTTCTAAAAAGGGAGAAAAATTACATGTACATATGTGGCCTTCCCAGGTGGCTCAGTGGTAAAGAACCCTCCTGCCAATGCAGAAGACTCAGGTCTGATCCCTGGGCTGGGAAGATCTCCTGGAGAAGGAAATGGCAACCTGCTCCAATATTCTTGCCTGGAAAATCTCAGGAACTGAGTAGCCTAGCAGGCTACAGTCCATAGGATCACAGAGTCAGACACAACCGAGTGACTAGACAACAATGTACGTGTATATATAAGTGCTCTGCTGAGCTGTGCCAGGTGCTCAGTCGCTCAGTCATGTCCAACTCTTTGCGACCTTCTGCATTATAGCCCACCAGGCTCCTCTCTCCATGGGGCTCCAGGCAAGAATACTGGAGTGGGTTGCCATGCCCTTCTCCAGGGGATCTTCCCAACCCAGTGATCAAACCCAGGTCTCCCACGTTGCAGATGAATTCTTTACTGTCTGAGACATCAGGGAAGCCCATATATAT
>NW_011494951.1:7628969-7630754 GCF_000754665.1 Bison bison bison | reverse complement strand
ATATATATATAATATTTAAGTTATATATATGTATTACTTAACAAGAATATTTTATCCTGAAAATCAATACACTTGGCACAAATTATTATTATTCCTTGGCCTCCTGTAAGCATCAGCATAGGTTCACCTCTCCAAGCCCAATAGGCTCTGGAACACATAGAGTATGTGAATCCTCAAAGCCAAAGTCAAAACCCTGGCCCAGGGCAAAGTCGTGAATGTCATTACTGGCCACCGGCTCCTTGGCAGAGCTGAACGTTCAGTGGCCCCTGGACACACAGACACAATGGTACCTTAGTGGGCCCTGTCTCCCTCCTCCCCGTCTTGCCCAGTTGATTGCTTGACCAAAATTCAGGGCTTTCTATTTTCAATTTCATGGGCTGACTTTGGTCCATTGTTCTTCTTGACTGATCCTATCAGTCACAGTATCTACTGCCTCTGTCAGACTAGAGCAATCCACAAATTTGATAAGCAAGCAGGACCCAAGTGATTGATAAAAATGTTAAAGAGACAGACAGAGGAGCTCTCCAAAAACATCCCGGTTACACCTCTTTTAAGACAAGCCTATCTTTCTCCCTTAGAGAGCCAGAACTGAAAGCAGGGTTACAAGTATAGTCTAATCTGTACATAACAGCATGACGCTCACCAATTCTGTGCTACTACTGACCACAGCGAATCATAAACTCTCTTCCAACTCCATCATCGCTCAAGTTGCTGCCAGTGAAAGCACCTCAGTGATTTTCTTATTCTGCTGATATTAAGTCACGTCAGTCTGTCTTGTTGTTGGTTTTCTTTTGGACTCAAGAGTATGGGGCTTCCCAGGTGACACCAGTGGTAAAGAAGCTGCCTGCCAATGCAGGAGACATGAGAGAGGCAGGTTCGATCCCTCACTCGGGAAAATCCTCTGGAGGAGGGCAACCCACTCCAGTATTATTTCTTGGAGAAGCCCATGGACAGAGGAGCCCGGTGGGCTACAGTTCATAGGGTTGCAAAGAGTCGGACTTGACTGAAGCACACATGCACCCACACACATATTTGATTCTTATTCATTTCTGTCTCATTACACTCAGACTGCTGCTTTAACCTGTTGAGATCTACTGGGATCCTGGGACAATGGATCAGACACATCGCATCTCTCGTTTCTCCACTTGGTCTAACTCCCTAGCACCATTTTATGCTACTTTTGTCTCTGAATTTTAGTTTCAGAGGCATAAACTGCTTCTGAGTGTCCCCAGCGTTCTCTAGTCTTTGAATACACGGAAGTCTCTTCAACACAGAAAAAGTCTCAGATTAACAGAGGTCCACACCCCAGACTCTGACCCACTCACTAGTCCATGCAACAGAAGACCCAGCAGCAAAAGGACATGGTGTGAGCCACACATGGTACAGCAGACCGAGGATACGCTGGAAATCTTTCTGCCTCTCTCTGGCTATGGCAGATGTTGTTCTTTGCTCTCCAACATCATTCTCCCCTCTCTATAAAGAACAAACTTCCACTTTTAACAAAGCACGTGTAACTGATTGGAATCCAGTGGGATCCAGAAAACATTTCCAGCTCCGTTATACTTGGGAGTGGTCGTGAGACAAAATTCTGGCCAATGAGATGCAAGAGGTTGTGTCATAAGGGACTTACAGGAAGGTTTCTTAAAGTCCTGGGGGGTTGGGGGTGGGGTGAGCAATCTTTTGTCCTCACCTGCTGATACTTGGAGAAGGCAATGGCACCCCACTCCAGTACTCTTGCCTGGAAAATCCCATGGACGGAGGAGCCTGGTAGGCTGCAGTCCATGG
>NW_011494951.1:7598119-7628869 GCF_000754665.1 Bison bison bison | reverse complement strand
TGGGGGTGCCTGGTGGGCTGCCGTCTATGGGGTCGCATAGAGCCAGACATGACTGAAGCAACTTAGCAGCAGCAGCAGCAGCTGATACTTGCTGTTTTCTTGGAATGTGGACATGGTGACTGGTTGTCCATCCACTGGCTTTTCCAGCAGTCATCTTGGAGCTATGCACTGAACTTAAAGTTAGAGAAGTGGGCTCTAGAGGATTGTAGAGGAGACAGATTGAAGCAGGGTCTCAAGACCATCAGACTAGATCTAGACTGCCTCTACATTGGCTTCTTTTTTTTTTTTTTAACTTTACATAATTGTATTAGTTTTGCCAAATATCAAAATGAATCCATTACAGGTATACATGTGCTCCCCATCCTGAACCCTCCTCCCTCCTCCCTCCCCATACCATCCCTCTGGGTCGTCCCAGTGCACTAGCCCCAAGCATCCAGTATCATGCATTGAACCTGGACTGGCATCTCGTTTCATACATGATATTTTACATGTTTCAATGCCATTCTCCCAAATCTTCCCACCCTCTCCCTCTCCCATAGAGTCCATAAGACTGTTCCATACATCAGCGTCACTTTTGCTGTCTCGTACACAGGGTTATTGTTATCATCTTTCTAAATTCCATATATATGCGTTAGTATACTGTATTGGTGTTTTTCCTTCTGGCTTACTTCACTCTGTATAATAGGCTCCAGTTTCATCCACCTCATTAGAACTGATTCAAATGTATTCTTTTTAATGGCTGAGTAATACTCCATTGTGTATATGTACCACAGCTTTTTTATCCATTCATCTGCTGATGGACATCTAGGTTGCTTCCATGTCCTGGCTATTATAAACAGTGCTGCGATGAACATTGGGGTACACGTGTCTCTTTCCCTTCTGGTTTCCTCAGTGTGTATGCCCAGCAGTGGGATTGCTGGGTCATAAGGCAGTTCTATTTCCAGTTTTTTAAGGAATCTCCACACTGTTCTCCATAGTGGCTGTACTAGTTTGCATTCCCACCAACAGTGTAAGAGGGTTCCCTTTCCTCCACACCCTCTCCAACATTTATTATTTGTAGACTTTTGGATCACAGCCATTCTGACTGGTGTGAAATGGTACCTCATAGAGGTCTTGATTTGCATTTCTCTGATAATGAGTGATGTTGAGCATCTTTTCATGTGTTTGTTAGCCATCTGTATGTCTTCTTTGGAGAAATGTCTATTTAGTTCTTTGGCCCATTTTTTGATTGGGTCATTTATTTTTCTGGAGTTGAGCTGGAGGAGTTTCTTGTATATTTTTGAGATTAGTTGTTTGTCAGTTGCTTCATTTGCTATTATTTTCTCCCATTCTGAAGGCTGTCTTTTCACCTTGCTGATAGTTTCCTTTGATGTGCAGAAGCTTTTAAGGTTAATTAGGTCCCATTTGTTTATTTTTGCTTTTATTTCCAATATTCTGGGAGGTGGGTCATAGAGGATCCTGCTGTGATGTATGTCAGAGAGTGTTTTGCCTATGTTCTCCTCTAGGAGTTTTATAGTTTCTGGTCTTATGTTTAGATCTTTAATCCATTTTGAGTTTATTTTTGTGTATGGTGTTAGAAAATGTTCATGGATTGGAAGAATCAATATAGTGAAAATGAGTATACTACCCAAAGCAATCTATAGATTCAATGCAATCCCTATCAAGCTACCAACAGTATTCTTCACAGAGCTAGAACAAATAATTTCACAATTTGTATGGAAATACAGAAAACCTCGAATAGCCAAAGTGATCTTGAGAAAGAAGAATGGAACTGGAGGAATCAACCTACCTGACTTCAGGCTCTACTACAAAGCCACAGTTATCAAGACAGTATGGTACTGGCACAAAGACAGAAATATAGATCAATGGAACAAAATAGAAAGCCCAGAGATAAATCCACGCATATATGGACACCTTATCTTTGACAAAGGAGGCAAGAATATACAATGGATTAAAGACAATCTCTTTAACAAGTGGTGCTGGGCAAACTGGTCAACCAGTTGTAAAAGAATGAAACTAGAACATTTTCTAACACCATACATCGGCTTCTTGTATAGAAGAAGCAAATAAGCCTCCATTTACTTAAGCCACCTTCTACCATCCGCTTTCTGCTGTATTCAGCTAAAGCTGTCGCCAGCTACTTGACTTTGGAAAGGCTTTTGTTCTCCAACCTTGTTTATCCAGCTACAGAATGAGACTAACAGTGTGATATGGAGGGAGGGAAAAAAACACCCTGGATAACCCATGGTTCTTTATTCCATTAGCACACTTTAAACCAGCACCTGTCATAGGTCAAGCATTATGAGATGCTAAGAGGGATTTCCTTGGTCCAGTGGTTAAGAATCCACCTTCCAATGCAGGGAATATGGTTTCTATCTCTGGCCGGAGAACTAAGATCTCACATGCTATGGGGCAGCTAAGCCCACGCGGCACAACTTGAGAGCCCAAGTGTCATAACTAGAGAAGCCACAAGGAAGAGCTTGCACAGGGAAAAAAAAAAAGATGCTAAGAATACAGCAGCAAAGACATGAGGCATTCAGTCTGCACATTTTGTTTTATAGTCACTTTTCATTTCTTTCTTTCTCTCTTTCTTCCTTTCAACAAAGACATACTAAGAATTAATAAAGGTGCCAGCCCTGGGACAAGCCCTGGGACTGGGACTACCATATTTAGCAAAAAATTTGCAAATGCAAAAATTTATTCAGCATTAAGTATGCCTTCTGCAATTATTTTTATGTTAAAAAGGTATTTGCTGTCTATCTGAAATTCAAACTTAAATTCAAACTGTCTTATATTTTACTGAGAGTCCTCCTTTGGGCCGCCATGGTGAGGACTGAAAGATCTGGTCTCAGAGAGCTCCCTGCCCAGTGAGGGGACACTTAGTAAACCAGCACGTGGTCAGCATCATCACTGAAGGGAAGGATGAGCAACAGGAAGAAAATCAAGCAGCAGCTTCGGTGACAGGAGAGGCTGGTCTTCTGGGTGTTCGGGAAACACCAGGTATCTGGATGTTGACACGGAGCCAAACAAGCCAGAGGAGGTCAATTTCAGGTGAACGGGGCAGCAAGGACAAAAGCCAAGCCCTCAGGTGAGAGCACGTGTGGAGTGTCCCCAGATTCCAAGGCCATGCTGGGCAGTATCAAGAACGAAAAGGTGGACTTGGGTCAACTCATGTAGAGCCTGTAGGTGATAGAAAAGCAACAGGTCTTCTTCTAAGAGTAAGGTGCAGCCATTTGCAGCAACATGGGTAGAACAGAGAGCATCATACTGAGGGAGGTAAGTCAGACAGAGAAGGAGAAATCTTGTATGACATCCTTATATGTGGAATCTAAAAGGCAATGATACCAACGAACTTACTTACAAAACAGGAAGAGACTCACAGACAGAGAGCGAACTTCTGGTTGACAGAGGAAGGGATAGTTAGGGAGTTTGGGATGGGCATGTACACACCTCTGTATTTACCATGTGTACCCAACAAGGACCTACTGTACCGCATAGGGAACTCGGCTCAGGGTTATGTGCAGTCTGAATGGGAATGGAGCTTGCAGGAGAATGGATATATGTATGTATCTGTTATATATAATATGTATGGCTGAGTTCCTTCACTGTTCGCCTAAAACCATCACAACATTGTCAATCGGCTATACCCCAACACAAAATAAAAAGTTCTTTAAAAGAAAAGAGTAGAGGGGAGTCATTAGAGAATTACTAACAGGAAAGTAGTAAGATTTTAATGTGGTAAGAATATCTAACATAAGAGGTGCCCTCTTGATAGGTTTTTAAGTGCACACACAGTATGGCTACCTAAAGGTCTCTAGCACTTGTTCATCTTTTACAACTAAAAATTTAGGCTTATTCATTAGCAACTCCCCACTTCTCCCCTTCCCCAGCCCCCCACAGCCACCTTTCTATGCTTCCCTTGTACAAGTTTGTTGTTTTAAATACCTCATGTAAGTGTAACCATGCAGTGTTTGTCCATCTGTGTCTGGCTTAATTCACATAACACCCTACAGGTTCATCCATGTTATCACAAATAGCAGCATCTTCTTCTTTTAGTTTTAAAAGACCTACCTGACTGCTGGGTGGGGATGAAGATGGCAGGGTGGCACAGAATTAGCAAGCTTTTCAGTAACACGGCTGAACAAGGCGTTGGCTGGGAAATAGCAGAGTTACTGGTGAGGGTGATCCGATGGGAGCACAGAACAGAAAGGACGAGCAAGCAGAGTAACTCTGGTGGCTGCAGGAGAGGAGAGACTCGTATGTGACTTCTAGAACTTAGTCCTGAGTAGCTGAGAAACGAGGCTCTCATTTCCCAGGATGTGGAGCACCACTCCAGTGGGTGGGGTAGGGTGGGACAGTAAGGAGTCCGTCTTGGCCAGGTACCTTCCATGAAATATTCAAATAGAGATACTGACAGTTCAAAGTCGTTCTTTATTACCGTTAATTTATGAAAGAAAGCTGAGGTCCAGAAAAGTTTAAAAAACCAGAACTCACACCTAAATCTGTCTGGATCCAACTTATTTCACTAGACCACATTATTTCAACCTCTATGCCCCTCCCCCACAAAGGAAAGGTCAGCACCAAGTGAGGTGATAGATTTTCAAATATAGTGATTATAAACATTTGGGCTTCCCTGGTAGCTCAGCCGGTAAAGAATCCACCTGCAATGCAGGAGATCTGGGTTCGATCCCTGGATTGGGAAGATTCCCTGGAAAAGGGCATGGCAACCCACTCCAATATTCTGGCCTGGAGAATCCCGTGGACAGAGGAGCCTGGTGGGCTACAGTTCATGGGGTTGCAAAGAGTTGGATATGAGTGAGCAATTAAGCACATAGGGCATGAAATCTACAGGATCGAAGGAACAGGTAAAATGTGTCCAGCTCTTAAGTAGTTGCTGTGCAGCATAGGGAGGCCAATCTGTTGTTCCATGATGATCTAGAAGGATGGGATGGAGGAAGGGAATGGAGGTTATGGAGGGAAAGGATGTATGTGTAATTATGGCTGATTTGCATAGCGGAAACCAATGCAACATTGTAAAAAATTTTCTTTAATTATTTGAATAAAAAAATAAATTTAAAAAAATGTGCCCAGCTCCACCTGGGAGCTGGGTTCACCATATACTAGAGTCAATCACACCTTCCCAAGACAGGCTGTCCCAAAGCTGGGCTTCACACCATCACCTGTGAATCATTTGCACTGCCTTCACTGAATAGTTAATCTCCACATAGATAAAACAGTCCACAGGCTCCCCAAACATCATGGGGCTGGTGCATAATTTACAGAGCAATGGCCGACCTCTCCATGCAGGGAAAGTGAGGCCTGGACACCTGCCAAGGTTGAGAAGGGTGTCAGCTGGAATGAGGAGGAACAGCAGCTCCACGGAAGATGGTGTTTGGGACGTAAAGGCAGCTACTGAGCCCTGGATTCCCAAGGCAAAAGCAGAGCAGGGAAACATGCCGCAGTCAGGCCACCTGTGTGGGAGCTGGAGCTGGGAAGGGGGAGGACATTACTAATGTGTTTTGGAAGTCTGGAAAAATATCATGGATGCCACACTCTTCCTGACTGCTGAGCACCTGAGACCCAGGCAATCTCTCCTGTCCTTCACAAATCATCATTGCCTCTGGCAAAAAAAAGCTTACTTAGGCACCCAGGCACTTTGAGGGATTCCCAGGTGGTACCAGTGGTAAAGAACCTGCCTGCCAATGTAGGAGATATAAGAGATGCACTTTCAATCCCTGGGTCAGGAAGATTCCCTGGAGGAGGGCATGGCAACCCACTTCAGTATTGGAGTGGAGAATCCCATGGAGAATCCCATGGACAGAGAAGTCTGGTGGGCTACAGTCTATAGGGTCACACAGAGTCAGACATGACTGAAGTAACTTAGTATGCACACACATGCAAGCATTTTGAGATGATGAGATATAACAGTGTGGGTCTGGGGGGAAAAATAAGATGAATTTCAACTTCTGTGCCTGGAATTATTTCTTCTCTTGCCCTTACTCACTTGAAAAATTCCTGCTCCTTTTTCATGGATCATCTCAAGGATCACTTCCTCCAAGATGCCTTCCTTTACCCATTCAGGCAGATCAAGTTCTCCATCTCAAAAAGAAGTACACTTGTAACTGTTGGTCTCCCACAATGGATTGCTGGATTCTTGGTGACAGGGAATCTGCTGAAATCTGTAGTCACAACACAGTAGATATATAGATAGTATATAGATAAGTGTTTGTAGAGAAAATGAATGAAACAAGCAAGACAAACACCATGACTCACAAGATATTTTCCCAGCATTCCATGGAGTACTGCTACTTTAAGGATAACAGTAATATCAAAAGAACATGTGAAAATGTGTATGAAAGAAGGAAATGTTCACAAGCTTGGTCGGTAAAAAATCCGCCTGCAATACAGGAGACCTGGATTCGATCCCTGGGTTGGGAAGATCCCCTGGAGGAGGGCATGGCTATCCACTCCAGTACTCTTGCCTGGAGAATCCCCATGGACAGAGGAGCCTGGTGGGCTACAGTCCATGGGGTCACAAAGAGTCAGACATGACTGAGCAACTAAGCACAGCACACAAACATACTTGCAGGAAGGTGGGAAAAATTGGTGCTGGCCAAAAAAGAAAAAAAAGGATGTGAGTGGAGGGAAGCTGAGAAATAGCCTGTAAGCAGCCCAAGGCTGTTGTTAGGCAGCAAGTATCGTATAAACCCAAGTATCAAGTGGTCCACGGCTCTCTGGGGATAACTCTCTTCTGTGATCTCAGAGCCCTGCTAGCCATTCTTGCCTGACTCTGTTGTACCACGGAAAATGAAGGAATGGATTTAGGTCTACTTTGGATACATGCGAAAGTGTCTCTAAAAAAGGCTTGGTTGATGGCAGCAATAATAAGAGGCCAAAGGGATCGCTGTGTCTCTGGGATGAGAAAGAACCCTCCTTCCTGTACAATGGGGCGCTTCCCCAACTATCATCGTCCAAGGTGGATGAAGACTAAATTTTATTAAAGACTCTGGTGCATTTCTTTACCTGCCCAAAAGTGAGCGAAGCCCATAGGAAAATGAAAATGGAGGTTTCTTTCAGTCCAACCCAGAGGCTGCTCTAGGCCAGGCAGTTGGGGTCCCAGCGGAAGAAAGAAAAATAAATTAAATTCTTTCATCTGGAAAATAAATACCAAGTGGCAAGTGATCGTATGCACTGCTTGAGTGAGTAAGGAAGGTTTAATTCTCTAATCATCGCCTCTAGTTTTCCCATGGAGATAAATAGCAAGTTGGTGGGGAGAGATAATCAAAGCCATAATACTGTGTCTCCTTGGCTTCTCTTACCTAATTAAATAATAAAAATACTTCCCCATAAGTACTGAGTTTCTATTTTTAAAAAATTTTAAGACAGTATTTTAATCTTATGCTTGATTCAAAATAAAACTACAGATTTACTTAGCAAACTCCAATGACATTGAGTTCAGCGTTGGGACTTCAGTATGATGGTATCTCAGTATAATAAGCTCCCCTCAAAAGCACCATTTCTGACCCGCCTGGACACTCAAAACGCACTGCCACACACTTCTTTGACATTTTAGATCTCAAATGGTGGTTTTTCATCATTTCAGCCTTCATTTACAAAATTCACCAGGGGTTGCACTGATATTCACCTGTGCTCTTTTGAAATACCGTGTCTATTAAGCAAACCATATTTATTAAGTAATAATTAGTTTCCCTGTTTAGTATTTGAATTTTCCAATAAGAGTTCCTTTTAAGATATCGACTTTAAACTGATTGATAGAATCCTAGCCAAAATGTACCCATTCATTCAATTTCATGTATAGAGTGAGTGCTGCTATGTGCCAGGTATTATTTGGGATACTTGGAATAAGACAGGGTGACCAAAATATTTAAAAAAAAATTCTAGGTCCTTGAGTAGCATAAATTCTAGTGGGAAAGTAAAGTCAAAACAAATTAACAAAAAAGTAATGAGTAAATTATATTGCATATAATATATATGCTTCCCTGGGGATCCAGTGGTTAAGATTTCTCCTTGCAACGTTGGGGGCATGGGTTCAATCCCTGATTGGGGACCTAAAATCCCACATGCCGTGGGGCTACTAAGCCCAGGCACTGCAATGAAAGAACCTGTGTGATGCAACGAAGATCCCACACAGTGCAACTGAGATCTGAAGCAGCCAATTAAATTAAACACCCCAAAAAAGGAAAGCAAAGTAAGAGAGATATCCATGGAGACATACAGGAGTGAATGTGGGTAGGCGTGGTTAGGCTATCATTTACAATAGAGTGGCCAGCATGGAATTCAAAGAGAAAGCGCCCATTAAAGGATGTGAGAGTGAGCCATGTATATATCAATATATCACAGGGTGAGCATTCTAAGCAAAGCCAAGGGCATCTAAACATGCTTAGTGTCCAGGGCACAGCCCCAGACCAGGTACATATAGCTGGACAGAAGCCAAGGAGAGAGTTGTAGACGATGCAGAGAGCTGGCAGAGGAAGACTTCGTGGAGAGCTGTCGTGGACATTAGACAAGACAGTGCCTTCACTCCAAGAATTGGAGAACCTTGGAGGATTTTCAACCAAGGAATAAGAAAGGTATCGTTTTTCCTAGCCTGTGCACTTCTGTTTAATCTAGCTATAAGATATCCAGCAGGCTTCTTGGAGTTTTAAAAATACCTGAAGCAGGTTCCAGGATCACCTCTGGGCTTCAGGAAAAGTCTAAGAACCCAGGTTTGATGCCAACATTTGTGTTACAGAGAAAATGGAACACCAGAGTGGGCAATGGACTCTAAATGGCCAGCCCCTGAGCTGAGGCTTAAAATCACAAGTTTTAGAATAAATTCTAGTGATGAAGTTAGCTCATTGTATAAGATTTGGCACACCTAATTCAGTCAAGTACCTTCTAGCTGATGGGAAAGATGAAAGCAAAAGTGTTAGTCACTCAGTCGTGTCCAAGTCTGAGGCCCCATGGGCTGTAGCCCACCAGCTTCCTCTGTCCATGGAATTCTCCATGCAAGAATATTGGAGTGGGTTGCCATTCCTTTCTCCAGGGGATCTTCCTAACCCAGGGATCAAACTCAAGTCTCCTGCATTGCAGCCAGACTCTTTACCACTACAGCCACCTGGGAAGCCTGATGAGAAAGATAATTTTTCAAAAATAGGGACCTGTCAATGCTCAGACCAAGGCAACCTCTTCTAAGAAGATTTCTCTGCTCCCATCCCCAAGTGGGAAGTGAGTGCTGCCTGTTACAGACCTTCCTAGCCACTGATGCATAATCGTGACAACTTTTCTGTTATGGGGCCTTGACTGTGGGCCGTATTTAGCCTCCATAATTTCTAAACTTCGCAGCAACACCTGAGGCAGGTACAATTACCTTTATTTCATAAATGAATGCATGAAGCATCAAGAAAGTTCAGGAATTTGCCCAGAATCCCACAGTTAGCAAATGGCAAAACTCTACCCCACACAGCCTTGGAAACCCATCCTGTCGCAGACTTGGGTTCAAGTCCATTTTCAGCTGTGAATAAGTGTCCAGGGAAGCCAGAGGCTCACCTCTTTCAGTGCTACTGGACTCCTAGCACCTAGACCAGAACTGCAGATGCTCAGTGGATATTTGCTGAAAGAATAATGTCCTCTGTGAGGCTCAAATTCCTAATGCCTGAGACTCTGGTTCCATATAAAGACTGAAGTAGATAATAAAGGACAATTTTATAAGACACAAAGACCTATATAGCAGTTATTCCCAACCTGAGATGCTATGATTTAACCTTTAGTTGCTGCTATGTCTGTATTTCTTCTCTTAACAGCCTTTCAGTAAGTTACCCTGTCTCATCAGAACACTGTGCCACCAGGTGGACTTATGGGTAAATGATCAGGAAGAGGACTTTGGGGGATGATACAAAAGGCAAATAAGAATTTAATCAAAGTAAGTATGCAGCCATCAAACAAACGGCGCCTGTATACAGTGTTCTATAGGACCTGGCCCTTTAAAAACCAGCGACAAAAGTTGTCATTCGCAGGAGTCTGAACTCCTCTGCCAAGTTCAGGACTTTCGACTTCCAGGTCATTCTCCTTCTGTGGCCATCTCTGCTGGCATCAACAACTACAAAAATCCATGGATGCTGCAGCTAGATGGGGAGAGACTGCCAAACAGAGGACGACGCTCCCTCAGGAAGAGAAGAGGTAAAGGGGAATTGATGGAAGGTGTCAGGTGAGTCCTTTCATGGGAGCCTGGGGGCGAGTGGTGATGGGAGCCCTTGGGAAGGCAGGTTGCCACTCTAGCAGCACAGGGTCCCCTGGGATGCTTTCTTTTGACAGCTAAGGCTGCCAGATCTGCTTAGGAGACCTGAACTGGTTTCCTGTTATCCTCCAGGGACTTGGCCTGGTTTCCTCTCCAAAATCGTACTGGCAGCATCCACATTGTCTCTGAGTTATTGCCCTGAAAACATGCTTGTAGAGAGGAACTTTGGCTCCTCAGCTCCAACCTGCCCACCCACCCCTTATTGTTGTCACAAAAGATATGCACAAGGGCCCTAAGCGCCTCTTGGGAGAACGCAGATGTCCACGGCAGTCATGGCTCCACTCCGGGCTGACTCACAGCTTAGGCGGCCAGGCCATCCCCGCAGGCTCTGTCTGTAGAGCTGCCTGGTGGCCTGGTGGTTTCTGGCTGTCTTCTTTCATCCTTGCCATATCCTCTGAGACCTGATCCCTGACCATTCCTGCAGTCTTCCCTCTCACCAAATCCCCTGTCCCCTCAGAATCCATCCTTTCTGAATTTCGGGCATCCCCCAAACCCCTTTTTTAATGGGTACCCAGGATTTGCTTTGACCGGATATGGTAAATCACACCGACATAGGAATGACTGTCATGGGGGAGGAATTTTACTCACCAACCTCACGCAGCCACACAGGTCCACAGTGGGGAGGGCCATGGCCAGTGAGGAGGCAGAGGGGAGGGGAGACTGCTGGCAAATGCCTCTATTGAAGTTTCCATGGAAAGGAAATAGTAAGGCCGAGTGGGCAGCCTTAGGATTGGTTGAAAGTGTTAGTTGCTCAGTTGTGTCTGACTCTTTGTGACCCCATGGACTGTAGCCCGCCAGACTTCTCTGTCCATGGAATTCTCCAGGCAAGAATACTGGAGTGGGTTGCCATTCCCTTCTCCAGGGAATCTTCCTGCCCCCGGGATCAAACCTGAGTCTCCTGTATTGCAGGCAGATTCTTTACCGTCTGAGCCATGAGGGAAGCCATGAACCAGTGAGGCAGGGTGGGCAGGCTGAGGATTGGCTAGTTTGAATAATTCCAGCAGGTTCTAGGGCATGGAGCTGTCCCTAGGAATCTGGTACCTGACCTGGGCTGATGAGGGCAGGGAGAGTGGCCTGGGTTGTAAGAGTCCCCTGAAGGGGGTGGTTGCGCACCTGGGCTGTGGAATGGCTGGTTTGCATAGGAAAATCACAGGCCAGTTATCTCAAGAATTAGCTACCTCTGGGAGGAGCAGTCTAGCCAGGGTCAGCCAAGCCCTGGGATGTCACAACATCAAAAATAACAGAATAAATATAGACAATCACATTTGTCAATTACTTCTCAATAAAGTTGGGAAAGCTACAGAATGAAAAGACATGATTGATACACCACCACACTCTCCCAGGCATCCTAGGAGGGCTGGTTTCAGTCCTGTGGGCACCCTGAGGGAGGAGGCTAATCGTTTGGTAACGCTGTGTCCTGGGGAGTCCATCACTCCAGATTCCCAACTCACCTCAATCAGCAGTCAAGGGAAATTCACAGCTGAACCAGCTTGCTAATCTAAGTGCTCTCTCTGCTTTACAAGTGGGATCTGGGAGACATAAAGATAAATCACTGTTTACGATGATAAACACCCCATCATGGTTTAATCCACATCTCTAGAGGGCCATGAGCCAGGTGCCGTGCAAGGCTTGGGGGGATAAACATGGTGAAATGGACATAACCGTTCTGTGTTAGTTTCCTGGGGCTGCCATTAAAAACTGGGGAACTTGAAACAACAGAATTTATTCTCTCTGTTCTGGAGGGTAGACACCTGAAAGCAAAGTGGTGGCAGAGCCATGCTTCCGTTCAAGTCTCTGGGGCAGAAAGCTTGGTGTTCCTGGCAAGCCTTGGTATTCCTGGGCTTACGGCTACATCGCTCCCATCTCTCCCCCATCTTCACAGGGTTATCTTCCCTCTGTGTCTCTGTCTCTGTTGTATTCTCCTGTCTGAATGCCTGTATCCAAATTTCCCTCTTCTTATAAGGACACCATTCACTGGGTTATGTACAGCCCATCCTACTCCAATAAGTCCTCATCTTAATTAAGTCTCCAAAGATCCTATTTCCAAATAAGGTCACATTCACAAGTATTAGGGATGGTTGTTATTTAGTCACTAAGTCGTGTCCAACTCTTTGCAACCCATGGACTGCAGCATGCCAGGCTCTTCTGTCCTCCACGATCTCCTGGAGTTTGCTCAAATCCATATCCATTGAGTCGGTGATACTATCTAACCATCTCATCCTCTGCCACTCTCTTTTCCTTCAATCTTTCCCAGCATCAGGGTCTTTTCCAATGAGTCAGCTCTTCACAGCAGGTGGCCAAAGTATTGGAGCTTCAGCTTTAGCATCAGTCCTTCCAATGACTATTCAAGGTTGATTTCCTTTAGGATTGACTGGCTTGATCTCCTTGTAGTCCAAGGGATTCTCAAGAGTCTTCTTGGGAATTGGGGTGGGGGTGGGGGGGTTTGTATAATTTAACTCACAACACTCCCCAAAATGTATTCTTCAACTATTTTGTGCACAGTCATATGTATCTGTTAATCCCATCCTCCTAATTTATCCTTCCCCACCCCACTTTTCTCTTTGGTAACCATAACTTTGTTTTCTATGTCTTTGAGTGTTTCTGTCTTGTATACAGATTCATTTGTGTTATTTTTTAGATTTCACATGTAAGTGATACCATATGATACTTGTCTTTCTCTGTCTGACTTACTTCACCGAATATGATAATCTCTAGGACCATCCATGTTGCTGCAAATAGCACTATTTTGTTCTTTTTTTACGGCTGAGGTATCATATCATTGAATCCTCAAAATCATATATAGCAGGGCTTTGGCCATGTAAGAACTGAGGAAACTGAGTCACACAGGAGTTCTAAGTTGACACCCTGACACTCATCCATCATCAGGTAGAGGGCCAATGTCCCTCCTGGTGAGTCTCTACAAACTGCTGCTTCCACCAAAAGCACACAGCAAAATCAGCAGCAGTAACTTCCAGAGTCAGTCCATAAAAGGACTTGCAGCTTCCACCTTGTTCACTGGCCCCGTGCAACTTAGGTACCTGCTGCCACCTAAGGAAACCCACCAAACTTAGTGGTGAAACAACAGCCATCATACATGCTTATGAATCAGGGGGTCTGAATTCGGGACAAGCAGAGGTTAGTAAATGCCTGAGCTGGGGGTTAAAATCGGGTATATGACTCCAGAGCCTTCTCTCTCAACCACCATGGGAAGATAAAGGTAGTTTGCAAAGAAACTCAAGTACCCAGATAGGCTGATCTGACTTAAACCCTTCCCAGCCCACCACCCCCCTCCATCTTTCTTCCCACTCCTGAAGAACAATGTGAGGTTGAATGACAAACTCTGGATTATTTTTATTATATTCAAAGCATCCACCTATGATCACATAATACATCCTTTTCAGTGAAAAGTAAAAATGCAGTAAAAAAGTAAATTGTTTCCTGGCCAGGCTGCTCAAGGCCATAAACCCAGGTGCACCATTAACTCAGAGTAGGGCCTGGACAGGAGCAAGGATTCCAGGCATGAAGCTACCCAAAGAAATGAGCTGCTTTCACATTAGAGGGAAAGGGGCAGCCCTGTGCCCCTGGCCAGGTATGGAGCAAATAAACTAGAAACGTTGTGACGCCAGCCTTTTTAAGGTGGTGTTTCTCAGCGCTGTAAGCACAGCAGAACTACTGGGGAGACTCTAAGAAAAATCCTGACACACTAGATAGACTCATGGAAGAGTAGCTTTAGCAGAATTGCCAGGGTCGAGGCCCAGGCACTGTGCTCTTTTTTTTTTTTTTAATTTAAATTTATTTATTTTAATTGGAGGCTAATTACTTTACAATATTGTATTGGTTTTGCCATACATCAACATGAATCTGCCACGGGTGTACACGTGTTCCTCATCCTGAACCCCCCTCCCACCTCCCTCCCCATACCATCCCTCTGGGCACTGTGCTCTTGAAACAATCCCAGGTGGGTCTCAGACCTGAGGGTTGAGGGAGAAGGGCGCCACCCTGAGGTGATGCTGAGCAAAGCAGCTGCTCCTGTACCCATTTGGGACCCTCGTTCAAGGGCAGTCATTTGCCCCAACTGTATTTGTCTGACATCCCTTGATACCAGAAGTTCTACTGTGTGCTGGAGATGCAGAGATGAATGAGATGATCTTGTCTGCAAGGATTTTCCCATGAACTGAGTCAATGGCGAGCTTGGCTAAATGTTAGAACAGAGCTGGGCACAGAACACAGTGGAGGAACAGAAGAGGACTCAGTCTCGGGGATCAGCAAGGACTTTGAACGGGAGTCAACACCCAAACTGAATGTTACAAGAGGAATGAGAGTAAGCCAGGTGTGTAAAAGGTTGGAGAAAGCATTCACGGCTTCTGCAAAAGAACACAGGTAGAAAGAAGAGCATGAGCATAGTGGGACTTAAAGAAATTCAGATCAGAGGAAGTGAGCTAGAGACTGTTCGAGAAGGCTAGTAGACTCCATGGGAGTTGGTAGGAGCCAAGCAAAAAGTGCCAAAATTTTGCTGGAGGGCAGGAAGCACCTTTAAGAAGGTGTCAGGGATCAAAGAATGAAAGGTGGGAAAAAAAGGTTGATACACATAAATGTAATATTTATCTTGGTAATGTGTGCATGTTTATTGTACTAATAACTATCATTTACCACTCACTTACCATGTGTCACAGTCAGCTCTAAGCCTTCACCTTCATTCATTCAATATTCAGCAAATATTTTTGGCTATCTCCTGCTATGGGTCATAGAGAAGGAAATGGCAACCCACTGCAGGATTCTGGCCTGGAAAATCTCAGAGAGGAGCCTGAAGGCTACCGTTAATGGAGTCACAAGGAGTCGGACAAGACTGAATGACTGAATATAGCATGCTATAGGCCAAGGACCATTGAGGGTGTGGAGAATACAAAAGTGAAGAGCCAAAGTCTCTCCTCTTTTTGGCCACACTGCATAGCATGCAGGATCTTAGTTCCCAGACCAGGGATTGAACCCATGCCCCTGCAAGGGAAGCATGAGGTCTTAACCACTGAACTGCCTCTTACTCAGCCATAAGTTTCTGAGCGTTACTGGGAAAGTAGTTTGTAGATATGATTAGAGTCCGTGATCAGTTGCTTTTAAATAAGGGAGATGGTCCTAGATAGTCTGAGTTAGCCTGACTCAAATAGTTGAAAGGCCCTAGGAGCAAAGCTGAAGCTTTTGTAAGGAAGAAGTTCTCCCTGGGAACTACAGCATCAGCTTTTCCTGAGAGCCCCAGCCAAGCCTCCCAGGCTTGTGGGTTTCAGATTTGCCTGGCCGCCCCCACAATTGCATAAGCCCGTTCCTTGGATTGGGCTTCCTATGTGGCTCAGTGGTAAAGGGTCTGCCTGCCAATGCAAGAGCTTCAGGAGACACAGGTTTCATCCTTGGATTGAGAAGATCCCCTGGAAGAGGAAATGGCAACCCACTCCAGTGTTCTTGCCTGGAAAATCCCATGGACAGAGGAACCTGGTGGGCTACAGTCCATGGGGTCGCAAAGAATTAGACACAACTTAGCCAGTGAGCACACCAGCATGCATGCATTCCTTGAAATACATCTTTAATATATGTCTCGTACTGCTTCTGTTTCTCTGGTTGAGCCCTGATCAATACGGGGGAAGTGGTCATTTTATGTTAGGGAGTCCAGACCTCACTGAGAAGATAATATCTGAGGGTTTCCCTGGTGGCCCAGTGGTTAAGACTCCATGTTTCCACTGCAGGGAGGCACAGATTCAAGCCCCAGTCAGGGAACTAAGATCCCACATGCTACAGCCATTAAAAAGAAGAAGAAGAAGAAGATATTACCTAAGGAAAAACCCTAAAGATGGTGAGTGAGTAAGTGAGCAAATATAAAGGGACAATCCGGGTTAGAGGAAGGAGTATTCCAGACAAAGCAAGTGCAAGTACAAGGGCATTATTCCACTTGCTCCTCATAATGACGTTATGGAGTAGGACTTACGGTGATCATCAAGAACTGGGGAGACTCTTGATATTTTTCCCCATATTCTGTGACACAAACACACAAATTGGACATCATCACTATTCCACATATGGGACAGCTGAGACTTAGGGAAAACCATCCTGATTCTTTGCAATCATCACACTTTGACACTTGGATCTCCTGTGAATGATGAGATTTTAGGTACAAGAGGAAAAGGCTTCTGGGTAATCTAACTGGAAAAGGTACACCTTCACTATGCCTAAGGTTTCTTAGAGAAAGAAAAGTTCTCTTGTTTTCACTGAAGAATGAGGTTTAAATTACAAGTGGCATTTTTATAAAACCTTCCTTAAACTTATTCATAAGAGCACACAAATGACAGGGTTTTTTCCAAGGTGAGAGCAGTAAAGTTTTTGAAGAGCAAAAGCTGACTTTAGCATAAAAAAGGTGAATCTGGCCCACTCATGGTTATACCTAATATGAAAGGTATTTACATGATGTGAAAATTAACAAGCTCTGTGATCTCATGAAGCCAATTTACTTCCAAACCTAAAGTTGAATTAGATGATCTCTAGGCTTCCGCCCAGCACTATTTTATCACAAATGAAAAGAAGCCCTTGAAAAAAATCTCATTTATCAATATTTGCTAAAGAGCCTCCTTTCTCCCCAAATTCCCTTGGGATCCATATATGATAATACTTTCTACGAAAGTTAAAAACAAAAGGACTTCTGACTTTCTGACATCACAGTTCTGAGTTCTTTATATTGCTTTGCCCTTTGCAACACAGGAAAATGTCAAACTCCAGCCTTCCAAAGCAAAAACAATTGGCAGTGAATAAGACAGACAGTGATGAGTGAGATGGGATCAGAGAAAGACAGGCAAAGGTCAGGTCATGTAGGACCTTGCAGACTGTTGGATATTCTAATAAGCACCATTAGAAACCCAATTAAAAGATTTTAATTGGGGAATAGCATAAGAACTTTGCTTTTTGAAAAATCTCCACTCATTGCTGTGTGAAGGATAGAATCAAAGACAATAGAAAAAGTAGGAAAACCAGTGTGGAAATCAGCACCCTACCGTGGTGAGAAATGATGGTGACTTGAACTAGAATGACATCAATGGATCTAAAGAGAAGTGGGCCAACTCAAATCATTTTGGAAGATGAATTAACAGGACTAGGTATTAAATTTAATGTGAGTAGTGAAGGAGAGCAGGTATCAGGAATATTTCTAAGGTTTCAGACTTGAGCAACTGCTCATTTATTGAGCTGGAGAAACTTGAGAGGAAGTATATCTGGAGGAAAACCACAGCTTTCATTTTGAACTTGTTCAGTTTAAGATGCTTGTTTAAGATATTCAGGTAGATGTTAAGTTTAGGCTATTCAAACAGAAAACTGTTGAGATGGCATTGACATGTGAGCCCGGACAAGAAAGAGGCTGGAAGAGGGATGAACTGAGAAGTGTTTGGTATATAAAAGGTTTCTGGTGCCTGAAGGGGCGTGTGGACAGAGAAAAGCCCCAGGACTATTACTGAAGATATTCCAACATACAGAGATTGAAAGGAAGAGAATAAGCAGCCATCAAAAAAGGAGCTTCTAGAAATGGAGATGCAGACATGGAGAATGGACTTGTGGATCCAGCGGAGGACGGAGAGGGTGGGACACGTAGAGAAAGCGGCATTGACACAGATAAACTAGCAAATGTAAAACACATAACTAACGGGAGCTGCTGTATAACACAGGGAGCCCAGCCTGGTGTTCTGTGATGACCTAGCGGGGCAGGGTGAGGGGAAAGGAGGGAGCCTCACAAGGGAGGGGATATATGTATAATTATGGCTGATTTGTGTTGTTGTACGGCAGTATACAACACAACATTGTAAAGCAATTATACTCCAGTAAAAAACAGGAGCTTCTAGAGGGCTGGCATGAATACTTGGAGAGTTCAAAGTCACAGAAACCCCAACAAAAGAGTATGTCAAGAAGGAAGGGGTGACCAATAGTGGGAATTCAAAAAAGCGTCACATGAGATCAAAACCAGTCCACTGAACTCTAACTTATGGAGATCATTTGGTGAACTCGGGAATGATAATTCGGGGTGTGGGGCATGGTAGACGAACAGGAAATGGTAGACACCATGCTGAAATGGGTTGAGAAGAGATTTAGAGGTCCTGGGTTGGGAAGAACCCCTGGAGAAGGGAAAGGCTACCCACTCCAGTATTCTGGCCTGGAGACTTCCATGGGCTGTATAGTTGATTAAGTCACAGAGTCAGGCACAACTGAGTCATTTTCACTTTCATTTCAGAGGTGAATATGTGAAGACACAAATCAAAGTGAAAGAAAGTGAAAGTCGTTCAGTCATGTCCAACTCTGCGACTCTGTGGACTATACAGTGCATGGAATTCTCCAGGCCAGAATACTGGAGTGGGTAGAAGTTCCCTTCTGCAGGGGATCTTCCCAACCCAGGGATCGGACCCAGGTCTCCCACACTGTGGGCAGATTCTTTACCAGCTGAGCCACTAGGGAAGCCCAAGAAAAATGCAGTGGGTAGCCTATCCCTTCTCCAGCAGATCTTCCAGACCCAGGAATTGAACTGGGGTCCCCTGCAATGCAGGTGGATTCCTTACCTGCTGAGCTACCAGGGAATCCCCTAAATTCCCTAAATGAATATACAGTGCAGGTGATGAATAGATTCAAGAGATTAGATCTAATAAACAATGTGCCTAAAGAACTATGGACAGAGTTCCATAATATTGTACAGGAGGCAGAAAATAAAAACACCCCAAAGAAAAAGAAAAGCAAGAAGATGAAGTAGTTATCTGAGGAGGCTTTATGAATAGCTGAAGAAAGAAAAGGGAAAAGCAATGGAGAAAGAGAAAGGCACATCCAGCTAAATACAGAGTTCCAAGAAAAGCAAGGAGAGACGAGAAGTCCTTCTTCAATGAACTGTGCATAAAAATAGAGGAAAACAACAGAAGGGGAAAGACTAGAGATCTCTTCAGGAAAATTGGAGATATCAAGGGAACATTTCACCCAAAGATGGACACAATAAAGGACAGAAACGGTACAGACCTAGTAGACTCAGAAGAGATCAAGAAGAGATAGAAAGCATACATGGAAGATTGTACAAAAAAAGATCTTCATGAACTCTATAACTACAATGGTGTGGTCTGTACCCAGAGCCAGACATTCTGGTCTGTGAAGTTAAGTGAGCCTTAGGAAGCACTGCTGTCAATAAAGCTAGTGGATGCAATGGAATTCCAGTAGAGCTATTCAAAACCCTCAAGGATGATGCTGTCAAAGTGTTGCACTCAATATGTCAGCAAATCTGGAAGAGTCAGCAGTGGCCACAGGATGGGAAAGGTCAATCCTCACCCCAATTCCCAAGAAGGATATTACTAAAGAATGTTCAAACCATCAGACAGTTGCACTCATCTCCCATGCTAGTAAGGTCATGCTTAAAATCTCGTATGCTAGGCTTCAGCATTATGTAGACCAAGAACTTACAGATGTTTAAGATGGGTTTAGAAAAGGTAGAGGAACCAGAGATCAAATTGTGAACATCTGATGGATCATAGAGAAAGCAAGGGAATACCAGAAAAGCATCTACCTCTGGCCCATCAACTATGCTAAAGCCTTTGACTGTATTAATCATAACAAACTGTGGAAAGCACTTAAAGAGATGGGAATACCAGACCATCTTACCTGTCTTCTGAGAAACCTGTATGTGGGTCAAGAACAGCAGTTAGAACCCTGTATGGACCAATGATTGCTTCAGAATTCAGAAAGGAGTACAACAGGGCTCTCTGCTGTCACCTTATTTATTTATTTAACCTGTATGCTGAGCACATCATGAGAAATGCCAGGTTGGATGAGTTACAAGCTGGAATCAAGATAGGCAGGACAAATATCAACAACCTCAGATATTCGGATGATACCATTCTAATGGCAGAAAGTGAAGAGAAACTAAAGAGCCTCTTGATGAGGGTGAAGGAGGAGAGTGAAAGAACTGGCTTAAAACTAAATGTTTGAAAAACTAAGATCTTGGCATCCAATCCCATTATTTCATGGCAAATAGAAGAGGAAAAGGTGGAAGTAGTGACAGATTTCCTCTTCTTGGACTCTAAAATCACTGCAGATGGTAACTGCAGCCATGAAATCAGAAAACCATTGCTTCTTGGCAGGAAAGCTATGATAAACCTAGACAGTATGTTGAAAATCATAGACATTACTCTGCCAGCCAACAAAAGTCCGTATAGGTTATGCTCTTCCTGAGTTGGACCATAAACAAGACAGAGTGCCAGAGAACTGATGCCTTTGAACTGTGGTGCTGGAGAAGACTCCTAAGAGTCCCTTGGACAGAGATCCAAGGAAGATCAAACCAGCCAATCTTAAGGGAAATCAACCCTGAATATTTATTGGAAGGACTGATGCTGAAGTTGAAGCTCCAGTATTTTGGTCACCTGATTTGAAGAGCCAACTCATTGGAAAAGTCCCTGATGCTGGGAAAGATTGAGGGCAGAAGGAGAAGAGGGCATCAGAGGATGAGGTGGCTGGATGGCATCACTGATGCAATGGACATGAACTCAGGCAAACATCAGGAGATGGTGAGGGACGAGGAAGGATGGTGTGCTGCAGTCCATGGGGTCTCAAAGAGTCGGACACGACTGGTCAACTGAACAGCAACAACACGTGAAGGTAGCTTGTGTATATGTATTTTCCAAGAATCGTACATATGGAGTGGTGCCCAGAGGCAAATAGAAGGTCAAGGGATACTTAAAGCCTCCCAGAAAGGATCTAAAAACGAACAACTGACTGAAGGCAAGTGTTTTCCCAGTGGCTCAATGGTAAAGAACCCACTTGCCAATGCAGGAAACACAGGTGACAAGGGTTTGATCCTTGGGTTGGGAAGAGTCCCTGGAGGAGGAAATAGCAGCCCAGGCCAGTATTCTTTCCTGGGAAATCCCATGGGCAGAGGAGCCTGGTGGGCTATAGTCCCTGGGGTCACAAAGAGTCGGACACAACTGAGTCACGGAGCATGCACAAAGAGCAGAAATAAACAATAGAGTGAAAACCAACAAAAGGAGATGGAATCTAGGCATGAGATCTGGAGTAACTTAGAAAGATTTGCCTGTGATCAGAGGAGCAACACCGGGAGTTGAGGGGGAGGACAGGTAGCATGGAGCTAAAGACTGTGCGTTGCCCCTTGAGGGGTAGGGGTCATCACCCTTTATAGCTTCAGAATTGTTCACACTCACCACCTTAATCCTACAATGTGAGGTCTGGAATCCTTATCCTCATTATACATATGAGGAAACAGGTTCAGACAGATTCAAGTGATCTGCTCGAAAGCTTATAAGACATTAATAGCAGAACAAGAATTCAAACCTAGGGCTTACATCTTTAAACACAGCCCCGCTCCTCCCCTCTCTCTCTTTCTCTCTCTCTCTCTCTCTCTCTCTCTCGCCCCGTCCCTTCTTTCATCTCTGTAATTCTCTCTCTGCCTCTATCCTTCTGACTCTGTCTCTCTCATTCTCCTTCCTGCCTTCCTTTTCTTCTTGGAATGCCAGTCAGTTCCTTTTGCAGAATCAACCTTGGAATTAGTGTACTGAAACCCTTAGGCACCCTCTTCTCAGCCTAGATTTTACATGCTATCCAGAGACAAATTCTCCAGCAGATTAAAGCTGTCTGAAGCCTTCTTGAGTTTTATGCCTCAGTTATTCAGAGCTTGGGACCGCTCAAGTTCTGTATTTTAAAATACACTTTTTGGGAGAATGGCATTGAAACATGTATAATATCATATATGAAACGAGTCGCCAGTCCAGGTTCCATGCACGATACTGGATGCTTGGGGCTGGTGCACTGGGACGACCCAGAGGGATGGTACGGGGAGGGAGGAGGGAGGAGGGAGGAGGGTTCAGGATGGGGAACACGTGTATACTTGTGGCGGATTCATGTTGATATATGGCAAAACCAGTACGATATTGTAAAGTTAAAAATAAAAAAAAATAAAAATAAAATAAAATACGCTTTTTTTTTTAAACTTTTCAGTTTTGTTGACAACTTTCATTAGAGCCCTGTTATCCCTCTGGATTGCTCCAATGTAACTGCTTTAGAGGTTAAAGAATGTATTTGCCAAGGTTGGAAGCCAACTGAAGCCTCCCGAGTTCAATGCTTCACCTTAAATCCCAAACTTGTTCATGGTTCAAATTCATTTATGCTTGGCAACAAAATCAACACATTCTGTTTCTTTAAAAGACACTTCAAATTCCCTTTCTAAAAGAGCATAAGTAGTGGCCATTAAATAATTCATCCAGATAGCTTTCAGGAAAGCAAGGGTAAAAATGAGTAAGAACCATACAGGTTACATTTGACTTGAAACCCACCAGATAATAAATAAAAGACTTGGAAACTAATCTGAAATTTCGTAAACCTTAAACACACTGAGTTCCAACCACCTCATTAGTATAAAATAATACATTAGCCCAAGTCACTTTGGGTGCTCAAGTGGAAAACTTTGGGATAAAGAAATTATTTGTGTGAAAAGATATCTGCTTCATTGCACTAAATGGTACCCTTGTGGCCCAAAGTGTTAATGATACTTCCAGCTGCCTCTAATGGCGTGCACTAAAATCACACTGTTGTTTAAATAAAAGCAGAGGGCTAGCACCAGTGCTCGCAATCGTCTGGCAGACGGGAAGGAGTCTGCACAGATTTACAGTTAGATGCGGGTTCCAATCCTGAATCTGCCATATTCTAGCTACCCTCTAGAAAAAGTTGGCAAACTCCTGCTTTAGACCCACAGTTTTGATTATCACACGTCTACTTTGTTACCAGGTCACTAAATCATGTAATCTCTCAACCATCAAGTGGAAACCCAGCATTGGGAGACTAGGAGCTTGGGGACCTAAGCACACAGGTGGGCAGATTCGGGCTAGAGTTTCACATCACTTAGTATTAGCTATGTGATACTGGGCATCTCTCTGGACCTCAGTCTTCTCATCTGTACACATGTAAAATAATAATACTTACTATATAGGTTGTTTTGAGGATGAAATGAAGTAACGTCTGAGATTATGTAAGGGCTTCCCAGGTGGCTCAGTGGTAAAAGAACCTGACTGCTAATGCAGTAGCTGCAGGTTCAATCCCTGGGTTGGGAAGATCCTTTGGAGAAGTAAATGGAAACCCACTCCAGTGTTCTTGCCTGGGAAATCCGATGGACAGAGGAGCCTGGCAGGCCGCAGTCCACGGAGTCACAAAGAGTCAGATACAACTTAGCAACTAAACACATATACATATGCATGAGATTATAAAACCTCATTGTGACAGTGTGACACACGGTGAATTTTGTTGTTGTTATTTTAGAACATAATTTATTGGAGATTCGATGTGGTTTCTTTTAATTTAGCTATTTTTAGCTGGAGGATAATTGCTTTGCCATGTTGGGTTGGTTTCTGTCCTGTATCAACATGAATCAGCCGTAGGTATACACATGTCCACTCCCTCTTGAACCTCCCTCCCACCCCTTCCAACTCCTCCAGGTTGTCGCAGAGCATCGGGCTGCGCTCCCCTCATCAAACAGCACGTTCCCACTGGCTGTCTATTTTACATATGGTGATACATATGTTTCAGGGCTGTCTCTCCATTCGCCCCACCCTCCCCTTCCCCTACTGTGTCCACAAGTCTGTACTCCATGTCTGAGTGACACAGAGTTATTGTTCAAGATATATTAACTATGATTTTTTGTTAATTGTCTACTATTTATTAACAGCTCCTGTTGAAAACCTGGCTAAAAAGAGGAGAGTTTTACGGATGATCCTTCTTTTCCCTCCAGGTCAGTGTTCACATTTTATTCAGAATCATCTGGAATAGCTGTTAAAAAAAAAAAAAAAAAAAGGCAGGTTTATGGGCCCACCTAAAGCTACTGAATCAGACCCTCTGTGGCCAGGGAGCAGGAATATCATTTCATAATTTCCCTCAGTAATTCCTATGCCTGATGAAAGCTGAGAGCCCCTGCTCTGGGTCTGTGGGCTTCCTAGGTGGTGCCAATTGTAAAGAACCCACTTACCAATGCAGGTTAGAAATAAGAGACAAGGGTTCGATCCCTGAGTTAGATCCTCCAGATGCCCTGGTGGAGGGCATGGCAACCCACTCCAGTATTCTTGCCTGGAGAACCCCATGGACAAAGGAGCCTGGCAAACTACAGTCCAGGAAGTTGCAAAGAATCAGACATGACTGAAGAGGCTTAGCATGCACACTCTGAGTTTCTGCTTCTCAAACTAGGAAATGAAGCAATTCCTACAGGAGAACACAGACTCCCTGTGAGGTGCTGTGCTTAGTCACTCAGTCGTGTTCAACTCTGCGACACCATGGATTGTAACTCACCAGGTTCCTCTATCCAAAGGGATTCTCCAGGCAAGAATACTGGAGTGGGCTGCCATGCCCTCCTCCAGGGGATCTTCCCAGCCCAGGGATGGAACCCAGGTCTCCTGCATTGCAGGCAGATGCTTTACCATCTGAGCCACCAGGGAAGGTTCCCTGTGGAAACCTCTAATTCCAATGTTTTGCGTTAATTTTAATGACTACAGAAATTTAACAACATGATTTGGAATTGATCTAAGTGCTAGGGTTTAGTAGGAAGTTAAAAGATACATTCAGGTTTAAAGTTGTTGATTTCAAATGCTCTATGTTATGACTTGTATGTGGAATTCTAAAAAAAAAAAAACAAGGAAATTAATATAATAAAACAGATGCAGACACAGATATAGAGAAGAAATTAGTGGTTACCAGTAGAGAGACACGACTGAAGCGACTTAGCAGCAGCAGTAGCAGCAGCAGTGGAGAGAGGGAACAAGAGAGGGGAAAAATAAAGGTAGGTGATTCGGAGGTACAAGCTATTATGTATGAGATAAATAAGCTACATATTTGGTGCAGCACTGGTAATGTAACCAATTTTCTACAATAACTTTAAATGAAATATAATATATATTGAACCACTATGTTGAAACTAATAAAATACGCTCACCAGCCTCTTCTGTCCATGGAATTCTCCAGGCAATAATACTGGAGTGGGTAGCCATTCCTTCTTCCAGGGAATCTTCCCTGCCCAGGGATTGAACCCCTATCTCCTGCATTGGCAGGTGGATTCTTTACCACTGAGCCTCTTGGGAAGCCCTTTATTGACTTTGGGCTTCCCTAGTACCTCAGTTGCTAAAGAATCTGCCTCCAATGTAGGAGACCCCTGTTTGATTCCTGGGTTGGGAAGTTCCCCTGGAGAAGGGACAGGTTACCCACACCAGTATTCTTGGGCTTCCCTGGTGTCTCAGCTAATAAAGAATCTGCCAGCAATGTGGGAGACCTGAGTTCTACCCCTGGGTTGGGAAGATCCCCTGGAGAAGGGAACGGTTACCCCCTCCGGTATTCTGGCCTGGAGAATTCCATGGATTATATAGTCCATGGGGTTGCAAAGAGGCGGACATGACTGAGCAACTTTCACTTTCACTTTTCAGTGCTAAAAATTCCTACATGACACTCTCTCTTCAATCCAAGTAGAGCATGCTTCTGTGAGAAAAGCAAGGCAAGTACTCAAAGATTTGGGAAAGATTGAGGGCGAGAAGAGAAGGGGGCAACAGAGGATGAGATGGTTGGATGGCATCACTGACTCAATGGACATGAGTTTGAGCAAACTCCAGGAGTTACTGGAGGACAGGGAAGCCTGGTGTGCTGCAGTTCATTGGATCTCAAAGACTCGGACACGACTTAACAGCTGAACAGCGGCAACAAGTTCTGAACAGTCACAAAGAGGCACCAGGATCTGGGCATTTCCAACCCTGTCATACCCCACACAACCCACGACACAGTGAGCGAGGAGATCAGGAGATGGGGTGGGGCTTGTGGACTAAAAGAAAAGAGGAACAGGGCAAGACTCCAGAACTACTTCCATTTGAAGGATGATTCACATTTCAGGGTCAAAGTGACAATGTGACAAAAGATGACCAGACAGACCTCCAGGCCTGTCTCCAAGCTGGAGGCCTTGTCTTGGCTGGATCTCTGCTGAGGGAGGAAAAGGAGAAAAGCAAAGACCCAAGGCAGAAGAGAATTATTTTGAAAAGCATCCGTGTTGTAGGGGGAAGAGAATTCCTCAGAATATTTAACTCTAAATTCTGGACCCACACCTTAGTAGCCTTGTGATCTTGGAAAAGCATCCTTAGCCAGTTCTCAAAGCCTCAGTTTCCTAATCTATAAAAACCACAGAGTTATACTCAGGATTTAATGATGCATGTGACCTTACTTAGTGATTTAAGGCATGCTCAAGCAGATTCAATGCAAGACCAGCCAGTCCCCTAATCTTTCCTAGGTGTGAGGGCAGACAGGTAAGATGTAAAGCCCGGGAGCTTTATTTTTCTCCAAGTTCTAAAGGTCCTTCTCCAGCTTTCAGATGAGATATCGAACCAGAAAACTGCTCTTCAAGCGGTACTATATCTATTTCAGCAATCCCCATGTCCCACGAATTGTCTAAGCCAATGAATACAGCAGGCGTGTATGTCAGGCAGTAAATTCACCTCCTTGTGCTAGAGACTCTTGGCTCCAGGGTAAAATAATGCAATGTTGCGATTCCCACACCTACACATGAGACTGATCCAGAACCTTCTGCTCAATTCCAGGTGGCTTGTGCTCAGTGGTGCTGTCTGCTCAGACACCCCAGCTGACTGTTTGGATGGCTGCAGCCACCTGGTTGTGGACAGAAGGGGGGGGGATGGGCTCTGGAGCCAGAATCAACCCCGATCGAGACTTGAGTCTAGGCCGTGCGTTTTAAGTTCCCTGTGCCTCTGCCCGTGTATTAATTTCCTATGGCTCCCACAACTGGGTGACTTAAAAGACTAATAATTACCAGTTCAAGTTCTATGCATGAAACAGGGTGCTCAAAGCCGGTGCACTGGGACAACCCAGAGGGATGGGATGGGGAGGGATGTGGGAGGGGGGTTCGGGATGGGGGATTTACACTAAAATCCAGTGTGATTTCATCTCCAGATTCTTAACTAAATATATATACAAACTCCCCTGTTTTCAAGTAAAGTAACATTGAAGGTTCTGGATGGACATAAATTTGGGGGGCACTGTTCAGCCCACTATGCTCCCCTCATCTGTAAAATGGAAAAAACCTCTAGACACCTACCTTACCAGATGCTGTAATAAATGAGATGATACACATAAGCAACTGTTTCCTGTGATGTCCAGTATAAAGGAAACACCCAATCAACATGACCTATTGATAGATAGCTTTAGGCTGACATCTATCAATAACTCACTTTCTCACCTTGGTTAGTCACCTCTCATTTCTCCATGTCTCCACTGGGTAAAGGGAAATGCTGATGCTTCAACAGCCTTGGAGTCCAGGGTCTTAGTCCAGGACTTAGACAACTTTTTCTGTAAAAGGTGAGGTCACTCCAGTACTCTTGCCTGGCAAACCCCATGGACAGAGGAGCCTGGTAGGCTGCAGTCCATGGGGTCGCTAGGAGTCGGACACGACTGAGCGACTTCACTTTCACTTTTCACTTTCATGCATTGGAGAAGGAAATGGCAACCCACTCCACTGTTCTTGCCTGGAGAATCCCAGGGACGGCAGAGCCTGGTGGGCTGCCGTCTATGGGATCACACAGAGTCGGACATGACTGAAGCCACTTAGACTTAGCAGTAGATATTTTAGACTTCATGGACCATATACGGTCTTGGAGGCAACTACTTAATTCTTCTGTCACAGCGAGAAGGTGGCCATGGACAAGACATGAGCCAAGCGCATAACTGGGTTCCAATAACATTTTATTTACAAGTCAGATGGTGGGCTGGATTTCGTCCTGCTTCCAGTCTCTCTCCCCTCCAGCTAACCCTCCCAGCCTCACCGTTGACCTTCACAGAACATCATCTCTCAGTGTTTTTTGCCTCTCTTCTACATCTGAACTTGTCACAAGTTAGTCCCTTTTTTAAGACAGCAACCACTTTCTAGCTTATTATTTATGAACACATCTGATCTCCTATCCAAGACTGTGAGCTCTCAGAAGAAGCACTAAGTGGATCTGCCCTGCATCACTTATGTGTTTTGCACAGAGTGGGTTCTGGTTAATGAACTTGGACAATGGTGAGGCTCCAAGCACTGCCTTCCTCCTGTTGACTTCCAAAAACCTACTCTGAGGGAATATTGTGAACTTCCAACTTTATTCAGAGGGTTTGAACATTATTCCAGGAGCCATAAGGAGAAATGACAGGTGTCAAAAATGACAGGCATTCATCCATGTTTGAAGTCCTAATGAGTAAATAGCAAGAAGGTTAAACTTAGCCCAAGGAAATTCAGAGTTGATTTAGTCACCAAATGGTCATATCTCCAGCAATCAATAACTGTCTTAAGAGTCATTGTTTTATTTTCCATTGAGATTAAAAAATCTTAGGGAAGCAGTACATTAAGTGGTTTGGGCTCTAATATCAGAGCTGGTTTCAGTTTTTCCTCACTACTCACTACTATGACATCCCTGAGACTAACTTTTCTTACCTGTGAAGTAGGTATAATAAAAACATCTCCCTCATAGGTTTTTGAGAGAATTTAATGACATGGAGGATGCAAAGTCGTTGGTACTGAGTCTGAGAAAACTCTGACCATGTCAGGCAGTATCATTATTAGCAGTATCACTACAAGAACTATTAAGAGTATCAAGCAGCAGTCCTTCTCTGAAGACTCAAATGTTTAATTAGCAGCTTCACCTTTCTCCCTCAGCTTCTTGCCTGCAAGATTCTCCCAGGAATCACTGCGTGTGCATCATCACCTCTGCTAATGATACTGAACCACCACACCATTCCCGTTCTCCTACGACACCGAGGTCAGCTACGGAATGCATTAATGTCTCAGGCAGACATTTTCTCCTCAAACCGTAGTAACTTCCTAAATCTAAATTTGAATAAGCCTGAGGTCTCCTGGCTCAAAGTTGATGACCACTGCCCCCTTCCCAGATCTCATTTTCTTCGGGTCAGTTTTGCTTTTTTGATCAAACTATGAGCACATGGATAATAACACTCACCCAGCATCTTGATCTCAAAAGCAGTGTAAAGGCCTTCAAGTCCATCTGCCTATTCAGTGAATTTCCATCTTTAATAAAAACAAGTTTCAGACACCAGCTTCAAACGCTGATGCAGGCGGACTTGCCTCCCAGGGGGCAGGTGCACTGCACGCATGTTAATGTGCAAAAATCAGGACGCGCAGGCAGGGCAGACTTCAAAGGCATGCCGTGTGGAGCAGGAAGATAAGCAGGCTCTTTAGAGACTGCTGACTGTGGGCAAGGCATTTAACCTCAGTCTCAGTGGCCTGGTACGTAAAAATGGGGATAATACATATGCCTCACCCATGTCACAGTTTGTGGCCAGAAATAAGTCAAATAATGGTTGAGGGAATGATGGGTGGATGGTATGATTCAGCATTACTTCTCAAAGAGATCATTTTATTCATATTTCAGCCCTTCTGCTTAAAACTGGAGGTTTGCCTCTTTCACTTCTTAAACAAACTGTGTCAAAGGTCCAGTCTGCTCTAAAGAAACAGGGGGAAAAACCTATTTGTTGTATATTCACTAGGGAGCAGTGTGACCTAGCACTGAACACTTACTAAGGCCCACGTGCAAGCCTGAGAGAGCTCAGATAACCTCAGAGCAGTCCTATAAAGAGGCAACATCGTTAGCTCTTTTTTAGCGATGGCACAACTGAGATACAAATATGATTAATAACTTGCCCATGTTTACTCAGGAAAGGAAGAGCCTATCTTAAATTTTTAGTGGAATATAGTCGATTTTCTTCTGCTTTATTGACTATGCCAAAGCATTTGACTGTGTGGATCACAACAAATTGTGGAAAATTCTTCAAGAGACAAAGGTCCCTCTAGTCAAAGCTATGGTTTTTCCAGTGGTCATGTGTGAATGTGAGAGTTGGACTATAAAGAAAGCTGAGAGCCAAAGAATTGATGCTGTTGAACTGTGGTGTTGGAGAAGACTCTTGAGAGTCCCTTGGACTGCAAGGAGATCCAACCAGTCCATCCTAAAGGAAATCAGGCCTGAATAGTCATTGGAAGGACTGATGCTGAAGCTGAAACTTCAATATTTTTGCCACCTGATGCGAAGAACTGACTCATTTGAAAAGACCCTGATGCTGGGAAGGACCCTAATTGGGAAAGATTGAAGGTAGGAGCAGAAGGGGCTCTAATATCAGAGGATGAGATGGTTGGATGGCATCACTGACTCAATGGACATGAGTTTGAGTAAACTCTGGGAGTTGGTGATGGACAGGGAGGCCTGGCATGCTGCAGTCAATGGGGTCACAGAGTCGGACACTGAGCGACTGAACTGAACTGAACTGAGTTGATTTACAATATTGTGTTAATTTTAGGTATACAGCAAAGTGAATCAGTTATATATGTATAAATATATATTATATGTATTATAAATATATATAATATATAAATATATATTATGTAC
>NW_011494951.1:7597842-7598019 GCF_000754665.1 Bison bison bison | reverse complement strand
AGATTACATGCAATATATAAATATATTATCACATTATATATTATATTTAATATTATATATGTAATATATTATTGTATTATATGTAATATAATATAATATATTACTCTATTATATGTAAATATACATGTTATATGTAATATTATTCTATATGTAATATAAATATATTATTATATAATA
>NW_011494951.1:7581725-7597742 GCF_000754665.1 Bison bison bison | reverse complement strand
TATATAATATATATAAATCAGTTTTATATATATATCAATCCCTGGGTTGGGAAGATCCCCTGGAGGAGGACATGGAAATCAACTCCAGTATTCTTACCTGGAGAATCCCCATAGTCAGAGGAGCCTGACAGGCTACAGTCCATGGGGTCGCAAAGATTCGGACACTGCTGAAATGACTTAGCACACACACATTTATATGTTTTATATATAAGTAATAAAGATATATATAGTCTTTTTCAGACTATTTTCCCATATAGGATATTACAGAATATTGAGTAGAGTTCCCTGTGCTATTTAGTAGATCCTTGTTATCAATAGTTATCTAGTTTATATACAGCAATGTGTATTTATTAGTCCCAATCTCCTCATTCATCACTTCCTCTCACAGTTCCCTTTGGTAATTTTCTTAACCAACAGGCTTCAATATTTATCCAGGGATCCCCAGAGATACTTTCAAGCAAGTCTGTGAGATCAAAACTATTTTCACAGTAATACTGAAATGACTTTTTCATTCTCATTCTCTCACAAGTGTATAGTGGAGTTTTCCAGACCCTACATGTCACGTGATATCACAACAGATTGCATGAAGAAATGAACAGGAAAATCATGCTGTCTTCTACCAAATCAGGAGAGATTTAAGAAAACAGTACAATGCCAGTCTTTTCAAATTTTTTTTTTAGTTTTGGAAAATATTGTTATTTTATTGTTCAATGCATTTTATTGTTGTGTTTATAAGTTAAGCACATATTTTTTTAAAAATTCTGTTTTAATTTTTGATACGGTAAAGGTCAATAGCTACTAGAAATATAAGCAAAGCTCTTTGGAGTCCTCAATAGTTTCTAAGGGTATAAAGTGGCTCTGACACTTAAGTCTTTGAGAACTGAGGCTTTTAGCTAGATACAGTATCTCCCCTAATCTCCCACAAAAGCCATGCTTTTATTTCTAGTTTTTGATGAAGAAATTGAAGCTTAGAGAGGTCACTTTGTTGAAGGTCACACAAATCACAACAAAAACTTTCAAGAAACAGGAGTTCACCAGTATCAGTTTTCTTCAGTTTACTGTGATGCTCCCTACCCTGTGCGTCACGAGACGCTTCAGCTGGTATAAATCTCACCAATCGACTGCCTCTATGTTGGGCTTCCCAGGTGGCACTGATGGTAAAGAACTCACCTCCCAGTGCAGGAGGCATCAGAGATGCGAGTTTGAAACTTGGGTCAGGAAGATCCCCTGGAGGAGGGCATGGCAACCCACTCCAGTATTCTTGCCTGGAGAATCCCATGTACAGAGGAGCCTGGCGGGCTATAGACCGTAGGGTCACAAAGAGTCAGACATAGCTGAGAAAACTTAGCATGCAAGCATGCAGAAAAGACCACAAAACCTAAACATTTTCAAAAAGTCTTATAATTTACTTCTGAAATTTTATTTATTTGAATCGGAGGTTACACACATTACTCTTATCTCTCTTCTCTCCCACCTAATTTCCTACCAGATGATATCAAAAGCCATTCTGATATTGAACTTGACATTGTGCCGCCACAGAGCATAGGCACACTGTGGTGTCTCTTCCCCACCACTCATCTCCTGGCTAATCAGAGCCTCAGTTTACAAGCCCAAGGAGAAGATTTCTCATTGGTCTAAACCAGTTGTGGTAACTTTGTTTGACTTGACAAGTAGTTAGTCTGGAAGAAGTCATGTGACTCAGTTCTGGCCAGTAAGGTGGAAAATCACTTGGCTGAATTTTTAGAAAACCAACACATTTGAGGGAAAATATATATAGATTTGAGACATGATGCTTTTCCTACTTAACGCAAACTGTGATGCCTGGAGGTTTTCTTGGAACAATGAAGTTACCAACACAAGTAAAACAACCAAAAGAATAACAGCAATCCTTACATTATTGAGCTATTGAGTTAGCACCAGATATCTTAAGAGACAAATAAACCTCTATTTATTTATTTAAGTTGCCCTTAGTCTAGTATTCGGTTACTTGAAACTGCATTTCCAACTCATGCAAAGGGAGAATTGCAGAGATATTTCTAGGCAAAAATCTCTTCACCAATAAAATTAGATCCAGAAATGATGTAGATAATGAAAGGACTTTAAAGCTATATTGGTATATAAGAATGTATGAGAAAACGTGAAAATGATGAGATGAGAAATAGAAGGAATAAAAAAGAACCAATGGGATCTTCTAGACCTGAAAAAGAGAACATTTGAAATGAAATACTGCATGGTATTAATAACTGATTAGACATCAATGGAGAGAGAAAAGGTCAGTATGCTCTGAAAACATAGCAATAGGAAGTATTTAAACTTAAGCACAAAATGAAAAAAAAAAAGGATAGAAAAAATTAACAGAGCTCCAATAACAGTAAGGGACAATATAAAGAAGTCTAATACAAATGCAACTGTACTCTGAAAAAAGAAGGAAGGCAGAAAAGAATATTTACAGTGATAATGGCTGGAATTTATTCATATTTAATGAAAACTATAAACATACACAATCAAAAAATTCAATAAGTTTCAAGCAAAATTAAAAAAAAATCCACCCCCATAATCAAACTGCTATACACCAGTGATAAGAGAAAAATCTTCAAAGAAGCCATTAGTAAAAATGACACATTATATTCAGAGAAGCAAAGATAAGAATGATTACAGAGTTCATATCACGAACAATACAGGATACAAGGCAATAAAATATCTGTAAAGCGTTGAAAGGGGAAAAAGTGTTGAAAGGGGAAAAAGTGTCGAAAGGGGAAAAAGTGTCATCTAAATCCAGTGAATCGTCTTTCAAAGGTGAATGGTAATTTTAAATATTTTCAGATAAGCAAAAACTAGAATTTAGTGAGGATATCTCGACTACAAGTAAGGTTACAGGAAGTTTTGGGGACAAAAATAAAATGATACCATATAGAAACTTGGGTCTATTCAAAGGAGTATGAGTAGTTTAAATAATAACTATCTGTGTAAAGGAAAAAAATTTTTCCTCAAGGTTTGATCATTTAAAAGGAAATTGTTTACACTTTGACATAAATCACAGCAAGATCCTCTTTGACCCACCTGCTAGATTAATGGAAATAAAAGCAAAAATAAACAAATGAGACCTAATTAAACTAAAAAGCTTTTGCACAGAAAAAGAAACCATAAACAAGATGAAAAGACAACCCTCAGAATGGGAGAAAATAACTGCAAATGAAGCAACTAGCAAAGAATTGATCTCCAAAGTATATAAGCAGCTCATATAGCTCATTATCAGAAAAACAAACAATCTGATCAAAAAATGGGCAGAAGACTTAAACATTTTTCCAGAGAAGACGTACAGATGGCCAACAAACACATGAAAAGATGCTCAACATCACTCATTATTACAGAAATGCAAATCAAAACTACGATGTGCTATCATTGCATACCAATCAAAATGGCCATCATCAAAAAAAAAAAAAAAAAACTACAAACAATAAATGCTGAAGAGGATGTAGAGAAATGGGAATCCTCTTGCACTGTTGGTGGGAATGTAAATTGTTACTGCCACTATGGAGAATAGTATGGAGATTCCTCACAATCTAGGAATAAAACTACCATAGGACTGAGCAATCCCACTATTGGGCATAAACCCTGAGAAAACCACAATTCTAAAAGACAATTGGACCCCAGTGTTCATTGCAGCACTATTTACAAAAGCCAGGACATGGAAGCAACCTAGATGTCCATTGATGGATGAATGGATAAAGAAACTGTTGTACTTTTATGCAATGGAATATTACTCAGCCATTAAAAGGAATGGTTTTGAGTCAGTTAGTGAGGTGGATGAACCTAGAGCCTGTTATACAGAGTGAAGCAAGTCAGAAAGAGAAAAACAGTTATCATGCATTAACACATATACATGGAATCTAGAAAAATAATACTGATGAACCTGTTTACAGGGAAGAATTAGAGATGCAGACATAGAGAACAGGCTTGTGGATGCAGCAGGAGAAGGAGCAGAAAGGACAAACTGAGAAAGTGGACTGACATGTATACACCATCATGTGTGAAACAGCTAGCTAGTGGGAAGCTTCTATGTAACAGATAAGTAACAGATATGTAATAGTGGGAGCCCAGTCTGGCACTCTGTGATGACCTAAGGGGATGGGATGGGAGAGGGGAGGGAGCTCACGAGGGAGGAGATATACATATAATTATGACTGATTTCCATTGCATTGCTGTATGGCAGAAACCAACACAATTCTGTAAAGTAATTACCCTCCAATTAATTTTTTTAATTTTAAAAGGAAATTGTTTAAAGAAAAAACTGAAAAGAAGACATTATTGATTGATTGTCTGATTATAACAGTACTGTACCTGGGGAGAAGAGACATAGACTGTTATGTCTTACATTTGGAAATTAAAAGGATATAACATGCTATACGATGCAAACATTGGCAATAAGAAAACTGGGTGACTATATAAGCATCACACAAAATGGGCTTCAGGACAAAGAATATTACCAGTGATAAAGAGGGACAGTTCAATGGAATGGAAAGATTTAATTTATTTAATTTAAAGAAGACCTCACAATTCTAAATGTATAGGGACCTCACAATCCTAAATCCTGAGTAACAAAGTCTCAAAATACATGAAGTAAAAACTGATATAACTAAAGGAGAGCTGAGCAGATCTTAAGCATATTTTGAGATTTCAGCACGCTTCTTCTAGTAGTTGATGATAAATCAAATGGAATAAAGTCTAATAGAAGCTTAAACAGCATTTACCCCCAATTTGATCTAACTGACATTTATAGCACAAGTAACCAAACAACAGAAGATAGATAGTTTTCAAGTGTGCTTAGAAATTCACTGAGATACACCACTGCTACTGCTAAGTCGCTTCAGTCGTGTCAGACTCTGTGCGACCCCATAGACAGCAGCCCACCAGGCTCCCCCGGCCCTGGGATTCTCCAGGCAAGAACACTGGAGTGGGTTGCCATTTCCTTCTCCAATGCGTGAAAGTGAAAAGTGAAAATGAAGTTGCTCAGTCCTGTCCGACTCTAGCGACCCCATGGACTCTAGCGACCCCATGGACTGTAGCCTACCAGGCTCCTCCGCCCATGGGATTTTCCAGGCAAGAGTGCTGGAGTGGGGTGCCATTGCCTTCTCTGAGGTATACCACATGCTGTGTCATTAAAAAGCCTCAATACATTTTAAAGGATGGAAATCATACAATCTCTTTTCTCTGACTACTACAGAATTAAACTAAAATCCAAAAATTGACAAATATCAGGAAAATCCAAATATCTAGGAAAATGATCACATCAAAATAATACAGTTTTTTCAAAGAAAACTTGAAACAAGGAAAATTAGAAGATATTTCAAAGTGAATGAAAAGTACTGTATCAGAATTTGAGAGATAGAAATAAAGCCATGCTTAGAGAAAAATTTATAGTCAGATGCTTACATTGTCAACTTTTTTAACATGTCCAAGATCAGTTAGCTTAGCTAATAAAAAATAAGAACTGAAATCCAAAGTAATAGACAGGAAGTAATGAAAAGTTTAGATCAATGAAATAAGAAACCAAAAATAGAGAAAAATCACCATAAGCTGCTTGTTTAAAAAGATCCATATAAATGATGAATCTCTAGCTATACCGATCAAGAAAAAAGATATGTGTAATCTGCCATACAAACAGAGTGAAGCCATAAAATGATCAACTCAATAGCTGCAACAGAAAGCACACACACAAGTGGAATGTTTAAAAAGTGGGAGAAAAAAGATGTATCATGCATGCGGCAAGCAGAACATTGTGGTGGCTACACTGAGATCAGACAAAATAGACCAAAAGAAAAATATTGTTATTAGATGTAAAGAAAATTATTTTATAATAATAAAAATGGTCAGCTCATAAAGCATCACAATTTGTCATCACATACACATCCAAGATAATTCCAAAGTAAATTTTAAAAAACAGAATTAAAGAGAGAAATAGGCAGTTCAAAAATAATATCCCCACTTTCAATAATGCATAGAGCAAATAAGATTTTGAAAATAGAAAACTTGAACACTCTAACTCTAGTTAACTGACATCTGTAGAATGCTTCACCCAATAGTGTCAGAATACACATTCTTCTTAAGCATACAATGAAAGATTCTCCAGAGTAGACCATAAGCCAATCTGTAAAAGAAGCCTCAACAAATGTAAAAGGATTGAAATTATACAGAATATGATCCCTGACACAGCAGAATGAAACTGGAAATCAATCACAAAAAATAACCTGATAAATTTACAAATATGCGGAAATTAAACAACACATTGCAAATTACCAATGGGCCAAAGAACATGCCCTCGAAGCATGTTCTGTTCCAACACGGACCTTAGTCATTCATATCTGAGCTCTGGAGTCAGACAGAGTTCTCATCCTTGCCCTTCCATATCCAGGCTGTGTGACTCTGAACAAGTTCCCCAAGCATCTCTACCTCCATTCTGAAATGGTAGAGCCTGCCACTTGGGGTTGTTCTGAGAAGCACCGTGTCTGGCCCATACCATGCTGCTGCTGCTAAGTCGCCTCAGTCGTGTCCAGCTCTGTGTGACCCCATAGATGGCAGCCCACCAGGCTCCCCCGTCCCTGGGATTCTCCAGGCAAGAACACTGGAGTGGCTTGCCATTTCCTTCTACATTGCATGAAAGTGAACGTGAAGTCGTGTCTGACTCTTAGCGACCCCATGGACTGCAGCCCACCAGGCTCCTCCATCCATGGGATTTTCCAGGCGAGAGTACTGGAGTGGGGTGCCATTGCCTTCTCCCTGGTCCATACCTAGTGCCCATTAAATGTTAGTTTTACAAATAATGCCTCAAAGGACAGCTACTGATATGCACAATCACCCCAGATTCCTCCCACTATCCAAGAGTATGGCTCAACATCTCCATTTTGGAAAATCTTTGGTCTGCTCTTCTGATTTTGAGTTTGGGCCTTCTACCCAACTCCACCCTGTCTGCTCCTTCTAAGGTTTTGGCTTCTCCTGTAGTCCAGTTGTCACTGTTTAGATGCTAAGTCGTGTCTGACTCTTTTGAGACCCCATGAACTGCAGTGCACCAGGCTTCTCTGTCCATGGGATTGCCCAGGCAAGAATACTGGAGTGGTTTGCCATTTCCTCCTCCAGGAGATCTTCGCAACACAGGGATCAAACTCATGTCTCTTGCATCTCCTGCATCAGCAGGCAGAATCTTTACCCCTGAGCCACCAAGGAAAGCCCCTATCATCTAGACCCAACCTCAGAACTCCTCTGCTGGGTCTACCCAGGATCCTGCTTCAAAGGAAGAGATACTGATAATGTAGATAAACCTCCCAAACAGACTCTGAAAAGCCCTAGTCACATAGAAAAGGCCTTTAAGAAGGTTACAGAAGTGTTGTCTGTGGATGTTGGCCCAAGAAATGAAAAGATGAATAGATATACAGGCTTGCAGCCTGTGGTATACAGCCCATGCAGCCCAAGTTTCAAAAGTTCTGATTCTGGTCAGAGTGAAACAAGCCTTGGATCAAAGTGTTCCAGTTGTCGTGCTTTGGCAAGCACCATGCAGAGATGTAATTGTGCCACCGGCAGGCCTGGGTGAGTCCAAGGACACACCTCCTTCAAACACAGGAAAGGCCTCATCAGGACCTATAACCAACTGACTCCCACAGACAGTGGCTGTGAGGGACACCTTGGGGAAATCAAGACCTCAGCTGCTGAGATGAGCAATTTCCAAGCTGAGAGTTTGCCGGTGACAATTTTGTGCACAGTAGAAGAACCGCTGCTGGCTTCTGCTCTGCTGGTCTTGAGTAGCAAACCAGTGAGAGCTTGCCTGCAGGGGTGATTCCAAGCTGGAGGAGACTCTGCCTCTCAGAGGACATTTAGAAATGTCAGGAGGCATTTTTGGTTGTCATAACTGAAGGAGGGAGCTTCCAGTGCTTAGAAGCTAGAGATGCTTCTAAGCGTCCCAGAGTACAGAGAATAGCCCTACGTGGTGCAGAATTACCCAGGAGAAAATACCAATAGTACCTCGATTGAGAAGCCCTGTCCTACAAGAAAGGACCAGGATCATTTCCATGGCGTTCACAGAGCAGTGTGCCATAACCAGACCCCGATCTGGTTGACCGGCCTCACTATTGATGATGCTCATTTGTTAAGAGCATAAACATCTGAATCCAAATTCAGGCTGTCCCACTTACCAGCTTAAGCAAAATATTTCATTCTAAGTGCTTCTGTTTCCTCATCTATAAAATGAGGATTTAAGTAAAATTCACCTCACAGGACTTCCCTGGTGGTAGAGTGGATAGGAATCCTCCTGCCAGTGCAGGGGACACCAGTTCTATCCCTGGTCTGTGAAGATCCCACATGCCACAGAGCAACCTAGCCCATGTGTCACAACTACTGATCACTCCCTAGAGTCCTAAAGCTGCAAATACTGAGAGCCTGTGCCCCTACAGCCTGTGCTCTGCAACAAGAGAAGCTACCACGCTAAGAAGCCCTGCACGCCGCAATGAAGACTGGCCCCGCTTGCCCCAACTAGAGAAAGCTCGAAGGCAGCAATGAAGACCCAGCACAGTCAAAATTAAATGAATTATATTTTTTAAATTGCCTCACAAAAATTGTCTTGTTTAAGGATTAAATAAGCTACATGAAATAATCCATGTAGAGTGCTTTGTTTGTTAAGTACCTAGCACTGCATTTGAGTCGATTCTAATGAGGTGGATAAACCTAGAGTCTATTAGACAGAGTGCAGTAAGTTAAAAAAAGAAAAACAGATATTGCATATTAATGCATATATATATATATGTGGAATCTACAGAGATGGTATTGATAAAACTTCTACAGAGATGGTATTGATGAAGCTATCTGCAGGGCAGCAATGGAGATGCATACATAGACAGCAGACTTGTGGACACAGTAGGGGAAGGAGCGTGCATGCTAAGTTGCTTTAGTCGTGTCCAGCTCTTGCGACCCTATGGACTGTAGCCAGCCAGGCTCCTCTGGGTGTGGGATTTCCCAGGTGAGAATCTGGAACAGGGTGCCATGCCCTCCTCCAGGGGAATCTTCTGACCCAGGTATCAAACCAGGTCTCTTACGTCTACCTGTATTGGCTGGAGGGTTCTTTACCACTTGGAGAAGGAAATGGCAACCCACTCCAGTACTCTTGCCTGGAAAATCCCGTGGATGGAGGAGCCTGGTAGGCTAGAGTTAATGGGGTCACAAAGAGTTGGACATGACTGAGTGACTTCACTTTCCTTTCCTTTCTTTACCACTAGTGCCACCTGGGAAGCCCAGGGAGAAGAAGTGGGTGGGACAAATAGAGACAGTAGCATTGAAATATATACATTATCATGTGTAAAATTAGACAGCCAGTGCGAATTTGCTGTATTCGCCGTATGACTCAATTCCTATATGACAAGTTCTGTGACAGCCTTGAGGGGAGAATGGGGTAGGGGGAGGGAAGTTCATGAGGGAGGTGACATATGTATACCCATGGCTGATCCATGCTGATGTATGGCAGAAACCACACAATATTGTTAAGCAATTATCCTCCAGTTAAAAATAAATAATTTTTTAAAGAGTAAAAAAAAAAAAGTACCTAGCAGTTAAGAAGCAGTGCTGAGTATGATTTTCTTTACTGCTGTTTTATTCTTGAGGACTCTATGTTGTTGCCATGCTACCAGCTAAGCCCTTTGCCCTTTCATCATCCCACCGGCAATCATTCTTGTCGTTCCTCAAAGATAAGTTCAAACGTTTCCTCTTGCAAACCTTCTCAGACATACATCAGGGGTCCATCAGTCCCTGCTCTGAGTTCTCTGGCATGTCATTTACTCCCGTATCCACCTTGATTACTACCGGTTTGTCAGCTCCTAAATGGCAGGGAATACATTCCACCACCCCGTGTGCCCTGGCTCAAGCTACAGTAAATATCCATTAAACTGAATCTCAATCTGCTTTTATCACAGTTGTATGCATTTTTTTGTCCCTTACCAGCCTGAAAGGGGGAGAAAGCAATGGCACCCCACTCCAGTACTGTTGCCTGGAAAATCCCATGGATGGAGGAGCCTGGTAGGCTGCAGTCCATGGGGTCACACAGAGCTGGACACGACTGAAGCAACTTAGCAGCAGCAGCAGCCTGAAAGGAATTCCTTATTCACTCATTTTGTTGTTGCTGTTGTTCAGTCGCTAAGTCATGTCCAACTCTTTGCGACCCCATGGACTGCAGCACGCCAGTCTGCCGTGCCCTTCACTATCTCCCAGAGTTTGCCCAAATTCATGTCCATTGAGTCACTGATCCTATCTAACCATATCATCCTCTGCCACCCGCTTCTCCTCCTGTCCTCAATCTTTCCCAGCATCAGGGTCTTTTCCAATAAGTCAGCTCCTTGTATCAGGTGGCCAAGTATTGGAGCTTCACTTCAGCATCAGTCCTTCCAATGAATATTCAAGGTTGATTTCCTTTAGGATTGGCTGGATTGGTCTCCTATACTATGTGAATAATGGGCCTTCCCAGGTGGCACTGGTGGTAAAGAACCCACCTGCCAAGGCAGGGGACATAAGAGATGTGGGCTCAATCCCTGGGTCAGAAAGGTCCCCTGGAGTAGGGGCATGGCACCCCACTCCAGTATTCTTGCCAGGAGAATCCCATGGACAGAGGAGCCTGGCCGGCTACAGTTGCAAAGAGTCGAACAGGACTGAAGAGACGTAGCACACATACACACACCGTGTGAATAATAACCCCGACGATATGCCAAGGTCCTCTCCAGTGGAGACTGTCCTGTGGGAGCTGACTGTGGGTCCGAGAATTTGCGAGACTTTCTATGAGCTGTAAATGGGAGCAGAGAGGGTAGAGCTGCAATGTCGACAATGATGAGGAGGAATGAGGAGGAAAGAAGACTCTCTGCCCACTTCTTATCCAAGGGCAGAAATAGTTGTCATTGCTCATGGCAAAGGATCTCATTGCTCAGACATTGTGTGAACATTTTCTATAAACTATCTTCTTGTCTTCATGAAGAAGATAACAAAATTACCTCAATTGTTATAATTACTTGACCAGTGTCACACAGCAAAGATGACTTCCAGATAGGTCTGACTGACCCAATATCTGTACTTCTAATCACTATGATTTACTCTTGTTTCTCAAAGATAACTCAACTGACATCATTCAAAGGAGAGTACAAAGATCTGGTGACAAATTCACAAACTCTTTAGACCCACAATAGCAGTTAAAAAATGACAGCTGAGGAGAAAAAAAAAAAAAACAGAAAAGAAAGAAAAAATAGACAACTGGATGGTTTTTAAAGAATTTTGCTTACCTAACAGCAGAAACCATTCTTCAAAAGAAAACTTAAAAGCAAGTCTGTTTTGTCTCACAGATACGGAAAGCAAATTTATGGTTACCAGTGGGGAGGGACAAATTAGAGTTATGGGATTAACAGATATAAACAACTCTACATAAAATAGGTAAGCAGCAAGGATATACTGTATAACACAGGGAATTATAACAATTATCTTGTAATAACCTATAATAGAATATATGCTGCAAAAATACTGAATCACTGTTGAACACCTGAAACTAACTCAATGTAATAAATCAATTAAATTTCAATTTAAAAAGAAACAAACAATACACAAGTCTGTTTTGTAGAAGATAAAACACAGAACAGAGCTAGGAGGTGGGGAGACCTCCGGAGCCACATGCACCTGTCTCCCCCTCCCTGCTCCAAAAGCTCTTAAAGGAAGTCTGAGGAACCAGCTGACCCCACCTTAGGTTTTGAATCTGTGGAATAGAGACTCAGAAACAGGCAATGATTTGCTAAATCCACTCAGCTCAAACGTGGCAGAACCAGGAATTCTAGGTCTCCTGACTCTGAATTCAAAGCTGTTTTGATTTTTGTTTGAATATTTTGATGCCTTACTTATGATGACTAGACGTTCTTACTGAGAAATGCAGAAAACCAAATAATCCCCCCCAAAATCACAAAGGACTAGTGTTTCTCATTTGAGGTGATGCCTTGAGTTACAAGATGCATCCAAATTTGAAATGTTAAAAATTCTTTCCCTCAGGATCAATGAAATGTAGCATTTATATATCCAGAGAATGTTTGGTTTTCTGAATTTTGATGGAAGACAATTCTATCGGTTTCTCCCTTCATCCTTCTATGCTCTTCTTCCTAAGACACTGGTGTTGTTTGGATTAAAGTCTCCTCTGGAATTTGGTTAAAGTTAAAGAAACACTAGCTAGAAGAATATGGATATACACTGGCACAGTTTGAGACACAAGGTGATGACCCCCTGCAGTCACTCATGAAAACCGTACACTTTACTTTGTATTATGGATTATCAGGGCTTCCCTGGTGGCTCAGATGGTAAAGAATCTGCCTGCAATGCAGGAGACCTGGGTATGATTCCTGAGTCAGGAAGATCCTCTGGAGAAGGGAATAGCTACCCACTCCAGTGTTCTTCATTGGAGAATTCCATAGACAGAGGAGCCTGGTAGGATACAGTCCACGGGGTCACAAAGAGTTAGACATAAGTGAGCAACAAACACTTTCACTTTTCACTTTCATGGATTAATAACAATTGCCGTTTCTGGACCTCAAATACTCCTTCCCCATTTACTCTGGGCCTATGGAAAGGAGGAATTCTGCTATCCATTCTTTGCTGTTGTTGTTGTTCAGTTGCTAAACCATGTCCAACTCTTTGCAGCCCCATGGACTGCAGCACGCCAGGCTTCCCTGTCCTTCACTATCTCCCAGCGTTTGCTCAAACCCATGTCCATTGCGTCGGCGATGCCATCCAACCATCTCATCCTCTGTCATCCCCTTCTCCTCCCACCTTCAATCTTTCCCAGCACCAGGGTCTTTTCTAATGAGTCAGCTCTTCCCATCAGATGGCCAAAGTATTGGAGCTTCAGCTTCAGAATCAGTCCCTGTAATGAATATTCAAGATTGATATCCTTTAGGATTGACTGCTTTGATCTCCTTTCTGTCCAAGGACTCTCAAGAGTCTTCTCCAACACTCCCACAATTCAAAAGCATTGATTCTTTGGCACCTAACCTTCTTTTTATGATCCAGCTTTCATATCCGTACATGACTACTAGAAAAAACGTAGCTTTGACTGTACAGACCTTTGTTGGCAAAGTGATGTCTCTGCTTTTTAATACGCTGTCTAGGTTGGTCATAGCTTTTCTTCCAGGAGCAAGAATATTTTAATTTCATGACTGCAGTCACCATCCACAGTGATTTTGGACCCCAAGAAAATAAAGTCTGCCACTATTTCCATTGTTTTTCCATCTATTTGTCATGAAGTGATGGGACCAGATGCCATGAGCTTAGTTTTTTGAATGTTGAAGTTTTTTTTAATGAATTTTTTAAATTAAAGGATAATTGCTTTATAAAATTGTGTTGGTTTCTACCAAACATCAACATGAATCAGCCATACAGAATGTTGAGTTTTAAGCCAGTTTTTTCACTCTGCTCTTTCACCTTCATCAAGAGGCTAAGTTCCTCTTTGCCTTCTGCCATAAGGGTGGTGTTATTTGCATATATGAGATTATTGATATTTCTCTTGGCAGTCTTAATTCCAGCTTGAGCTTCATCCAGCCAGGCATTTTGCATGATGTATTTTGTGTATAAGTTAAATAATCAGGGTGACAATATACAGCTTTGATGTACTCCTTTCCTGATTTGGAATCACTCCATTTTTCCATGTCTAGTTCTAACTGTTGCTTCTTGACCAGTATACATGTTTCTCAGGAGGAAGGTAAGGTGGTCTGGTATTCCCATCTCTTTAAGAATGTTTCACAGTTTGTTGTGATCCACATAGTCAAAGGCTTTAGCATGGTCAATAAAGTAGAAGTAGATGTTTTTCTGGAATTCCCTTGTTTTTTCTATGATGCAACAAATGTTGACAAGTTGATCTCTGGTTCCTCTGCCTTTTCTAAATCCAGCTTGAACATCTGGAAGTTCTTGGTTCATGTACTATTGAAACCTAACTTAGTCCCTAGTAAACACTATTCTATTCTTTGCTTTTATTCATTTGACTACTTTAAATACCTCATATAAGTTGAATTATGCTATATTTATGCTCTGGACATTTCACTTCTCATTATGCCCTCAAGTCTCTCCATGTTGTCACAAATAGTGGTATTCCCGTCTTTTTTAAGGCTGAGTAATGTTATATTGTAGGTATATACCACATTTTCTTGTGTCCGGCTCCTTTACGACCCCATGAACTGTAGCTCACCAAACTCCTCCATCCGTGGAATTTCCCAGACAAGAATACTGGAGCCGGTTGTCATTCCCTTCTCCAGGGGGTCTCCCCAACCCAGGGATGGAACCTGCATCTCCTGCATTGGCAGGCTGATTCTTTACCACTGTACCGCCTGGGAAGCCCTATTATTCCATTAGGGGTTGAAAAACAGTGATGCTCCAATTTTAATTTTCCTCCTGAATTTATTAACAGGAATAGTTTTATAAAGAATAATCTTTCCCACACCAACTCTTTAGTTACATTCAGGTAAAGGAAATACAAAATAAATGCCCCATATTTTCCTTCGTTTCCCTTCATTTACCAATTTTCTCAATAATTATTTGGGTCCCTAGAATCCTCTAAAAGTAACCAGTGACTTCTTTTGTTTGTTTTAAAATATCATTATGAGCTCACATTTTTCTAACATAGTTGATGTATTTCAATATATTGTAGTTATTATTCTTTTGATATTCAAAGTTTCCATTTTTGGCCATTGGAAATACTTAGGAGCAAATCCTCATTTCTCCTAAGTTATTTTAACATGGACCCAAGGATAGTTGGTAGCCCCCTGCTTTCTGGCACGATAAGATGTTCCAGACTCACCCAGTGCATTTCCTGTCTCACACCTGTAATCATCCATTCCTAGGATCCCCAGTTCTTTAGTGAGAAACGTTATTTGAAGATCTCAATTTGGATGTGAAGGGTTCTCATTGCTACCGGGCTGATCATTCTTTGTAGGATTTTTCAGTGGACCGATCTAACAACTTTGTAATAGAAAATATATTGGGATGCAGTTTACTTATATCTCTTCTTTCTAATAAGGAAAGCTCCAGTTCCTAATGACTCGGGAATGGTTACTTCCAGTACATATGTAAGTGTGTGTGTGTCCGTATCTTTTCATGGCAAACAAAGGACCTGAGCAGGGTCTCCGTTCTCATGACAGATGGAGGGCAGTGAGACACCAGCAGGAGGAGCTGCTGAAGAGGATGAGGAGAGATGGGAGAAGGAAAGCGAATTAAGCAGTGGGGGAGGCTTCACACAGAATATCCTCTGAACACAAAATTGCAAGGTCTTGTGCATAACGTAAAGATGTTTATACATCAGCAACAACTCCCTAAGGTTGAGACACTGTGAAATCACATTCTTTCACCACCCCCCCAACTGGGCTTCCCTGGTAGCTTAGATGGTGAAGAATCCACCTGCCAAGCAGGAGACATGGGTTAGATTCCTGGGTCAGGAAGATCCCCTAGAGAAGGAAATGGCAACCCACTCCATTATTCTTGTCTGAGAAATCCCATGGACAGAGGAGCTTGGTGGGCTACAGTTCAAAAAGTTGGACACAACTAAGCAACTAACAACAGCAAACAATAATACCAAAAGTTAGCATACTCTGGGGCTTCCCTGGTGGCTTAGACAGTAAAGAATCTGCCCGCAATGCAAGAGACCCAGGTTCAATTCCTGGGTTGGGAAGATCCCTGGAGAAGGGAATGGCAACCTACTCCAGTATTCTTGCCTGGAGAATTCCACAGACAGAGAAGTCTGGCAGGTTACAGTCCATTACAATCTGTGGGGTCACAAAGAGTTGGACACAACTGAGTGACTAACATTTTCACTTTAGCATACTCTATGCTAAGCATCATTCTAAATAACCACTATATAAACTCTTTGAATCCCATACCAACACCAAGAGATAGGCCTCGTTAATATTGTTACCACCATCTTATAAAAGAGAAAATTGAAGTACAGAGAGGTTAAACCACTTGTCCAAGGTGAAATGA
>NW_011494951.1:7552321-7581625 GCF_000754665.1 Bison bison bison | reverse complement strand
AGATCAGTCCTGGGCATTTTGACTTTAAAATACCATATGATGCCATATATGTCTCAAGAAAGGGTATTAAGAACCAACACACAAACACATGCAAATATTCACACACGACACACATACATTTATACACGACTTTGGGAAAAGGAGCACTAGCAAAGCCAAGTTATAAACATCTCATTGTAAAATGGAATTTGGAAGCCTATGAGATTTCTGCACAATTTAGCATCACTCAAAGGGATAAGAGACCACAAGGGGATTGAAATTAAAATTCTCAGCAGATAAATGGAAGCAACCTAGACTTCCATCAACAGATGAATGGATAAGGAAGTTGTGGTACATTTATACAATGGAATATTACTCAGCTATAGAAAAGGAATACATTTGAGTCAGTTCTAATGAGGTGGATGAACCTGGAGCCTATTATACAGGGTGAAGTAAGTCAGAAAGAGAAAGACAATATTGTGTATTAACATATATATGTGTAATCTCAAAAGATAGTATTGAGAATCTTACATGCAGGGCAGCAAAGGAGACACAAAGAACAGATTTTTGGACACAATGGGGGAAAGGAGAGGGTGGGATGATTTGAGAGAATAGCATTGAAACATACACTTTACTTATGTAAACTAGATAACCAGTGGGACTTTGATGTATGATGCAGGGCACCCTAAGCCAGTGTCTGAGACAACCCAGAGGGATAAGATAGGGAGAGAGGTAGGAGTGGGGTTCAGGATGGGGGGACACATGTATACCTGTGGCCAATTCATGCTGATGTATGGCAGAAACCACCACCATATTGTAAAGTAGTTATCCTCCAGTTAAAAAATAATTTTTAAAATTTTTCCTGTAATAAACCAAAAAACTTCTCAGTAGACAATAAACAGATTAATTCATGCATTTGTTCATTCATTCTTCATTCACTAAATGAGGACCCTAAGACCCAGGGAGATTGAATAAATAAATACCTGGGCTTCCCTAGCGGTCCAGTGCTTGAGAGTCCCACCTGCCAGTACCGGGAGCATGAGTTTGATCCCTGGTCCTGGACAATCCCATGTGCTGCATGGCTACTGCACCCGTGCTCTGGGGTTTGCGAGCCACAACTACTGAATCCACATGCCACCGTGCTTAAGCCCCTCGGGCCTTGGAGTCTGTGCTCTACAATGGGAGAAGCCACCACAGTGAGAAGCCCGTGCACCCCAACTAGAGAGTGTCCCCCACTCACCGCAGCTAGACAGAGCCTTCGCACAGTAACAAAGGCCAGTGCAGCCAAAATTTAATTTAAAAAAAAATTTAAAGATAGGTAACTTCTGGAAGTCCCTCTTCTAGGAACTCTATGAATTCAGAAGCATATACCCCAAAGACTTCTAATGCCTTTCACTTTGAGAAACCCAGTGTGACAGAGGTGATGGGTGAATGGTCTCAAATACAGGATCTAGGCTGCCTTCTCTCAAGATACAGCATTAACAGCATCCATAAGGCTTCCCTTCTGAAAGAGGAATTCAATCCAACTCTTCCTCGCAATGAGCTCAAACTAGCCCATTTGTACCAAGTTGTCTCAGCCTAATGGGTGAGAGGGGAAATCCCTAATGCAGGCCAGAGCAGGTGCAGGAAGTCATCCACTTCCTCCCTCCATCCCGCAGGACCAGTCATCACAGCCTCACTGCCAAGGGCACTGAGAAGCAGGACCTACAGCTGGGCCACCCTCATGCCAAGAGCACATAAGCCCAAAATGGCAGCTGCAAGGAGAAGGAAGCCAGGCTTAGCTCATCAGTTCTCCGGCTTGCTCCAAGTTGGAGTTGGAGCTGGGGACAGCAGACGTAAAAACATCACCAGCTGGTGTGTTTCCTGGCAGGGACAGCAGCCACAGCTTTGCCTGCCCCCAGACACACACATGCAGCAAACAACCTCCATCTGTAGCTCCTTTCCCTCTGTTTATCAGGCCTACAAGGCAGGAAAAGAGAACAAACCAATGTTTTAGAGGCCCAACAGGACCCGGGCTCTGCCTCCAGTGGAGTGGGGTTGATGGATGGGAGGCTGGCAGTCAACAGATGAAGCCTCATTGTACTTGTAAATCGGAGCAGGAAATAAATGAGCACTTCCAGCAGTGCGGCACAGCGCCTGCCCTCAGCAGCCGCCTCACCTGCCTGCCCTGCTCACACTTTCTGTCTCAGCAGTTTTGGCAATCGCACTGAGTTGGGAGAAGGAGGAAGCCCTGGGTCAGGGAACTCCAGACCAATCCAAGGCCCATCTGGGAGGGTGGAGGACAGAGTGGGAAAAGCCCACCCCTCTGTGTGTGGTCTTCTAAACTGGTCTGTCCAGCTGATGTTTGGGCCCCTTATCTCTTATTGCAGAAACTGCAGCCTCTTACTTGCTATTAACTGGAGGATGCAGAAATGGGCAACATGGAAGAAAGAATGAGAGTGGGTTTCTATGAAGACAAATTGATGTTTTTCAAACTGTGGTGCTGGAGAAGACTCTTGAGAGTCCCTTGGATTGCAAGGAGATCAAACCAGTCAATTGTAAAGGAAATCAACGCTGACTATTCATTGGAAGGACTGATGAAGCCTAAGCCAATACTTTGGCCATCTGATGTGAAGAGCTGACTCATTGAAAAAGACCCTGATGCTGGGAAAGATGGAAGGAAAAAGGAGAAGGGGTAGCAGAGGGTGAGACAGTTAGGTAGTATCATAACTCAATGGATGTAAATTTGAGCAAACTCTGGGAGGTGGTGGAAGACAGAGGAGCCTGGCATGCTGCCATTCATGGGGACAAAAGAATCAGACATGACTTAGCGACTGAACAGCAAGAACAATAGGTTTCCATGCCTGACTTCCAACGTGACTTTTACGTAGAAAACAAACTTATGGTTACTAAAGGGGGAAGTGGGGAGGAATAAATTGGGAGATTGGGATTAAAATAAAGATACTACTATATATAAAACAGATAACGAATAAGAACCTACAATGCAGCACAGGAAACTCTGCTCAGTACTCTGTAATAACCTGTATGGGAAAAGAATCTTAAAAAGAATAGATGTGTGTATATGTGTAACAGATCCACTTTGCTGTACAGCAGAAACTAACGCAACATTGTTAATCAACTACGCTCCAATGAAAATTAATTTTTAAAAAATTCATCCATGCATCCTCTCTTTGGTTTTATCCCTTCATTTACCCACACACTGCCCACCACTGTGAGAGTTCCTTTGGGGCAATTCTCGAAGAAGATTGTAAATAGCCAAGTAAAAGCAGAACCACCAGGCTTATTCCCCCAATTCAATTCAGGGAGCCTTTTCAAGCACCCAAGGCACAATAAGATACCCGATGAAGAACAAGGAGCTCCTTGTCCTCATGCGAACAACTTAAATCCAGCACAAATACAAACAAGAATTCAACGTGTTCCTCATCCATTTATTGCATGAACACTTACTGAACACCTCTTGTTAAAAAGATAAGTGCTTTTTTAAGTGAGCTGAACTTTCAATTATGGCTCCTGTGGAAGTAAGCAACGTGCTTTCCCAGCATGAAGACTTGAAGTGGAGGAATTTCATACTGATGTGTGGCATGGCTGACACTTGCCCAGTACCTGTTCTACAGGGGGTGCTGAGTGTTAGACCTTATGAGGGAGACAAAGATAATTAAGTCATGAATCCAGGTCTTTAGATGTAGAGAACCACGTGAATCCAGATCTTAAGATGTACAAAATTAAGTGGAGGGACAGAAATAAATAATACTAACTTCAGTGCAAAGCACACTAAGGTAGAGAGGAAGTAGAGAACTATAATTTATTGAGCAGCTACTTACCATGTGCCTTGTGCTTTACTCACATAATTACTAAAGTATTTGGCAATATTTTCTGATCATTGCTCTATGCTGTAGATCTGCTGATATGGTAGAGAGATATAAGTGAGCAAGCACTTAACTACAATGTAACATGAAGTGTGGTAGAAAATAGAGGCCATCTAATACCAACTTATCGAATCATAGAAGGCTTCCAGGAAGAGGTGACACCTAAGCTAAGTTCTGGAGAATAAGTCAGCCAAGCAAGTTAGAGGAAAAGATTGTTCTTGGCAGAGAGAATAACATGTGTAAAGTCCCAAAAGCAAGACAGAGGTTTACATTCCTTATATAATACAGAGGAAGCTGAGGTGAAGCTGGGGGAGGGTATGGAATGTGCACAAAAACACACAGATGGGGAGGGACAAACGTGGAATTTGGATCTGAATCTTCCACCTGTAAAAGCTGATAACAGAAGAAGAGAGATCCAACTGAAGAGAACAGAGAGAGCTTTGATAAAGTGGGTTTTGAAGAGCAGGGCAGAAATAAAAGGAGGTAAACACCAAGGGTGAGCTACCCCATTCCCACTGGCAGGTTAAATCCATGAGGCGCTGGACATTTTAAGTACCAGGCAAAGGAGAAGACAAAATCTCAGCGCCTGCAGTATGGCGACAAAGGCGCCTTTGCTATGGCCTAATACATGCATCCTTATGTCCAAGTCCTAACCTTCAATGTCATGGTGTTTGGAGGTGTGGCTTTAGGGAAATCATTGAATTTAAATGAGGCCATGGGATGTGGAGCTCCCATGATGGGATTGGTGCCTTTATGAGGGGCTGAAGGAACCGGAGCATTCTCTTGCTCGCTCTCTGTCTTTCTGCCATGTGAAGATGGAGCAAGAAGGCATCCTTCTCTGCTTAACCTTCAGAACCACAGAAACAGATTTCTGTTCTTTAAGCCACCCCTGTTCTATGGTCATTTTTTACAGCAGCCCAAGCTCAGACAGCCCTGTAATGAGAGGCGCTCCTCTGACCTGAGAGGGGTGCGTGCAGAATTCTAAACATGTCCAAGCAAAGAGAGCATGTTCTTCTTTACTGCTGGCAGACCCAGAGCTCCTGGTAGACAGTCCCTCCCAGAATGCCTTGCAGCGGTCCATCACCTCAGCCCACCCTTCCTTCTCTTCTTACTTTCCTTCCTTTGTGCCTTCTTCCCTTCCCCCCTTCAAAAGCATATTTAAATCCATTGTTTCTTGTGAAGAACAGATCCAGCTGAATCATAAAGAGACTGTAGAACAAACTCATCCAAAAAGCACGTTGCTTCAGAACCAGATTCAATGAACTATCTTAACACGTGTTGGATTTTTAATGATTGTGTCTGGCTACCAAACCAATAAGTTAATTTAAACATTAAAGTCCATTCCTTCAAATTCAGGTTTTAACAGCAAATTAATAGATAGAGGCTTCTTCTTATCACAAAAAGAGAGGGACTTGGGGTTTTATTTGTGTTTACTCTTATTATTTGTTTGTTGGCTTGCTTTGGTACTGTCTAGCAAAACAGAAATTCTTTTAAGAGAAAAGGTGCAAATACCCCAAATATGACTGAAAGGAGGCAGGGGTCTGAATGGTCAATGCAGAATATGATTTCCTGGCAGTTTCCAATCAATCCTCCTAGTAGGTAAGCTAAATTGGAAAAGTGCATGGGTTTTAGTACTAACAGACCCATGAACTCCCTAAATTCTCTGATGTCAGCACATCACTCGTTTTTGGTCTTATTGGAAAGATCGGGACACTGCTCCACATCCTCCTTGTAGGATTTTTAAAATACTGAATAAGATGATGCATATAGATCCCCAGCACAAGGCTTGGAACATAACAGGTGTTCAAAAATAGATCCCTCCTCTGTGGTCTCCCTCCCACATTCAGCTGCCCTCTCCCCTTAGGACTTTGTACACATTTCTATTATAACATTCACATCATTGCATTTTAGCTTTCTGGTCACTGGTCTATCTCTCCTGTTAGATATGAGCCCATTTAAAGAATACAAGCTGTGTCTTATACATTTATCTTGGGTAATCAATAGAATGGATAGTAGTTGCTCATTTAATCATTTCCCCCGTGATTGAGTTTGAAACTTCTCAACTTTGAAGCTTTTAAAAAAAAAATGAGTGCAAGTAAGTGCATACTGTGTTGCTGAACCCTGTGGTGCAGGCTCACTGAGGTGTTGAAATTCAGGGAAGAGGAACCAGCATGAGACAGGGGCCACCAGGGTGAATTTGATGAAGGAGGTAGAACTTGAGAGGATTGGGCAGCCCTGAATGGAATGAAGGAAACCACTTTAGAAACGATGAAAATGAGCAAAAGTATGGAGGCAGAAGTGAGCATATCACATTCAAGGAATAAGAAGAAGATGGATATGGCAGGCAAGGGCATTTGCAGTTGATGTTGCGGTAACAGAGAACTCCTGGGAATGTCCAAGGAGGGCTGAGACATGGTATTACTGATGTGTGAGCAAGGCCAATGAACACAAAGTCCAAAAACTTCCCCATGTCCAGAGGAAGACCATCCCTTGAAATGATTTGAACATTGCCTAGGATTTTAGGGGAAGAAAGTTCATGGAAAAAGAATGTGATCCCAGAGCTTCCCGCACGAGACATCAGTACTGGTAGGTCCATTCCCATCATGCTGGAACTCTGTTGACTGCAAGACACCAACCTGGGGGTCATCGAGGGCCAGCCTCCCAGCCCAACATCCTGATGCACAACTCAGCTACAAGGCTCTGATTAAGAGCCATCACTTCTCAGCTCAGTGGCAACCTCAGAAGGGTAATAGCACAAGCCAGCTAATGTTAGTCAGGGTTCTCCAAAGAAACAGAACCTATAGCTTGTGTATATGTGTAGACATATTCTAAGGAATTGGCTCACATGATTAAGGGAGCTGGTAAGTCCAAAATTTGAAGAGTGAGGCAGCAAGCTAGAGACCCAGGGGAAAAAAAAACTAATGCTGTAATTTCAAGTCTGAATGTCTCTGCTGGAGAATTCCTTCATGCCCAGGGGAGGCAGTCTTTTGTAGTAGTCAGGACTTCAACTGATTAGATGAGGCTCACCCATGTGATGAAGGGCAATCTGCTTTATTCAAAGTGCATAGATTTAAATGTTAAACATCCAGTATAATGTTTGACCAAATATCTGGGTGTCATGGCCCAGACAAGTTGACATATAAAATTAACCATCAAATAGTGCCAGAACTTTCAAGAAATTATGACAAAAAGGAAGTTGAAATGAGTTTTGGGGAGGAACATCTTGTTGAAAATGGAGAATAAGTTTCAAAAGAAGAGTGAGTGAGCCACAAATGTAAAATGACGTAATAATTAAGACAGTAAAAGCCAATTTTCTATGCAAAGCATTTTTCACATACAATTTGTGTGTCATTCACTCAACAACCTTGTGAGGCAGGCCCTATTTCCATTTCACAGATGAAGAAAGTGAGTCTTAAGAAATAACACAAAACTTCTAAATGGTGAAACTGGCTGCAAAAGCCAGATGCTGTGCATGGCTAGGTTGCTTCAGTCTTATTTGACTCTGTGTGATGCTATGGACTGTAGCCCGCCAGGCTCCTCTATCCATGGGATTCTCCAGGAAAGAATAGTGGAGTGGGTTGCCATTCCCTTCTCCAGGGCATCTTCCTGATCCAGGGATCGAACCTGGATCTCTTACATTGCAGATTCTTTATCGTCTGAGCCACCAGGGAAGCCCCGAGCCACCAGGGAAGCCCCAAGCCACCAAGGAAGCCCCAAATGCTGTGGATTTCCTAAATTTACTTTGTACTTCTTAGATACCAAACTGTGTCTCCAGAGGAACCAAAATGCTCTGAGTACAGAGCAAAACTCAGAGAAGGAAAGGAGACTGTAAAACAAGTACTGCCACCGAAATTCACAGAAATGCCAGCGTGTAATTGTTGAATGACCAGCTCAAAAGTAAGCTGTGCCTTAGGTCCTCTGGATAAGAAAAGCAAAATGTGCTTACCAATGCCCTTGCTGACTGAAGCTTTACCCAGAATACATTAGAAGGTCAACAAAGTAGATCTTGGGTAGGTAGCTCCTTTAAGAACAGGTGGCTCAGATGGTAAAGAATTTGCCTGCAGTGTGGGAGAGCAGCGTTCGATTACTGGGTTGAGAATATCCCCAAGAAGGGAATGGCAACCCACTCCAGTATTCTTTCCTGGAGAAGCCCATGAACAGAGGAACCCAGTAGGCTGCAGTCCATGGGGTCGCAAAGAGTTGGACACAACTGAGCAACTAACACACACAAAAGCATCACACCTTCTCAGGTCTCTTGTAAATTGCCTGACCTAGAGTCTTGTTTATTACCATTTCCAAATGACTAAAAAGCTTTTCCTTCCTTTGCGATGGCATGATATTTGTACAAAAGGAAAGGATCCCATTCTCCACTTCCGACTGCAACCCACAACTGGGTTTTCTTACAAAGCACAAAGGAGAAAAGAAGAAAGGGCATATTTTCTTTTCAAAAGAGAAAATAAATTGTGAGCTGTTATGAAATTATGTTGTTACTATTTTAAGCCTAGCTATAAATCTGTGTATCTGCTGGATGAGCTTATAGCTGTCATACACATAATCAATCTAAACAGAGGACATCTTTCATTATTCTGTGTCTCACTGGACGAGGAGCAAAAAGACCAGACTCAGCCAAGCCATGAACCAGCAGGGCGAGCTCGGGTGAGGGAATATAAGCTTGCTGATCCCTACTTTGCCTGTTTCCCGGGAGTGTTGAAACATGGACAAGAGTTTTACTATCCATAAAGCATCATATCAATGTAAGCCATTAATATCAGCACTGTTAAAATAACAACAGCGTTTATTTTATCTCCAATTTGTAATTTTGTGCCATCATGCAGCTGAGGCCTGTTGTGGTCTGCAGCCTCTGAGGCCTCTGTAATCAGTGACAGAGAAGCTGGAGAAAGTCTGACACAGGCAGACAGGACATGGAGGGCTCCAAATGATCATGGAGGTTTTACTTATGCAATAGCATTGAGACTAAGCCAGTCAATCCTAAAGGAAATCAATCCTGAATAGTCATTGGAAGGACTGATGCTGAAGTTGAAGCTCCAATACTTTGGCCACCTGCTGCAACAAGCCGACTCATCAGAAAAGACCCTGATGCTGGAAAAGATTGAGGGCAGGAGGAGGAGGGGGTGACAGAGAATGAGATGGTTGGGTGGCATCACTGACTCAATGGATGTGAGTTTGAGCAAACTCCGGGAGATGGTGAAGGACAGGGAAGCCTGGCATGCTGCAGTCCACTGGGTCGCAAAGAATCAGACACGACTGAGTGACTGAACAATGAACGACAACAAATAGCACTGGTCAGGGGTTTTGCATCTGATGACAGCAGTTAGTCCTGCAATGGAGGAGAACATATAGGAATAGAACAAGCATAATCTTTGGAGTCAGACCCCATGATTTAAAACATGTCTCTGCTCCATAATACCCTAGTAACAAGGCTGGTTACATTTCCTTTCTGGATCTCTGTTTTCTAATCTTAAAGAACAGGCAATTAAAAAGGATCATATTAACATATGTATTTAAAGTACCCACACAATGTTGCATGGTAAATGCTAAGCAAATGTTAATTTCCTAACATTTACACTCTTTTCTCCATCAAGCACTAAAATAGAAATTACATTGTTGTAATCGTGACCTATCAAAAAGGGTGTGACCACCCTTCTCAAATCACCAGGGATTGTTTCCTTCAGATATTATTGTACATCTTGTATGTGCCAGAAATTATGCTGGACACTAGATACAAAAATGTGAGCAAAAAATAATCTTCAAAGGCCATGATATTTGATGAATGGAATGATGCTGATTCCAAAATATTAAATGAAGTATCAAAACATACTCTATTGGAAAACCAAGGTCTTTGTGGAACTACTTTGGTGAAACCAAGGCTTGATGGCTTCTAATAGTTTATGAAATAAAATCCTAGGTCCCTCAAACCGCTGTGTAATTTGATTCATTTTTCACCTCTCCAAGTGAGAGGAACATGGACAGTGTGGTCAAAAGAATCTGTGTAATTTTTCATGTAACACTGCTCAAGTTATATGTAAGGATAATATGTACTTCATGATGTTTCACAAAGGGTTTTTTAATTAATCTTTTGTTAATTGAAATAATAATGTACTTCTAGAAATGTGATATATTTCAAAGTTAGTATTTCAGACCGCATGAGACACTGTGGACCATTCAAAAAATGGTGCTGGGAGAATCAGTTAGCTGTTTTGAAAAATAGAATATCATGGATGTCTATATCACATGATACACTAAAACTGATTCTAAACAGTTTGCATATTTAAATATCAAAGGCAAAACTTGTAAACTTTTAAAATATGTATAAAAGAGCTAATTCTTATGATTCATGGCAAAGGACTATTTTAGTTCTTTAGTTCAAGCAAATAGAACTTGCCTATTTCTTAGACTACGTCAGTAGTCTAAGAACTTGCCTATTTCTTAGATACATCACTAAATAATTTAAAATAATAAGATGAACCATAGGAGATGTATCAATCTATATAAATAGGTAGACATGTAGACATATATTGTATTTATGAGAATATATGGGAGATTTGATTGATTTATTTAAAATGGAACCAATTTAATAATAATTTATATGTAATTAAATTAATTACATATAAATTTTATGTGTAATAATATATAATTTATATATATAAAACATGTAGGAAATGTATTGATATAAAATATACATACGAGAATAAACACATAGAATGTATTTACAAAACAAAATTAACAAAGGTTAGTATTCAGAATATATGAAAACTTCTACAAATTAATAAGAAAAATACAAACAACCCAGATAGAAAAATGGGTAGAAGTCATGAACAGGTATTGTGTAGAAAACATAAACTGTCAATAAACATATGAAAAGACACTGTACCTCGTTAGTAATTAATAAATGCAAATTGAACCACAATGCTGGAGAAGGAAATGGCAACCCGCTCCAGTATTCTTGCCTGAAGAATCACATGGACAGAGGAGCCAAGCAGGCTATATTGTCCACAGGGTTGCAAGAGTCAGACACGGCTTAGCAACTAAACCACCACCAAACCACAATGAGATACTATTTGACACCCACTAGCTTGGGAAAATTAAAAAGAGAGCACTAAGTGTTGGTAATTACTACCACTGTTTAAGAAACTACCATGGGTTAAGCAAAATAGGCACGAGGGAAAGTCCCTGTGGTTCAGTGGTTAGGACTGGGTGCTTTCACTGGCAGGGCTGAGTTCAACCCCTGACTGCGCAACTAAGATCCCACAAGCTGTGCGGTGCGACCAAATAAAAGACATCTGCATGGATTCTAGCTCTTTACACATGCAATGGCCTGTACTTAGAATGCACCTCCTCAAATCATGTCTAGAAAACTTATTCACACTTTTAAACCCCATGTAGTTGGCATTCACTTATAAAACTCAGATTCCCAGAAGCAGCATGAACTGTTTCCCCTTCTGGGCTACCTGTGCAAAGGTGTATCATTTCATATCCATGTAATATAATTATGCGTTTCTATTTCTCCCCAGCTAGCCTGGGATCTCTTGGAAAGCAAGGGCTTCAGGGCTCAGCACGTGGCATTTAAGACATTAACTTCAGTGAGTGGGGCGCCACGTCTTCCACGTCCATTTTCCTAATCACACCTCCCCTAACTCTATGGCAGCTGCAGGTGTGGTCTGCACCTCGCTTCCTGGGAAGCCCTGCACTTTTATACCATTCTCTGCTCCTTTCTCTCTCCGCTTCACAAACTTCAGTGTTCAGAGTCCTGATGCACTGTCATAGGTCCAGACCCCAAAGCCAAATGAAACAATCAAGGAAACATAACCTCGTTTTGAATGGAATATCGATCAAAAAAATCTCACTCTTGAGTGATTTCAAACTCCAAAGCTAGTTGTGATTTTAAAGGACCTTGAATTCTTAATTTTATGGACTCACATGGGAGCCATTTTCCCACGGAGGACTTGGATGGAGGTGATGGCCTGCCACCATTAAGATGGGTATTTGGTGTTTGGCAGCTCTTTGACCCGTGCCTTCTGTCCCTTGACCACCAGGGACTGTGTATTGAGTGACAGATGCAGGCAAAGCAGCAGTGACTTGGTTCTGCTTCAGCCTGTGTCATCTGGCTCTGTTTACAGTCAGCCCAGCTGCAGCCAGTCAGCAGCTATGACACTTGGACATGGCAGTTTCTTTTCCAAGTCAATACAGGATGCTTCATGGCATAAGAGAAAGACCATTGTAGAAGAAATGAGAAAGGTTTCTAGCTCCACTGCTCTGCAGTTCTGTGACATTCCCCCAAAATACAATCTGTCTGGGTGTCACTGTACCATTTAGAAAGCAATAAATACCCTGTCTATTGCTCCAGGGCAGGGAAAATCCTTAAGGATGAAATGCAATAATGAATTTAAAGTCGAAGTGAAGTGAAGTGCAGTGAAGTCACTCAGTTGTGTCCGACTCTTTGCGACCCCATGGACTGTAGCCTAACAGGATCCACCATCCACGGGATTTTCCAGGCAAGAATACTGGAGTGGGTTGCCATTTCCTTCTCCAGGGGATCTTCCTGACCCAGGGATCGAACCCAGGTCTCCTGCATTGTAGGCAGACTCTTTACCGTCTGAGCCACCAGGGAAGTCCAAGATACTATGGAAAAGTTAATGTTAGCCAACATGCTTAATGCTTTCCATGAGCTAGACATGATTCTAAGTGCTTTATTTAATCCAACCGGCAGTCTCATGAACTAAGTATTACATCATTAGTCACATTTTTAAATATGAAGAAACAAAAGCACAAAAATGTTTAGTGAACTTGCTAAGATGACAGTCAGTAATGGCAAGATCTAGGCTCTGAAACCAGGCTTTTCGCTACTTGGTTAAGACGCTACACTGAACATTCCAGGAACCTATTGCTTTAGATTTATGTTAACGATCCCCATCAGACTTAAAAAATGGTACTTTGTTTATATTTATATAAAAGCATTTACCATTTTGTTTTAATTTGGTTTTTATATGCCTGTCTGCCCTATTAGAATGTGAGCTCCTTGAGAGCAGGAACCATATGGCAAACATATGTAATGGTTCCAGCACTGACTACTCAGTTTGACATATGGTAAGTAAGCATATCATGATCTAGAATTTGTGGGCTGAATAGATGGAAAAATGGAAGGAATAAAAGGAAGATGAATAAGATGGATAGATGGATAGATAAATGAGTGAATGGATGGACGGATGGATGGATAAATAGATGACTAGATGGATGGATAAATGGATGGATGATGGATGGATGGGTGAATAGATAGATGGGTGAATGAATGGATGGATGAATGGATGGGTGGGTGAATGGATGAATGGGTGTACAGATGGATGACACCCAGGAATAGCCTCCTTGCACTCCCTCAGAAACACCGGTGCAGGCTGAACAGTGTCCCCACCCCAGAGGTCTTGGTCCCAATCTTCTACTTTAAGTTCTGACAACCGTACCTCTTTCCCTCATTTCTAACTATCTCTTGCTGCTTCAGTGGGTTTGTTCTTTTCCCTCCTGTTTAATTTCCCAATCCTCATTTAATCAATTTTGTATATTAAATGATTTCTGTTAAAATTATCAGTTGAAATTCCTGCTTCCCTGAATGAATCCTGATTGATTCAACTTACCATGTGCTCCCAGATACTTGCTAAGCCTTTTACAAATGTAATTGCATTTGAAAGTGAAAGGGAAAGTCACTCAGCCATGCCTGACTCTTTGCAACCCCTTGGACTATAGCCTTCCAGACTCCTCTGTCCATGGAATTCTCCAGGCAAAAATACTGGAGTGGGTAACCTTTCCCTTCTCCAGGGAATCTTCCTAACCCAGGAATCAAACTTAGGTCTCGTGCATTGCAGGAAGATTCTATACCATATGATCCACCAGAGGACCCCTTTACCAAAACCCTATGGAGGCATCATCCTCTTTTTTAGGATGAAAAAATTGAAACACAGAGTTAAGTTCTTGTCCAAGCTCAACACAAGCTTGAATTGTGGTGCTGAAGCTTCTATCTCCATTGCAGTCTTGTCTAAAAATATCTATTTCTATGAGACGTATGGTTCCTAGAGTTAATTCCTGTCTTTTGTGCCAGGATCCTTCTTGGAATGAAAAAAATATATGCACAGTTCCCTGAATAAAGTGTGCCGTTCTCCGTCTCCACCCACAGATGGCAATCACACAGAGATTTATTACCAACAGATGGCTGCAGAACAGGAGCAAGACTCAAGTAAGCATGGTACACTTAAGACCAACACAGCAATCCAAAGTTATTTCCCACCTACACAGCGAAGAAGGAATCAAATTCCAATCGAGAAATGATGACGTCTTTCCCCAGAGTTTCTGATAGAAAAAGCAAATAAAGCTTGTCGAATGGGCTGGAAACCTCCCCAGGCTATAATGTTTTCTTTTTCCTCATCATAGATGGCACCTACTCTTCCTACTGCTACCAATCTGTCTTCTTTTGTGCATCTTTCTATCTCTGTCTCACAATCTCCTTTGGCAGGTTTCATTCTCTCTTTATATTCTTTTGTCTCCCCCTGTCTCTCTTTCTCTAAGTAAAATAAATTCTTGAAAGACAGCTTAATCCTTTGAGAGAGAGATTGGGTCAACTTTTGAACTTTACACAGAAAAATATACCCAATGCTGACTTTCTCATCAAGAAGTTACCTGTAACCCCAAACCTCCTAAAGCCCTAGTAATTCTTCCTATTTGCTTTCCTGGTGATTGAAGCTTGTGTGCTGAGTGTGCGATGAGACAGTTACTCTTGTTCAGATCAATGGGCCTCAGGAGGGTAACTGTGTTTTTCTTCTGCACAAGAAACCACCATCGGCCGCTAAGTCCCATCTCATTTCTAACTATTAAAAAAACAAAAATGACATGTCTCATGGGTCTCTCTTCATTTGCTTACTATTTATACTGATTTTTTTAGTTTTGGCATTCATTTCTAATCAGGTTGATATTCTTGCATTTGGCATTCCACCCAGTATGGCTTTTTCTAACTGTGGCCTGAAAGACAGCCATTTTAAAGGGAATTCACTCATATCTCAGGAAGGAAGAAAAAGGCATAGTTTCTCGTGGGAAACTTTCCCAATAGAAGTCAAAATTATTAGGATTTCCCTGGTGGTCTAGTTGTTAAGTCTGTGCTTCCACTGCGGGGGACAAGTGTTCAATCCCTGGTCGAGAAACTAAGATTCTGCATGCTACGCAATGTGGCCAGGAAAAGAAAAGAAAATAAAATATAATAAAAATTATTCTTAAGAAAACCATGGAATAGGTTAGGCATTCCTTTAACAGAAATCTTCTTTCTGTCTGACTGAGGCATTGTGGGAGGGCCCTGTGTAAGGGACCGGTAGTAACCTCTGCCCGGCATTGCAGATGATATGAAGGATCCTACGTGGGGGAACAGAGAGAGTAATATAATGGGAAAAATACCAGGCTGCTGGCTGTGAATCCTAGCTCTGCAATTTACTTAACATGTCAGAACTTTGGCTACCTCACTTTACAAAATGTACATCCTTCCTAGGGCTTCCCAGTTGGTTCTAGTGGTAAAAAAAAAAAAACAAAAAAAACCCTTCCTGTGAATACAGGTATACTTAAGAGCATGGCACAGTCTCTGGGTCAGAAAGATCCCCCGGAGGAGGTCGTGGCAACACACTCCAGTATTCTTGCCTGGAGAATCCCATGGACAGAGGACTCTGGCAGGCTTCAGTACATAGAGTCGCATAAAGTAGGACATAATTGAAGTGACTTAGCACTCACACCCAGATTATTCCAATCCAAGAAAGATATTCAGTTCAGTCACTCAGTCGTATCTGACTCTTTGCAACCCCATGAACCGCAGCATGCCAGGTCTCCCTGTCCATCACCAACTCCAGAGTACACCCAAACCCATGTCCATCCAGTCGGTGATGCCATCCAACCATCTCATCCTGTCGTCGCCTTCTCCTCCTGCCCCCAATCCCTCCCAGCATCAGGGTCTTTTCAAATGAGTCAGCTCTTCGCCTCAGGTGGCCAAAGTATTGGAGTTTCAGCTTCAGCATCAGTCCTTCCAATGAATATTCAGGGCTGATTTCCTTTAGGATGGACTGGTTGGATCTGCTTGCAGTCCATGGGACTCTCAAGACTCTTCTCCAACACCACAGTGCAAAAGCATCAATTCTTCTGCGCTCAACTTCCTTTATAGTCCAACTCTCACATCCATACATGACCACTGGAAAAAACATAGACTTGACTAGACAGACTTTTGTTGGCAAAGTAATGTCTTTGCTTTTGAATATGCTATCTAGGCTGGTCATAACTTTCCTTCTAAGGAGTAAGTGGCTTTTAATTTCATGGCTGCAATAACCATCTGCAGTGATTTTGGAGCCCAGAACAATAAAGTCAGTCACTGTTTCCACTGTTTCCCCATCTATTTCCCATGAAGTGATGGGACTGGATGCCATGATCTTCGTTTTCTGAATGTTGAGCTTTAAGCCAACTTTTTCACTCTCCTCTTTCACTTTCATTAAGAGGCTGTTTAGTTCTTCTTCTCTTTCTGCAATAAGGGTGGTGTCATCTGCATATCTGAGGTTATTGATATTTCTCCCGAAAAGGTATTATCCATGCTAATAAACCTAACGGTGGCATACAGAGCATTAGACACTCACAATAAGCTCATTTACTGCATACAGGAGTTGTTCAAGTTAGCATCTATCATTTTTTCATATGAGGAAACCAAGTCTCAGGTAGCTAATTAAGTTTCCCGAAGTTCCAAAACCAGTAGGCACTCAACCCACGCTTAATTAAACTTTCTTTCCCAGAACTAGCATCTTTCCCCACAAAGAATAGATGGATGCACAGCCCACAGGCTGAATGGTGACAAGAGGGGAAGTTAATTTATGTGTTGGTTTATTTGTTTGTTTCCCAGAGCTCATTAAATCACACTATATCTCCCCTTCAAGGACATGACAGTCATGGCAGAAGGATGTGGGTGAGAAGCAGAGGGGTCACAATGTAAACGACAGGGAGAAATCGTGACAGGGACACGAAGCCAGCAGATGAAGTTGGTGGGGAATCTGCCTTCCCTTACAACCGTGAAATGCATCACCCTGCTGCATCTTGATGGAGTGCGACATATAACATTGTTGAGGTTTGAGAATGCCAACATGTCACTCTCTCCTCACTTAAGGATTTTGGTCTGCTAGGTAAGTAGACCCAAGAGATAGACAGGAATTAAAACACAGTGTCTGCTTTATTACTGGTAAAGCTGAATTGCAGAATGATGCTTGTCCAACATGGAAGCATCATTGATGCGTTCCATCATGCATGGAAGCATTCCATCTTTGATAAAAGTCCAACATGGGCTTCTGGAATAACTTACCTATATTCTTCATCAACATTCCCCCAGAGATTCCATATACTTCTAGAGGAATCTAAGATGTGGAACCATACAAAAGACTCACTTTCTACATATATACATGAATATACAATGCTTGTTTTTCTCTTTCTGACTTACCTCACTCTGTATGACAGCCTCTAGGTCCATCCAAGTCTCAACAAATGACACAATTTTGTTCTTGTTCATGGCTGAGTAATACTGCATTGTATGCATATATCATATCTTCTTTATCCAATCTTCTATCAATGGATAGTTAGGTTTCTTCCACATCCCAGCTATTGTAAATCGTGCTGCAATAAACATTGGAGTGCATGTATCTTTTAGAATTGTGGTTTTCTCTGGGCTGTTGTTGTTTAGTCGCTAAGTCATGTTTGACTCTTTCACGACCCGATGGATTGTAGCCCACCAGGTTCGTCTGTCCATGGGATTCTCCAGGCAAGATTATTGGAGTGGGTTGCCATTTCCTTCTCCAGGGGATCTTCCTGACCCAGGGGATCAAACCCAAGTCTCCTACAATGGCAGGCAGATTCTTCCCCGGCAGAGTCACCAGGGAAGCCCAGAATATGGCCGAGCACTTAGTAAGTATTTGGTTTACTTCTTCAGTGTTGACTTTGTAAAGCAAAAGGAAATATTGCTTGAAATTAATATCAACTTGTTCAAATTTCTGACTCACTGTTTTCTAAACCCCAGAGGAATCATTTACCTCAACACCTTTCTCCATACACGTGCAGAAACCTGAGAACCCTAAGAATTCTTTCATGCTACAGATATCTTCACATTAAATGCTATTTTTGTACAAAACCAAGTCAATTGCCTAGAAATACTCAGGGGGTCTTGTATTAATGTTTTTGGTAACTGTGGTTTACAAAGCACCTTTATGTGTGGAGAAGACTAACATTTAGTGCATCAGGTTCTTTACACAATGTACTTCAATGCTCCCAATTGTGCCCTGAGGTAGCTGTCATGAGCCCCACTTCGCAGATGATGAAATCAAGCGTGAACCATCATCAGGTGATTTGAAAGCCAAGGTCATACCCTGCCTGACAGCAAAGCCCAGTCCCTAAAGGCTGAATCCAGGGTGTTTTCTGCTACTTTGCAAACTCATAGCAGCTGTAAAAAGGCTACGAAGCCTCAAGCAATTAATTACCTTTTTAGTCCTCCCTTTTCCCCTCTCTAAAATGGGAAGGATAACATCATCGATGTCATGGAACCTGAGCACATCACATAAGTTGTTACAAATGAATTGCTTGGACCCCTGTCTGGCATATAGGAAGTGTTATTGTCAAGCAGTTTCTTAAAGCAAAAACATAAATTGGTAATCATTTTGTCTTGGCTTCTGCTGTTTGCTGCAGAAGGGCTTCCTGTGTTCAGGACAGTTTGGAGACTCAGCTCTGACAAGCATGGGGAACCAGATAAAGAGCCTGTGCCAGGACTCTCCTGCTTTGTGTTGCCCAGGAAAGGGGTTTTCAACAGTAGTGTCATCCAATGCTTTTTCCATTACTCATTTATCATTCTGACTTTGAAAAGCATGTTCCAGGCACCCAGGGTCATGAACATCCACACGGTGAAACCCCAGCCTTGCCAATGCCACGGCCACAAGACCTTTCAATGAGGTTTCCCATCCTGAGTTGCAGGGGAATGGCAGAGAGGAAGGGATTTTATTAATTGTGCTGTGACACCACTCCCTGTTTTACTGAAGAGAAAACCGAGGCACAGAGAGGGGCAGTGGCTTGTCTCAAGCTGTCTCCTCAACAGCTCTGTGAAGTAGAGGTCACCCATCCTGTTTCACATCTTTTCTTGCTACCCAGTGCACACTCAATACTGTAGCCACTGCAAATTGCATGTGAGCCCCTGTACTCCATCGCCTCTCCCCTTATAGACACTGCCATCCTTCAGCCAGAAACCTCTCTCTCCGTATTGTCCACCTGGTTATTTCCATCTGTCCATCCAGCTCAGCTCAAACTCCCACTAGCTCTCACCTGGACTCTGGCAATAGTTTCAGCTGGTCTCCTTCCATTCACACTTGCCTCTCCAAGGAACACTTTTTTTTTTTTTTAATATAAATCAGGTTGTGATACATCTACTTAAAAGCCTCTAATGACTTTCAACATCCTTAAGATAAAACCCAAACTCCCAGCTCTGCCTACGAAGTCTTGTAGAACCTGGCCCTCCCTACTTCTCATCTCACTTCCTGCTCACTCCCCAGACTGCACTCCATCCACACTGGCCTTCCTTCTGCTCCTCAAACACCCCAGGTCTTGCTGGAGGCACTGGCTCCTCCTCTTCCCTGGAACTCTTGCCTTCACATCTTCACAGAGCCAACTCCTTATTATCATCCAGATCACAAATCAGCTTCACTGTCTGAGCCCCCCCATGACCACAGAATTATTCTGCCTCCCATACCATGGGTATTTCTCTGATAACATTTCCAACTATCTGGCATTATTGTGTTTGTGCATTTACTGCCTGTCAGAGTACATCATGAGAAACGCTGGGCTGGAAGAAGCACAAGCTGGAATCAAGATTGCCGGGAGAAATATCAATAACCTCAGATATGCAGATGACACCACCCTTAAGGCAGAAAGTGAAGAGGAACTAAAAAGCCTCTTGATGAAAGTGAAAGAGGAGAATGAAAAAGTTGGCTTAAAGCTCAACATTCAGAAAACGAAGATCATGGCCTCTGGTCCCATCACTTCATGGGAAATAGATGGGGAAGCAGTGTCAGACTTTCTTTTTCTGGGCTCCAAAACCACTGCAGATAGTGACTGCAGCCATGGAATTAAAAGACGCTTACTCCTTGGAAGAAAAGTTATGACCAACCTAGATAGCATATTCAAAAGCAGAGACATTACTTTGCCAACAAAGGTTCATCTAGTCAAGGCTATGGTTTTTCCAGTGGTCATGTATGGATGTGAGAGTTGGACTGTGAAGACAGCTGAGCACTGAGGAATTGATGTTTTTGAACTGTGGTGTTGGAGAAGACTCTTGAGAGGCCCATGGACTGCAAGGAGATCCAACCAGTCCATTCTAAAGGAGATCAGCCCTGGGTGTTCTTTGAAAGGAATGATGCTAAAGCTGAAACTCCAGTACTTTGGCCACCTCATGCAAAGAGTTGACTCATTGGAAAAGACTCTGATGCTGGGAGGGATTGGGGGCAGGAGGAGAAGGGGACGACAGAGGATGAGATGACTGGATGGCATTACCGACTCAATGGATGTGAGTTTGAGTGAACTCCAGGAGTTGGTGATGGACAGGGAGGCCTGGCATGCTGCATTTCATGGGGTCACAGAGATTCAGACACGACTGAGCAACTGAACTGTACTGAACTGGCCTGGAGAATTCCACGAACTGTATAGCCCATGAGGTTGCAATGAGTCGGACAAGACTGAGCCACTTTCACTTCCAGTAGATGTTCAACACTATAAAGAAGGAATAGGGTTTTATTGCCATTAATCCTAAGAGCCTAGCCTGGTGCCTGGTGCAGAGTTGGTGCTCAGTAAATATTTACTAAGTGGATAAGCAAACCAACTTTCTATTCTGCATTGTAATCCCTCAAGGCCAGTGTTTTCGAAAAGCTAGAAAATGGCAATTAACGTGTATGCCAGTTCCCTTCCAATTCTCTGCTATGTGCAATCCATAAGCTGGGATTTCCCATGATAGTCCTAAAATATTGGTCTCATCATATTAGGTTACATGCATTGCTTTGTCCAAATGACTGTTCTAATCCACTTGTTCTTGTTTGAGAATGTTTTTCATATACTCGCCACACTGATGTTTAAGCTCAAAAATGGACGAGCTTAGTCTTCCATTTGATTAAAGATGCTAAAGATTCCAATATTAATGTATCTACTTTCTCTTGGGTAAAGAGTAAATCCCTCATCTCAGAATGGCCCCAGATGGAAGGGGGACCGACCCCTGTACAAGGAGTCGAGAGTCTCAGGGTTTCATTCCCTCTGGGAAGTGTCTTAGCAATTACTCAGCAGCTCATCATCTTCTAAAGTACATTGGATGTCTGCTGAGGTCCCTTCCAAGGCAAGAGTTAAATTTATTCATTCAAGAAAGGTAATTATATTATGCCTCTGTACCAAGCACTGTCACTGAAAACAGCCTTGAAAAAAGCCCCCAAGAACATCTCTACCCTCAGGAAACTAATGTGATTCTCTAGAGCAAACTCTGCTGTTGAATCATCAAGACATTCGATTTTTCATATGGCATATATTAATTATGACAGAGTGAGTGATCTCACATACTTCCACCCTAGGATGAGACATCTAGTCTTCATCGTCCAGCCTTATGCTTTGCTTTCTACATGAGTAAAAGAAACTCCTTCCCCATCTATTCTCTTGTCCAACTGGTTTGGCCAACCCAGTGTTTGACTTGCCTGTTCTCTTCTCTTCTGACCTAACAGTGCTCATCAGATGGGTTGCGGGATCAGCAGAAAAAAATGAAGCCACTGTTATGTCTGTGAAAAAAGACATGGGTTAGATTTCAGGAACCTGGCATTAATCCTCACTTTGCCATTCATGAGACCATGAGAATGTCTCTTCATCTCTCTGGGTCTCAGTTTCCCTATCTATAAAATAGAATGTGGTGACCATAAAAAATGTACCTCTCAAATCTTCCACTTCATGGAATGTAATTGACCAAGGGCCCCATGCTGTCTGAAATCCATCACCATACTAGCACCACCAGCCAAAGTCTGAGTATGCCAGGGTTGCTTTTGGGAGAAACAGGTGCATTTCTGGGAGACTTGGGACTACTCTGACCATTGACTTTGACCTTTCTGCTTTGTCAAAACTTTCTTTGAACTGAAAATCAATCAAAGACTCTTTTGCTAACCCAAATTCCTTCCTCTCTCCTCCATGGGAGTAACACCTGCCTCATGGCCCACCGATTCTTCCATTCACCACTGCTCCTTCACCATTTCCCCTCAAGGCCAATGTCCATAATCAATCTCTTGCAAAGTTTATGACTTCTTAGCATCTGCCTCTTGAAGGACTCAAAGTAACACATTGAAACAATGATGTCCGTGTATACGATTGTGAGGACAGTATCAGTGAAAATGTTTTACAAAGTACACAAGGTTTTATAAGGTATAAAGCATCATAAGATACAGTGTAAGATACATTTTAAGATACACCAAAAAATCCTACATCATTCATTCATTTATTCACCACTTAGGTACTAAACTGACTTCCCTGGTGACTCAGAGGGTAAAGAATCTGCCTGCAATGTGGGAGATCAGATTCCATCACTGGGTCAGGAAGATCCCCTGGAGAAGGGAATGGCAACCCACTGCAATATTCTTGCCTGGAGAATTCCATGGATAGAGGAGCCTTGTGGGCTACCGTCCATGGGGTCTCAAAGAGTCAGACGTGACTGAGCAACTGACACTTTCACTAGGTACTAAACACCCAGCCTGAGTCAGGCTCTTGGCAAAGGATCTGAAAATACAAAGGGATTATTTTCTTTCTTGAGATCACAGGATGGAGGAGATGTTCAGATTCCTCATGACTTAGAATATATTAGGTAATAATGTATTTTGATAGGGACATGAAGGTTGGGGGCGGGGAGTAAGGGAGGAAGATGAAGGAAGAGAAGAGAAAGACCAGCCACTATACCAAAGCACTGTAAATGTTAGATGGTGGTTATTCAAGTGTATGGAAAGCTTTTTCAATTGTGCTTTGCTAAACACAATCTGATGCTCCACCCCTGAGCCTTTTGGGGTCGCAATGCTTGTAATGCTTTTGCAGGGAAACTCTTCGGTGTTGTCACCCTTTCATGGCCCAGCATATTCAGCTCAACAACAGACCTCCAAAAGAATATGCTCTGTGTTGTAATTTTCCAAAGGCGACGTGATTATAAAACCCAAACAGATGGAAAGACTATTGCAGTGGCGAATAAAGCTGTTAGCAGTTTCCATTTGTAGACAAAACCATTATTTTTGAGCAGATTGCTGCCAGAATTTGATGAATCTGGTACTCTTTGCACCCTCTGCTTTGCAGAAAGCCCTAAAACTCTGTCAGACTTTGCAAACAGTTGTGGGATGTTATTTTTGAACATTTGTTTATGTCCAAGTCATTGGCTCAAAGAGTTTCCCATTTAGCTTGCTGCTAATCTTGAAATTGCCATTAATGTACAGTTTCCAACCCTGAAAATTGAACTATGAAATAAATGGCTGTGTGATCATCTTTTATTTAAAATATTACTGCACCCCATCACTCTATGTCAAGGCCTGGCTTGTTTATGAGAGTACATGATTACATAATTACATGTTAGAAATCATTTGTAAGGAAAATTGATTGGTGTACTTTACAGCAAGGATTTCACCAAAAATAACCCTGTCTCTAGCTGCAGAAATGGAGGGCCAGGTTAAAAAATGGCAAAACAACTTCAGGAGCCTGTCACCATCTTGTTTATTTCTCATCACAAGAAGGAATAATTGCTCAAAGAGTAATGAGGGACAGAACCATTGACTCTGAATAACTGTGATCCACAAATCAGATTTTAGACAATATTAGGGGCTACTGGAAAGAGTTCTCGACAAGGATTCATGAGCTCAAGTTCTAGCCTCAACCCTGCTGATAACTTCTAAGTAGTGCTCAGCCTCCTAAAATCTCCACTCCTCTGTCAGTAAAATGGGAATTGGACAGCAGTTTGCTCAGGCTAAGAGGCAGACAGTGTCCACACAGACGCAGGGGAGATGAGCAGAATCGCAGGCATGGACGACCATCACTCTGACCAGAAGGTCCATGGATGGTGAGTGGAGGGCTACCACTTAGTGGGCCCTCCTTGCAGCCCCGGGGGTCTCGGACTGAGGCTCTCCAGTCCTCTCTATCACGCATTCCTGTCTCTTCCCCAGTCTGTGACCATTTTTTCTCCCATGACCTCTGCCAATAGGAAAATTTATCCTATAAAATGTCTTCTAAATTCGTCTGCAGCAAGTGTCTGTAGCCTTTGTTTCTAGTTCCGCAGATTATTTGTGTCTAAAGATTTGGGGATGAAGAGACCAGTTAAAACCTCAAAATATTACCAGTCCAAAGTAATAGAATAACAATAGCAGCAATTATAGTAATGATACCTTTCCTTTCAATGATATTGGCTTCTCTTGGTAAGCAAATGCCATAAAAGGAGGATTGTCGAAGTGCTTATTTAGCTTAAAGAGTTTTGTTTTTTTTTTTTTAACTCTTTCTGGGCTTTTTTTTTAAATTGTACTGAAGTAATTTAGTTTAGTTGCACAAAACAATGAGCATGCACATGAAGAAAATACAAGAAGAAGGGGCGAGGAGGAGGAAAAGAGAAGAAAAAGGCAAAGAGGAAGGAGAATGATGATGAGAAGGAGAATATAGGGGACAGGAGGAGAAAGGGAAGGAAGGATGAAGAGGGAGAGAGCAAGAGAGCAAGAAGAGAAGAGAAGAGGGAAGGAGAGGAGAAGAGAAAGGAACAATTCATAGCCCCTCTTCAAAATCCCTCCATTCAAAGAGAGCCATCTTTAGCATTTTAGGGCATCTTCTTTTATTTTTTTTCCTGTGAAAGTACAGTAAAAATTTACAAGCATGGAATCACATTGCAATATGATACTACTACCTGTGTTTTTAATTCAACTGTATATCATAAATAACTTCCCATGTTCTATTTCCTTGCAGCATTTTGGACAGTTGTGCTGTATTCCATTGTATATATGCACGCTAATCCATAAATGTGCCGGAAACTTCTTGGTCACCATGTCTTTGCACTTATTCTTACTTCCTTCCAGTCCCCTGGCATTTTCCTGAGAATGTTACTGCCATTGTGAAGGCAAAGCATAGCAACTGTAACCAGAGCAAAGATTGCCTTGGAAAGCAGATATGTTGAACAAGTTTACAATTGAGACCTTTTCTTATAAACGTATGTGTCTCTTCTCCCGGGTTACAGGCTTTTCCAGACCGTCGCCTCCACTTGCTGTATCACGTTGATGAGAGCAGCTATGACACTCTGCTTGCCTCTCCAGTGACCGTGCCCATCCAGCACGCAGTTTATACCTCAATAAATAAATGGCAAAATGAAGTAAACTAAATTCTTCCTCCTCCGCCTGCAAGTCCCAACTCAAAAATCACCTGCTTTTTCTTTGAATACATAGCTTGTGTTTTCCTCCACAGTATTTTATTCATATCCTCTAGCATTTATCCAGGCAGGAGAATCCCATGAACAGAGGAGCCTGGCAGGGCTACAGTCCATAGGGTCACAAGGAGTCAGACACAATTGAAGTGACTTAGCATGCACGCACAACATTTATCACAATATATCTTCTGTATCTGCACAGTTTTCTCTCACTACATGCTTATCCTCAGCACCTAGAAGATTCTGGCATAAAATAACATAAGGGCATTTTTTTTTCAGCATAAAGTCATACAACAGTGTTGGTACTTAATGAATACTTGTTAAACTGAATTCAATTGAACCGAATCGATGCTAGGATTTCCAACAGCAGAATGGAAAATATTGCTATCTATTTATCTCTAGTTTGAAGCTTACTGATCTTTCTGAAGTCCAGTGATGATTGAGCACAGCATGAACTTTCCCCTCTTTCTCACCTCTCCAAACCAAAAATGCTGAGACGTTTCATGCCCTGTTGATTTTTTTTCCCTTCTTAAAAAGGATAAGGTGAGACATGGTTTACTTGCAGAGATTGTATCGATCTTCATTCTAGAGACGCAATTGGATCTTCCCCTTGCAGAAGTCTGTCATTGACTTTCACTAGGAGAGACAGAGACTGACCATGGGATGCTTTGGGCAAAGTCAAGACTCAGTATTCAAAGGCGACCAGCCCAGTGAGCTGAAAATTTACCCCATCAGGGCTAACCCTCATCACCTGTTGGATAGGCTCTTTCACATTACTTCCAATAAGCATAGAAGTATTAGATTGTTTAAACTTTTAAATCAAATCAAATCTGTACCCTTTTCAAACTCACTGTTGTTATTATCATACTTGTAGGTAGGAGAAGGCAATGGTACCCCACTCCAGTACTCTTGCCTGGAAAATCCCATGGATGGAGGAGCCTGGTAGGCTGCAGTCCATGGGGTTGCAAAGAGTCGGACACGACTGAGCGACTTCACTTTCACTTTTTACTTTCATGCATTGGAGAGGGAAATGGCAACCCACTCCAGTGTTCTTGCCTGGAGAATCCCGGGGACGGGGGAGCCTTGTGGGCTCCGTCTGTGGGGTCGCACAGAGTCGGACACGACTGAAGCAACTTAGCAGCAGCAGGTAGGACACCAAAGAACAATGTTCAATCTACCAGACAATTGCATTCATTTCTCATGCTAGTAAAGTTATATTCATAATGCTTCAAGCTAGTCTTCAGCAGTACATGAACCAAGAATTTCCAGATGTACAAGCTGCATTTAGAAAAGGCAGAGAAACAAGAGATCAAATTGCCAACATCCAATGGATCATAGAGAAAGCAAGGGAATTCCAGGAAAAAATCTACTTCTGTTTCATTGACTACACTGAAGCCTTTGACTGTTTTGATCACAACAAATTGTGGGAAATTCTTAAAGAGATGGGAATACCAGACCATCTTACCTGTCTCCTAAAAAACCTATATATGGGTCAAGAACCAACAGTTAGAACCTTATGTGAAAATACCAACAGGCTCAAAATTAGGAGAGGAGTACATCACGGCTGTATATTCTCACCTTGTTTATTTAAATTATATGCAGAGTATATCATGAGAAACGCTGGGCTGGATGAATCACAAGCTGGAATCGAGACTGCTGGGAGAAATATCAACAACCTCAGATATTCTGATGAAACTACTCTAATGGCAGAAAGTGAAGAGGAACTAAAGAGCCTTTTGATGAGGATGAAAGAGGAAAGTGGAAAAGCTGGCTTAAAGCTCAACATTCATAAAACAAAAATCATTGTATTCAGTCCCATTCCTTCATGGCAAATAGAAGGGGAAAAAGTAGAAGCAGTGACAGATTTTATTTTCTTGGGCTCCAAAATCACTGCAGATGGTGACTGCAGCCATGAAATTAAAAGATGCATCTCCTTAGAAGGAAAGCCACGACAAACCTAGACAGCATATTAAACAACAGAGTCATCACTTTGCCAACAAAGATGTGTATAGTCAAAGCTATGGTTTTTCCAGTAGTAATGCATGAATGTGAGAGTTGGACCATAAAGAATTCTGAGCAACAAAGAATTGATGCTTTTAAATTGGTGCTGGATAAGACTCTTGAGAATTCCTTGGACTGCAAGGAGATCCAACCAGTCAATCCTAAAGGAAATCAGTCCTGAATATTCCTTGGAAGGACTGATGCTGAAGTTGAAACTCCAATACTTTGGCCACCTGATGGGAAGAACGGACTCATTGAGGGGGAAAAAAAACTGATGCTGGGAAAGATTGAGGGCAGGAGGAGAAGGGGACAGCAGAGGATGAGATGGTTGGATGGCATCACCAACTCAATGGACCTGAACTTGAGTGAACTTCATAAGATAGTGAAGGACAGGGAAGTCTGGTGTGCCGCAGTGGTTACACAGGTTTTGGCGACTGAACAACAACACTGACAAATCTCAGGACCCGGGTAGATCCTCAACTTCATATATAAGAATATGGGATGTAACATGTCACTGAGGAAGAGATGAAAGGCATTGTAGCTTTTCAAAGTATTGATTAAATAATGAATTTTGTGCTATAAAACAAGATGATACATGTCTATTTATTGAAAGGAAGTCCAAGTGGCTGCAAGATAGGAAGCCCATTTGTGGACCAAGAAATCAGCCAAGAGAAAATTTAAGGCAGCCCATGGCCATGAAGTACTCAAAGGGGACAGAAATTTTTAAGAAGCAGTCTGATGTTTACACTCATAACAGTCAAATTCAGATTAGAACAGACAGTAACAATCCAGACCCAGTGAAAATTCCTAGAGGAGGTTAATAGGTGAAAGAAAATTTTCTTCACGTGCTATTTAAAAGAAGTCAATTTAATGACCAGGGCATTTTAATTGTTTTAGTGGGAGTGAGTTATTTCATTTTTTATTTTAACCCGTAATTAAATAAGTATATATGTATCAGTTCAGTTCAGTTACTCAGTCGTGTCTGACTCTTTGTGACCCCATGAACTGCAGCATGTCAGGCCTCCCTATCCATCACCAAATCCCGGAGTCCACCCAAATCCATGTCCAACGAGTTGGTGATGCCATCCAACCATCTCATTCTCTGTTGTCCCCTTCTCCTCTTGCCCTCAATCTTTCCCAGCATCAGGGTCTTTTCAAACGAGTGAGCTCTTTGCATCAGATGGCCAAAGTATTAGAGTTTCAGCTTCAGCATGAGTCCTTCCAATGAACACCCAGGACTGATCTCCTTTAGAATGGACTGGTTGGATCTCCTTGCAGTCCAAGGGACTCTCAAGAGTCTTCTCCAACACCACAGTTCAAAAGCAGCAATTCTTAACAGCACCCCACTCCAGTACTTTTGCCTGGGAAATCCCATGGACGGAAGAGCCTGGTAGGCTGCAGTCCATGGGGTCGCTAAGAGTTGGGCACAAATGAGCGATTTCACTTTCACTTTTTACTTTCATGCATTGGAGAAGGAAATGGCAACCCACTCCAGTATTCTTGCCTGGAGAATCCCAGGGACAGAGGAGCCTAGTGGGCTGCCGTCTATGGGGTCGCACAAAGTCAGACATGACTGAAGCGACTTAGCAGCAGCAGCAGCTTTCTTTATAGTCCAAGTCTCACTTCCATACATGACCACTGGAAAAACCATAGCCTTGACTAGATGGAACTTTGTTAGCAAAGTAAAGTCTCTGCTTTTTAATATGCTGTCTAGGGTGGTCATAAGTTTCCATCCAAGGAGTAAGCGTCTTTTAATTTCATGGCTGCAATCACCATCTGCAGTGATTTTGGAGCCCAGAAAAATAAAGCTAGCCACTGTTTCCCCATCTATTTCCCATGAAGCGATTGGACCAGATGCCATGATCTTCGTTTTCTGAATGTTGAGCTTTAAGCCAACTTTTTCACTCTCCTCTTTCAATTTCATCAAGAGGCTTTTTGGTTCCTACTTCACTTTCTGCCATAAGG
>NW_011494951.1:7541769-7551969 GCF_000754665.1 Bison bison bison | reverse complement strand
CCAAATTTGCTGGCATATTAAGTGAAGCACTTTCACAGCATCATCTTTTAGGATTTGAAATAGCTCAACTGGAATTCCATTACCTCCACTAGCTTTGTTCATAGTGATGCTTCCTAAGGCCCACTTGGCTTCACACTCCAGGATGTCTGCCTTAGGTGAGTGATCACACCATCGTGATTATCTGGGTCGTGACAATCTTTTTTGTACAGCTCTTCTGTGTATTCTTGCCACCTCTTCTTAATGTCTTCTGCTTCTGTTAGGTCCCTACCATTTCTGTCCTTTATTTAGCCCATCTTTGCATGAAATGTTCCCTTGGTATCTCTAATTTTCTTAAAGAGATCTCTAGTCTTTCCCATTCTACTGGTTTCCTCTATTTCTTTGCATTGATTGTTGAGGAAGGCTTTCTTATCTCTCCTTGCTATTGTTTGTAACTCTGCATTCAGATGCTTATATCTTTCCTTTTTTCCTTTGCTTTTCATTTCTCTTCTTTTCACAGCTATTTGTAAGGCCTCCTCAGAAAGCCATTTTGCTTTTTTGCATTTCTTTTTCTTGGGGATGGTCTTGATTCCTGTCTCCTGTACAATGTCACGAACCTCAGTCCATAGTTCATCAGGCACTCTGTCTATCAGATCTAGTCCCTTAAATCTCTTTCTCACTTCCACTGTATAATCATAAGGGATTTGATTTAGGTCATACCTTAATGGTCTAGTGGTTTTCTCCACTTTCTTCAATTTCAGTCTGAATTTGGCAATAAGGCATTCATGATCTGAGCCACAGTCAGCTCCCAGTCTTGTTTTTGCTATCTGTAAAGAGCTTCTCCATCTTTGGCTGCAAAGACTATAATAAATCTGATTTTGGTGTCAACCATCTGGTGATGTCCATATGTAGAGTCTTCTCTTGTATTGTTGGAAGATGGGGTTTGCTATGACCAGTGCGTTCTCTTGCCAGAACTCTATTATATATGCTTTTTTTCAAATTAAATAATTAGCTAACCATGCTATTGGATAAATATAAAAATAAGTGTTGTGAAATAAAGCAAGGAGCATAGCAACTCCACCTCTGGAAACAACCTACAGATACCTTACTAATATCTATGATGGGATATAAAGGTACATTTCGAAGGATGTATTTCACTGTAGCATTGTTTGCACTGGCCGAGGAAGAAAAGGAGTGAAATAACTAAATCTGTCAGGCTAATTAAAGTGTGCCACATCAATTGATAGAATACCAGCCAGCCAGCTCTTTTATTATTTTTTTTACTTTTCTTTATTTTATCTATTTTTTAATTAAATTTATTTATTTTAATTAGAGGCTAATTACTTTACAATATTGTATTGGTGTTGCCATACATCAACATGCATCCGCCACGGGTGTACACCTGTTCTCCATCCTGAACCCTCCTCCCACCTCCCTCCCCATATCATCGCTCTGGGTCATCCCAGTGCACCAGCCCCAAGCTTCCTGTATCCTGCATCAAACCTGGACTGGTGATTCATTTCTTATATGATATTATACATGTTTCAATGCCATTCTCCCAAATCATCCCCGCCTCCCTGTCCCACAGAGTCCAAAAGACTGTTCTATACATCTGTGTCTCTTTTGCTGTCTCGCATACAGGGTTATCATTACCATCTTTCTAAATTCCATATATATGCATTAGTATACTGTATTGGTGTTTTTCTTTCTGGCTTACTTCACTCTGTATAATAGGCTCCAGTTTCATCCACCTCATTAAAACTGATTCAAATGTATTCTTTTTAATGGCTGAGTAATACTCCATTGTGTATATGTACCACAGCTTTCTTATCCATTCATCTGCTGATGGACATCTAGGTTGCTTCCATGTCCTGGCTATGCATCTCTTTTAAAATGTAAAAATCATTGTGCTTATATCTCCAAGACACAGTTTTGTGGAGTTTTTTGTTTTGTTTTGTTTTTTGGCATCACCTCTCAGCATGCAGGATCTTAGTTCCCTGACCAAGGATTTAACATGTGTCCCCTGCAGTGCAAGTATGGATTCTTGACCACAGGATCACCAGGGAAGTCCCCAAGACACAATTTTAAATGAAAAAAAAGTGCAGAATCATTCTACCTCAAGATATATGTACATGTTTTTGTATGTGTTTACACAAAAAGTTTCTAGACAAATACAAAACCAGCATTAGTGCTAGACTTTTCAGTGGAGGATAGGAGGTGGGGGGAACTGCACTCCTCAAATGTGAAAAATTCTCATTGCAACTTTTTGAATTCTATACTATTTGCATTATTTGAATGTTTCATCCTGTTCACTTACTAGGTTATTGTTAAGTGATTTGTTTTTCAGTCACTAAGTCACATTTGACTCTGTGCAACCCCATGAACTGCAGCACACCAGGCTTCCCTGTCCCTCACTATCTCCTGGAGTTTGCTCAAACTCATGTCCATTGAGTCAATGATGCCATCCATCTCATCCTCTGTCACACCCTTCCCTTCCTGCCCTCAATCTTTCCCAACATCAGGGTCTTTTCCAGTGAGTCAGTTCTTTGCATCAGGTGCCAAAGTATTGGAGCTTCAACTTCAGCATCAGTCCTTCCAATGAATATTCAGAGTTGATTTCCTTTAGGATTGATTGGTTTGATCTCCTTTCTGCCCAAGGGACTCTCAAGAGTCTTCTCCAGCACCACAGCTTGAAAACATCTATTTTTTAGTACTCAGCCTTCTTTATGATCCAGCTCTCATATCCTTACATGACTACTGGGAAATTCATAATAGAAAGATAGTGTCTTAGGGAGAAAAGGGGGAGAACCAAGAAGTCCCAACTAATTTTAAATGGTGACATAGAATGTTGAATAGCATTGAAAAGTAATTCTCATGGCTGATCAAGGTGAGCAAGGCTGAGAGAATTGGTCCTGAAATTCAAACTCATAACAAAGAATCAAGCAACCAGCAGTCACTGGCCTTGACAGATAAACAACAAGAAGCATTGACCCTCAGCCTGATTATAGGATGTAACAAGAGAAAATTTTGGCTATATTCCCATGACACTGAAATATCTGATGAAAACAAAAGCATACAGGCAAAGACCTAGTTACCCTGCCCGTATGACATGCTGTCTCAATCTGGAGACATAACGTGGACTATTGACTGACTTAAATTTCCATGTGGGCACTTAGAATGGGGGAAAATGAGAGACATTGTTAAGAATGCCAGTAGGTGACACTTAGGAGAGAATGTCTTCTTCTTTCAAGCTCTTGATTATAACAAAAGTGGAATTCAGAAAGAGTTAATATTCTCCAGAATCAACTGAATTTACCTGTTCCACATGTAATGTGCAAGTTCCCAAACAGGATTAGCATAACTTGGCAGAAACACCAACAAATTCGAGGTCAGAAAATCTCGGTTCAAGCCTCAGGTGTAATAATAATGTTTTCACTTAAATTCTAGACCTCAGTTCTGTAATGAAAGAGAACTATAGAATTGCACAGGTAACTTAAGTATTAAACAGAAATCAAAGGAGTCCAGTATTCAGGTCTGCTTCCAATGAGACATCACAGACAAGGGCATTTGTGCACACACATACGATTTCAACAAAACTTTAGAATGTTCTTAAATGCTATAAAACCTATTCATAGACTCTGGTTAAGAGTCTCTACTAACATTATACCATGTATTCATTCTCATGAAAGATTCAAGGTCAATGTTTAATCCAAACAGCATACTAACACCACTCCCTTCATATACCAAAGACATTATATCAACTCCTATTTCCTTCCCCCAAAGCTTAACAATCACCTCATTTTAGACACTCACATAACAGCTAGGGATGATGGCAGCTTCTGTTTTTGAAGAACTACCCAACACCTATCAGATGTTTGCACACAGGCCCCAAGAATCCTAACCACATAGTTAATAACATTTTAATATATTGCCTCTCTTTTGAATCCAATTTTAAAGAAAGATCTTAAAGAAGCCTGCCCAAGGAATGTAAAAGGAATGGATGTGCTTTTCAATAAATTCATTTAAATATCCATATTATGGGATATTTATTCCTCTATCCATCTTTTACTCAGTATTCCTATCAGCCACAGGGCAATTACTAATACATACATTTCTTATTATTTCCTCTCACATTTCCTTCAGTTGAAATTAAGCCTCACAGACTAACATCTTCTATCACATTGCCTTTTTCACATGTCAGACTTGATCTTTTTCCCTGAACTTTACTAAGTGATGTTTATGTCCAATTTCAATTTCAAAAAATATATATAATTTATGAGGTCTCTTCTAATTTTTAACACATCACAGTGCCATACTTTTCTTCATGCCATGCCCTCTTTTTCCACTGCTCTCTCTCCACTTCACCCCACGTAAACTCTGCTACCTATCAAACTCTATGCAATTAAAATGAGTCTCAGTGGGGAAAAAAATCCCATGAGGACCCTCACTCAGGTTACTGGTCTACCTTGCGATGTTAAGCTTTGAAATAGTCTGCTCTTCCGTCCTGGAGGGCCATCAACCTCTCTCTCCAAGAAGAAGGAAATAAAGGCTGCTCATCACAGCCCATCTCTGCTTATTCTATTTATCAAGAGTAGGAGAGAGACTGAGAGGCTTCCCTGAGATGCTTCCGCAGTCTGGTTCATCCACTCTTCCATCAGGAGGAAAGCTTTTGTTGCCTGATCCATCTTCCTCTCAGGTTTCTTCTGCATATAAGAAAGGGGCAAGGTATCTGGATGGCCCACTGCACCCAAAAGCAACCAAAAGCATTCATGTCCAGGACATTCACTTTTGGGTAACTGACTCCCCCCGACATAGCTGCATGTGACCAGCTAAGGTCCATGATGCTCCAGAGTCACACATCACTGTATCCCCATCACTGCACCATACCTCTGAGCCATCCTTAAGAACTCAGCTCAAGCATCCTTTCCTCTAAGAAGCTTTTCTTCAGACACCCCATCCCCCGCTGTGTCTGGGTCCATTTCCTGGGCTTTCCCTTTATGTTGTGTTTGTATCCTCTTCACACCATGAGTGCGGTCCTCATCACACTGTATTGCAATCTGGTCTGTTTCCCTCAATAGACGGTGAGCTTTGTTCTGAATCCCAGTTAAGGTACTTCCCAGGCAGTCCAGTGGTTAAGACTCTGTATTCCCAGTTCAGGGGTCATGGGTTTGATCTCTGGTTGAAGAACTAAGACCCCACATGCCTCACTGTATGGCCAAAACAAACAAACAAACAAAAAAAATCCAGTTAAGAAAATAGATCAATTTAACTGAATAGTCACTATGTGCCAGGCATGACGCAAAATACTTCAGATAGATTAGATCATTGATTTCTCCCACCAAACACATAACTTCCTCACATTTTACAGAGAAGAACATTCATACTTGGAAATTTAAGTAACTTGCACAAGATCATACAACTAGAGTCAGGATTAGAACCCAAGCAGCCCAATATCTACAATTTTAATCACTATACTACATCACCTTTCTTTAAGACACAGAATTCTGAAAGATGAACAGTCCACTGGGTAGGCATCGGGGAGCAGACATTCTGAACTCAATAACCTACAGACGTAAAGGTTCAAATGCACAAAGTAAGATGGTGTTTATGAGAGAGTAGTGGCTGGTGATTCATAGAACTTGGTGAGGGGGAAAAAAAACTTGAAAAATTTAGTTTTCCGAAATAAAGGATTTAGAACTTGGACTTCATCTTTTAACCAGCCTGGGATCATTGAGGGTTTTAATTAGAAATGGGACAAGATCATACTTATATTTTAGAAAGATACTTTTTACAATTTTATTTATTTATTTTTGGCTGTGCAGGGTCTTCATTGCTGTGTGAGCTTTTCTGTAGCTGCGGTGAGCAGGGGGTACCTTCATTGCAGTTTCTGGGATTTCTCATCACGGTGGCTTCTTCTGTCATGGAGCACGGGCTCTAGGGTGAATGGGCTTCATCAGTGGCAGTTCTCAGGCTCTAGAGCACAGGCTCGATAGCTGTGGTGCACATGTTCAGTTGCTCCACAGCATGTGAGATCTTCCCAGACCAGGGACTGAGCCCATGTCTCCTGTACTGGCAAGCAGATTCTTTACCATTGAGCCGTCAAGGAAGCCTAGAAAGATAATTTTGTTGGCAGTGTGGATGCCTTAATAGAATAGAATTTAAAAGTTGCACTGGGCAATAAAGCAATGAATATTACATGTCAGGCATTGTACCAGGTTCTAGACTTGGAGGCACAAGGTAGAGGGAACTGTAAGAACGAAGAATAGCAGCCCCTAACCTCAAGACCACTGCAGAGTGGCTATGGAGGGAGACATACACAACGACAAAAGACAAATCAGGACTATACACTAAGTGAGGGCACGAGTTAATAGGAACAAAATGCTGGAAGAATGCAAAGATGAAAACAGTTAATATGTGTCACATTTCTGCATTTCCTTCCTGTGTTCTGCCAGTATCCTATAAGAAGGCAAGAGGTGAAGAGAGGAAATAGGCTCTGTGCAAAAAGCTGAAGGGAGGATGAGAAGTGGGAAACATCAGACCCAGGGATCACCACCCTTCCATGTAGGTCCACAGAAGACATCATTAATGAACTCCTCCTTCTGGACCCACAGAGACATCATCAATGAGCTCCCTCATGCAGGCCAAAAGGTATCATTAATGAACTCCCCCTCTAGGCACACAGGAATGATCAATGAGCTTCTCCATCCAGGCCACAGGTGTCATCAGTGAGCTCCTCCATCCAGGCCCATGGGTGTCATCAATGAATTCCTCCATCCATGCCCACAGAAGACAATATCAGTGAATTCCTCTATCTAGGCCCACAGATATCGTCAATGAGATCCCCCATCCAGGCTCACAGGAGACATCATCAATGAACTCCTCCATCCAGGCTCACACATGTCATCAATGAACTCTTCCATCCAAGGTCACAGGAATCATCAATGAGTTCCTCCATCCAGGTTCACAGAGGACATCATCAATGAACTCCTCCATCCAGGTCCACATAGGACATCATCAATGAGCTCCTCCATCCATGCCCACAGAAAACAATATCAGTGAATTCCTCTATCCAGGCCCACAGGTATTGTCAATGAGATCCTCCATCCAGGCCCACAGGAGACATCATCAATGAACTCCTCCATCCAGGCTCACACATGTCATCAATGAACCCTTCCATCCAGGGTCACCGGAATCATCAATAAGTTCCTCCATCCAGGTTCACAGAGGACATCATCAATGAACTCTTCCATCCAGGTCTACAGGTATCATCAATGAGTTCCTACATCCAGGCCCACAAGAATCATCAAGGCACTCCTCCATTCAGGCCCACAGGTATAATCAATGAACTCCTCTATCCAGGTCCACAGAGGACATCATCAAGTATCTGCACCTTCTCAAACCAGGTTGGTTTCCAAATTAAAGCTATTCTTCCCTTGCCCCTAGAGGGCTCAGACTTCTGATGTGAGGTGAACGGTTACAAGGGTAGGCTACATTAGAATGAGAAAGAAAACAGGTTTCCATCTTCAATTTATCCTGGTGCTGTTCCAGGTAAGCACAAACTATAATGTACTTGATCATATTTTCATTTCAGTATTTGTGACTGGTCTGTTCATGTTTTCTGTTCTTTCCTGATTCATGCTTGGAAGGTTGTACTTCTCTAAGAATTTGTCCTTTCTTCTAGGTTGTCCATTTTACTGACATATACTTACTGGTAGTAGTCTCTTACAATTCTTTGTATTTCTGTGGTGTCAGTTGTAACTTCTTTTTCACTGGAAAGTACTTGAAAAATGCTGTTTCGATCATGGGTGAGAAAAATAATTGCCCTTTCTCTGTCCCAAGCAGGACAGCCAAGCGGATGTCCACAGTGCCACTTACTGGTCATGGGCAGTGACCGTGCCCAAGGCCTAACAGCTTAAAAACTGCACAATTGTCTGAGGCTGACTGTGTATGGGAAAAGATGGGGGATGATATTTTGATTAAAGAGTGCTGATATAAAGCCACTTTCAAATCCTTTCTGCCCTCATGTAACTTCTATGGGTATAATACACAGTGTGTTCAGTTCCTCAGGTTTGTCCAACTCTTAGCGACCCTATGGACTATAGCCCCACCAGGCTCCTCTGTCCACAGGATTTCCGAGGCAAGAAAATTGGAGTGGGTTGCCATTTCCTCCTCAGGGTATCTTCCAGACACAGGGATCAAACTCCTGCCACCCGCATCCCCTGTATTACAGGCCGATTCTTTACTGCTGATCCACTAGGGAAGCCCAGATGTGATGGTAATGGACTTCCCCTGGCAACTGCCTCCTCTAGAAACCTCCAGGAACTATAATTGGCCGGAGAAGAGAAAGAAGCTCCCGTTGTAACCCTTCAGGAGCTGCCTATGTAGTCCTTCTGGCATATTTGTGAAGTTGGCATGAACATCTCCATTGAATAGATGAGAAGAACAAAGGACGGATTATTTTGGTAACTTTTGCACAGAAGCCCAGCTCTTTGACAAGACCAGGATGTGAACTCAGGTCTGCTCATCCAAAAGGATTCTCCAGCGTCTGCACCTTGAACTCTTCCCATGGATAGAGCCATACTTTAATAAGTTCTGTCCAGGAGGCCTGGCCAGAATGCTGGGCCCACTGACCTTCACTTAAACCTGTTCCAGGCAGCAGAAATAAGACCAGAAGGAGAACTTCACACAGTTGGCCCCTCTGTGCAGGAAAGAAGTGGGAAAATCCAGACGTAGCCCTTGGGAGCAAGCAAAGGAAGCCAAGGTGTCTTTTATCAATAATCTCCTTCAACTTAACCCAAAAAAGCCACATTATAGTTTGTTATGATTCCGGCAGGTTGAGACTAACATTGGCTTTTTTTTTTTTAGTAACATTACAGGCTCAAATAATACTTTGTGGCAGAATTGAAGTCAGCCAGGATAATCCTGTTTGGTTAATGCCCTTATCTGCATGGACTGGGTGAACGCGGCCTGCTGAAAAGACTGATGAAAGGTCTGCCAATGTAAGGGAGTGCCATCTCATCCTTTCATTTACAATCATGTTCCGCAGAAAGAAAATGAAGCTTTAAAAAGAGAGATTTTCTTATATGCCTTATCATCCTTCCCTGCTGTCAAAAACAGACTTTGGTCCAAATAAAGGATGGCCCAGTTGGAAGCATAAGAGAAGTAACAGTTTGTTCAATGGTTTTGAGCTATAGTGAGTTCAGGTCAGATGATTTCAGCAAAATTGAAGGGGTTCCTTCCCTATGCTTTTCTCTCAAGTTACCTTTAACTGTAACAGATTTTCATCTCATATGTTAATTCTAGAATTTTTAACTACCCCCCCATTCCTACCCCAATTCCCATGAAGATGAAACTCCACTCATGTCTTCAAGAGAAGTGGATGGATTTGAGAGTTCTGCAGAAGTAGATTCCAGGACTTGGTAGAGGATGAGATGTTAGGAGGAAGAGGATAGACTCTATGATGACTCCCAGGACTCTCTACAGAGTTCCTCCTCTTCTCATTAGTGTATCAAGAAGAAGCAATAGCTCCAGTTCTACACAGGAAATTGCCCTCAAAAAAAAAAAAAAAGCCATTTCCCCTGGTTGGTCCAGAAGCTAAAAATACACATACCTTCACACAGTCAACTAAAGGAAGAACAATATGAACATGAGTTTGCAGCAGAAAAATATATGGATAGAGTCCTGACTTACAGCGGGAAGACTCAACAAAAGATAGCCCACTGGACTTCCAGGTCATTCCAATCCCAGGTATTTCTTAGTTAGAAAAGACTTGTGCAGATAAAGGTAAAAGTTGTGGATAAGCACTTGGTTTAACTTCTTTTTGCTTTGATGTACTCAGTGTGTTTGCAACTTTGAGAATTCTCAAGTATTTCTTACTATATACACCTCCTCGTTCTGCACGAGTGTACTCAGTCTTGTCCAGCACTTTATAACCCCATGGACTGTAGACTTCCAGGCTCCTGTGTCCATGGGATTCTCCAGGCAAGAATACTGGAGTGGGTTGCTGTTTCCTTCTCCAGGGTATCTTCCCAACTCAGGGATCAAACCCAAGTCTCCTGTATCACTTGCACTGCAGGCAGATTCTTTACCTGCTGAACCAGGAGGTTCAATACATATACCTCTTTATCCGTCCTAAAAGTAACCTCCCTATATAGGTTTTTTCTTTTGTTTATAAAAGCAGACACCAACGCACAGTTTAAAATTCACGCAAAAAAAAAACCAAAA
>NW_011494951.1:7517902-7541669 GCF_000754665.1 Bison bison bison | reverse complement strand
AAAAAACCAAAAAAGTGTCAGTTTTTTTCTTTTCAACTTTGGCTATTACAAAAGAGTTAACGAAAGTTTAACAGGTGCCTATAATGTGAAGCCCTGATATAAGCAGAGAGGTTAGGGAGTCCCCAAAGAAAAAGAACCAGGAATAACTTTCTTGACATAGGAGAACCCATTTTTGCCTCTGTCATTTTCTGATCTAAACTTGGCCACAGCGCTTGCCCTTGAGCAGGTCTCAGTAATCAATGATCTTAAGGAAAACAAAAGAATGCAGGGACAGAGAAAAGGCAGTCAAACAGTAGTGTGGTGATAAAGCAGAGTCCTGTTTCCTCTTCAAGGGATATACATAGTAATATATTTTTGAGTTCTTCAATAACAAAGGCCCCCATGCAGGTAGCAGACATGATGATATTGACCCTCCACACTTTAATCAGCTAAAGCTTGGATTCTGTCCACCTTTACTCAGATTCTAGCTGACTTCTCCTCTGCTCAAGCCCTTTCATGAATATACATCTATACTTAGCTTAAAATTTCCCCAGTTTCGCTTTGGGAAAAATTTTCCCCAATTTTGCTTTGGGAAAAAAATCTCCAGTGTTCTCTTTGCTGCCAACTAATGTTGCCAAAACCTTGGCTCTCTATGCTCCAATGACAAACAGAAATATGGAGACAGCATTATGGAGGAGACAGAGCAGCTTTATTGCTTTGCCAGGAAAAGGGGGAACACAGTAGGCTAGCACCTCAAGAACTGTGTGCCCCTCCCTGGTTAGTATCATTCTCCTCCACATGCCCCTCCTATCCAGGCTGGTACATAACATTGAGCAGAGTTCCATGTGCTACACAATAGGTCTTTGTTGGTTATCCATTTTAAATATAGTAGTGTGCACATGATTTTCCCAAAGTCCCCAACTATCCCTTCTCACAATCCTTCCCCTTGGCAACCATAAGTTCATTTTCTAAGTCCGTGAGTCTCTTTCTATTTGTAAACAAGTTCACTTGTATCATTTCTTTTTAGATTCTACATATAAAGGGTGTCATATAATATTTCTCCTCTGTTTGACTTACTTCACTCAGTATGACACTCTCTAAGTCCATCCACGTCACTGCAAATGGTATAATTTCATTCTTTTTAATGGCTGAGTGATATTCCATTATATATATATATATACCACATCTTCTTTATCCCTTCCTCTGTCAACGGACATTCAGGTTGCTTCCATGTCTTGGCTATTGTAAACAGTGCTGCAATGAACACTGGGGTGCTTGTAATTCTTGGGGCCATGTTTTTCTCTGGATATATGCCCAGGAGTGGGATTGCAGGGTCATGTGGTAACTCAGTTTTTTATTTTTTTTTAGGAACCTGCTTGCTGTTCTCCATAGTGGCTGTACCAATTTACATTCCCACCAAGAGTGCAAGAGAGTTCCATTCTCTCCTTACCCTCCCCAGCATTTTTTGTTTGTGGATTTTTTTTTTTTTATGATAGCCATTATGACCAGTGTGAGGTAATATCTCATTGTAGGTTTGATTTGCATTTCTCTAATAACTAAAGATGTTGAACATCTTTTCATGTGCCTATTGGCCATCTGTATATCCTCTTTGGAGAAATGTCTATTCAGTTCTTTTGTACAATTTTTGAGTGGGTTGTTTGTTTTGATGCTATTAAGCATCACAAGCTGTAAATTTTGGAGACTAATCCCTTATGGGCCACATCATTTGCAAATATTTTCTCCCAATCTATGGGTTGCCTTTTTGCTTTGTTTATTGTTTGCTTTGTTGTTCAAAAGCATTTGAGTTGAAGTAGGTTCCATTTGTTTATTTTTGCTCTTATTTCCATTATTGTAGGAGATGGATCTAAAAAGATGTTGCTGTGATTTATGTCAGAGAGGGTTCTGCTTGTGTTTTCCTCTAGGAGTTTTGCAGTGTCTGGTCTCACATTTAGGTCTTTAATCCATTTTGAGCTTATTTTTGTGCATGGAATTAAAGAATAATCCAATTTGATTTTTTTCCATGTGGCTGTCCAGTTTTCCCAGCACCATGTGTTGAAGAGACTGGTCAATTAATCTATGACAAAGGAGGTGAGACTATACAATATTGGAAAGATAGTATTTTAAAATTCTTAATAAAACATTTTACATTCTGTCTCTCTTTTTCTTTCATTCTAAGTCCTCAAAATCCAGTATGTGTTTTCTGTTCATAGAACCTCTCAAATCAGACTAGCCACACTTAGGAGTTCAGTAGCCACATGTGGGTAGCCACCGCATCAGTCAGGGTTTGTAGTTCTAAGTGCTATGCTAAATCCTTTGCAAGTATTATTTATTTAAATGTCATGATGACCTGAAAGAAGATAGCCTGTGTTCCCATTTTTCAGATGAAGAAACTGAGGCTTCAAAAGTTACATAAATTACCTAAGGAAAAGGAGCTAATGATTGGCACAGCCAGAAATCAGATATTTTTGATAGGATCCTATGCTCTTAATTTGTATACTACATTGCCACCCAACCTGGATACATGGATGGGTGGATGAATGTACAGTTCCTTTGAGGTCATTCTTTGGATTCTTGGTTTTGTATTTGCTTTTTTCCTAGTCACTCCCTCCCACCAAGCAAGTACATGTACATACATATACACAGACACACACACACAAGCATACCTATGTATACACACATACACATACACTCATATTCTGGACCAATACTTTTCAACCGTTCCCAAATTAGTTACTACCTGAATCAAAATTACATGGACTCAGATTCCCCAAATCCACCCCACATGATTCTCTTCTAGTAGGCTATGAAATGTTCATGAACCTACGCTATTTGTTTCCCAGATCTGTGATTTGGATGCCCACTAAAGCAGTGTTCACAACCTTGGCTAATATTAGAGTCACTTTGAGCTTTAAAAGCGCCATATTTGGGCTCCATCCACAAACGCTCTGATATAACCAGGTTGGGATAGGACCTGAGCAGCAATTATTTTAAATGGACAGCTGAGGTAGAAAATTCTGCATTGAAGTTTAAGATCTACTCTCATCACGCTTCTGTGTTCCTGGCCAGTCTGGATAATTATACATAATAATGTTGAGAAAAATCCAGAGAAATGAATTTAAAGTTTTGTGCGTCCAGGTATCCAGGTGGTCAGTTAGGACAATGAGCCAAACTGGAAGTAACAGCCTTTATTCACTCTGCAACAATGCAAGCAAGAGGCAGAAAAGGGATTCTGGCTCCCCAGTGCTCCGTTTTCCCCCAGAATGGCATCAGACGAGGGCCAGGCAGATACAGCACAGACGGAGCACTGATTAAAAGGCTCCTGACATGTGGGCCAGAGGGATGTAGGGGGTTGGTGTGTGGCTGGAGATATAAAGGTATTGAGTCAAAGTGGAGAAAGGAGGCCCTGCCAAGGCCCCCATAAGAAGGCCTCTGAATGGAAGTGCCTGCCTAGGAATGCAAATATGCATTTATGAGAATGGAAGTCTGGGTCAGAGGGAGAGTCCTGATCCTTGACTGCATCTCCCTCCAGAAAACAGCATTGCAGGTCTGGGGTGAGGAGGGCAGCTTTCCCTGCTTCCATGAGGTCTGCCAGGTAAAGCCTTGCAATTGCCTCTGGTCGAGCCCATAAGTTCACTAGTAGGATTCTGGCAAGGAACCAGACCCCTCAAAAGCATCTATTATGCTTAGAGCTGTGTTGAACATCATGAGTCAATCTATATGACCTGAATTCTCTATGTAGATCTGTTCTGAAAAGCAAGCCAGCTCCTGGCCACTGTATGTTAGGCGAAGTTAGCCATGTACCATCATTGCATTCCACTCTACTACATCATGCCTCAGACCCTCAGGTTTCAGCTCCTTCAGCCAGTCCAACTACTCGTTAGGGATTTGTGTCAGTTGAAAATGACAGGAAACCAATGTAAACTGGCTGAAACCATAAATAAATCACTTGTTACAAGCTGCTAAGTGGTCAGACCAAAGAAAGGGCTGACCTTAAGCATGGTGAGATATGGAAATTCAAATATGGAGATACGATGATTCAGGAATTGTTTCTTCAAATGCTCTTTCATTCTGCTTTCCATCATGGGCCGTCATCCTCAGGAAGGTCTTTAATGCACAAAGTATTGAAGATAGCCACCAACCATTCCAGGCTTCGCCTTGCTCATACCCAGTGCTCCGTGAGAATGCTGCTCCTAACCCACCAGTGAGCACAGCAGATTCAGGCAAAGACCACGATTGGCTCTTCTAGGGTCACATCCACAATACAGGAGACCCCAATTCGATTCCTGGGTTGGGAAGTTCCCTTGAAGAAGATCATGGCTACCCACTCCAGTATTCTTAGAGGTCCCTGGTGGCTCAGAGGGTAATGAATCTGCCTGCAACACGGGAGACCTGGGTTCGTTCCCTGGGTTGTGGAGATCCCCTAGAGAAGGCATGATGACCCACTCCAGTATTCTTGCCTGGAGAATTCCATGGACAGAGGAGCCTGGGAGGCTATACAGTAGATGGGGCCACAAAGAGTCAGACACGACTGAGCAACTAAGCACACAGCACAGCACAGGGTCACATAGCCATCCCTGGACCAATCAATATGACAAAGAAGTCAGAGTGACATGATTTTCAGCCCCACCAGAAACACAGAAAGAGGAAAGAGAGTTCCTGGAAGGAAGCGATATGCTCCTGGCAGAGTATATAAAAGAAGACCAACTAAACTGCATGCTATTGAAGCTTGATGTGAGGAGATAACTTTGAAAATGTGTTTTTAAAAAACTGCTATGTTTGCTGATCCTGTGTTCTTGAGGAGCATAAACCACTTCAGAAAAAAAATAAAGTTTTCAAAGAAAAATGTTTCTTTTCCCAGAAAGTTTTAACAGGAATCAAGTCATTGACCCAAAAGAATGGTGAGAAAAAAGGGAAGCTTCTCACTGGGGACTGACTGTAGGAAAGACCTAGGCACTGGGTCTGGCATTTCAAAGAGACCACTTCATCAAAGCCTCAGAAGCCCAATTCTGCAGCATGAGAAAACTAGCATAAAATTATGTGAGGTTCCTGCCCCAGAATCCAGAGCTAGTAAGTGTCAGAGCAGCTTTTGCACCCCAAGTCCACCCTCTCATGAAACACTGTGTTGTTTTCCTGTGTTGTTTTGGTAGTGTAACCAGCTGGCTGTATTTCCACCACACAATTACATGTGTCATTTCATTTGACCTTCACAAAAGCCAATTAAAAAAAAATAAGGCAGGCATAAGTGTTTGGCAATGTCTCCTTGAGGTCAAGCCCTAGAGAAATAATTGTAGCTCTAGCCATCAGGGGAAGAGGATTTAAGAGCATCCACAAGGAATTCCTGGTACAGTTGGCCCTCCACACCTGCATGTTTCATGCACTGTGATGCAAAATATGAAAGAAAAAAATAAAATTCCAGAAAGATCCAAAAAGCAAAAGTTGAATTGGTCACATGCCAGAAGCTATGTGGGCTTCCCAGGTGGCTCAGTGGTAAAGAATCTGCCTGCCAATGCAGAAGACTCAGGAGATGTATTTTCCATCCCTGGGCCAGAAAGATCCCCAGTGACAGGAAATGGTACCCACTCCAGTATTCTTGCCTGGGAAATCCCATGAACAGAGGAGCTTGGCGGACTACAGTATATGGGGTTGGAAAGAGTTGATTCAAACATTATTTAGCAACTGAGCATGCCTGCGTGCAGAAGTTGTTTACATTGTACATGACTGTTTACAAAGCAGTTGCATTTTATTAGGTATTACAAGTAATCTAGAGACAGTTTAAAGTACACAGGAAGATTACACGGGTTATATGCAAGTACTATGCAATTTTTTATAAGGGACTTGAGAGTCAGCCAATTTTTATATCCCTGGGGGTCCCAGAACCTACTACCACAGATACCAAGGGACAGATATCTTGTACCTCTGAACATCACACCAGCCATTTGGGAGACAGGGTAGTGCCATTTCCAGCCTCTCACACCTCCTAAAACAACAGGAACCTAGAGTTTCCCTCACTCCCTACTCACCTCCCATAGAATCTTTCTGTAGGAAACCAAGGGGACTGAACCCAGCCCAGGGCTATTTGCATTCCTAAGCACATTAGTCGATCACAGCTGGACAAGTTCAAACTGCCTATAAAACCAAACTACTTTGATCTACTGCATTAATAGCGGGCTTCCCAGGTGGCACTAGTGGTAAAGAACCTGCCTGCCAACTCAGGAGACTCAAGTGATGAGGATTCGATCCCCGGGTCAGGAAGGTCCGATGGAGGAGGGCATGGCAACCCACTCCAATATCCTTGCCTGGAAATCCCATGGACAGAGGAGCTTGGCAAGCTATAATCAGTAGAGTAGCAAGAGTCAGACATGCCTTATTGACTAAACAACAGTAACCACATGATGACTTGAATCCTGTCTAATGTATCGATAATTTCCAGCACACAGTTGGTGTCACTGTTAAGCTCTTTCTCTTTCCCACTTGGACAGTTCAGTTCAAATGTAATGAACGAAATGGAAGCAAACTTGAACAAGAAGCCAGAACATTTGTATTCCAGCCCTCTTCTCCCTCTGCTACTCATTTCCTCCGTGACCTTGTTAAGGTGATGTAGGCTCAATGTTTCTTGGATTGCTCATTCCTCAAATGAGAATAATAATGCCAGTCTCACTTGCCTCCAGACTATTGTGGGGATTAAATAAATGAATGTTCATGAATTCATTGTGAAAAGTCTAAAGAGCTATCCAAATATTAGGGACCACTTTGGGCTGTAGCCCTCATCAATAATCTCTGGGACAGCCTTTAGGGAGCAAGAATGCTGGCAGAAAGAATACAAAGTGGCTGTTTCCTTTTGCAAGGTCACCGCTGTGCTACAGACATTGACAAGCCTGGAGAAAATAGAGGTCGAATACTAGAAAAATCCTTCATGCAACAGAAGATTTTTGTCAGCAGAGCTGAGCAGAATGCCAAGTCACAGACGGTTCCCTAAAAGCACGGTTAACTTCCTGATCAACCTTTTGAAGCACTTTAGGAAAGTCATCACAAACCCTAGACTCCCAGAAATTCAGAATCAGAAGACAACCTCAGAGAAGCCATGAGTCCAAATGCTTCATTTTCCAGGTGGGGAAACTTGGGCCCAGATTCACCCAGCTACTTTAAATCCACATTTCTTTCTCCTATACCAAAAATTTCTTTGTGATATAAATTAGGAATGAGAATCCTGGAGAAGGGAATGGCAACTCACTCCAGTATTCTTGCCTAGAAAACCCATGGACAGAGGAGCCTGGGGGGCTATAGTTCATGGGGTCATGACTGAGCACAGAAATAAAAAACTGTCCAAATCTCCAAACATCTCATTTAACTAGATTCTTTACTACACAGAGCCCTTCAGCCTGGACTCCAGAGAGGGTTGAACCTCCGTAAGATTCAGAAATCAGGAAGAAACATGGACAGGATATGGAAGCCCCAGAGACAGCATAATTATAAAATTAGTGCAGCATTTGAGGCACTTCAGATTAAAGTCACCACAGAAATGCCCAACTTTTCATGAAATTACTAAAAGGAAAAAAGTATTTCACATTATATTACAGCTTGTGAGGTTTCCATTAAATTTCAAAGCTGCCGTGTTAAGAGTTTGGGCTTTTCTGAAATGACTAATTCCAGAGCTTCAGCTTTTTTGTGGTAATTTTAATAGGACCCTGTAAATGTTTCCCTTCAGGCTGGAAGCAGGGTTTCATCACAGAAGAGGTATCACCAGAACCAGGAAGGCCCTAGCCTAGGAGTCTTGTGATTCCATTAGGAGGCAGGAAGTTTCTATTCCTTTATTCCTTGGAACACTATAATCCTGTCAGAACACTAAGAGAGCTGTGCTCAAACAAACGAAGGGAGCTCACAGACAGCGTGCTTGTAAACACATGTCCTCACACAACTAGTATGAAATTGAAGCTGGGGCCCCTCTTCCCATCTGCAAAGGAGACACTTACAGCAGCTCCTAACCAGACTTTATTTTCATGGGCTCAAAATCACTGCAGACAGTAACTGCAGCCATGAAATTAAAAGATGCTTGTTCCTTGGAAGAAAAGCTATGGCAAATTTAGACAGCAGATTAAAAAGTAGAGATATTACTTTCCCAACAAAGGTCTGTATAGTTAAAGCTATGTTATAGTTAAAGCTGAGCACTGAAGAACTGATGCTTTTGAGCTGTGGTGTTGGAGAAAGCTCTTGAGAGTCCCTTGGACTGCAAGGAGACCAAACCAGTCGATCCTAAAGAAAATCAGCCCTGAATATTCATTGGAAGGACTGATGCTGAAGCTGAAGCTCCAATACTTTGGCTACCGGATGCTAAGAACTGACTTATTGGAAAAGACCCTGATGCTGGGAAAGATTGAAGGCAGGAGGAGAAGGGGACGACAGAGGATGAGATGGTTGGATGGCATCACTGACTCAATGGACATGAGTTTGAGCAAGCTCCGAGAGTTGGTGATGGACAGGGAAGTCTGGCAGGCTGCAGTCCATGGGGTCGCAAAGAGTTGGACATGATTGAGTGACTGAACTAAACTGAACATGTCTCTGGGCTTCCCTGGTAGCTCAGCAGTAAAGAACTCGTCTGCCCAATGCAGGAGATACAGGTTCTATCCCTAGTTTGGGAATATACCGTGAAGAAGGGCATGGCAACCCACTCCAGTATTCTCGCCTGTGAAATCCCATGGACAGAGGAGCCTAGTGGGCTACAGTCCGTGGGGCTGCCAAGAGTCAGACATGACAGCAGCTGAGCATGCACGCATGTAACCAGTCTCAGGCCTGGCTAATCGTTAGAAATAAGGGCCAAGCTTTCATAAATGGGTACCCTTTGATACATTCTCTTATAATTTGAATTGTGCTCCCTCTCCCCAAAAATATATTGGAATGCTGACCCCCAGAACCATATAATGTGACCTTATTTTGAAACAGTGTCCTAATAAGAAGAGGTGACAGACACATACACAAGGAAAACACCTCATGACAACGGAGGCAGAGATGGCAGTAATTATCCACAGCCAATGAATGTCAAGGTTCACCCACAACCCCAGAAGCCAAGAGCGGGGCATGGAGCTGACAGTCCCCTGGAGTCTTCAGAGAAAGCCCGGCCCCACTGACACCTTGATCTTGAACTTCCAGCCTCTGGAACTGTGAGGGGGTAAATTTCTGTTGTTTTCTGTTTCTTGGATGCCCCAGGTCTTGTGCTGTGCTGTGCTAAGTCGCTTCATTGCAACCCCATGCGCTGCAACACCAGCTCCTCTGTCCTTGGGATTCTCCTGGCAAGAGTACTGGAGTGGGTTCTTGACACAGAGATCAAACCCACGTCTCTTACATCTCTTGCATCGGCAGGCAGGTTCTTTACCACCAGCACCACCCGGGAAGGCCTGCCCCAGGTCTTAGTTAATTTAAACTTTCCCTGGTGGCTCAGAGGGTAAAGAGTCTGCCTGCAATGTGGGAGACCCGGGTCTGATTCCTAGATTGTGATTCTCATCCCCTGGAAAAGGGAATGGCTGCCCATTCCAGTATTCTTGCCTGGAAGATTTCATGGGCAGAGGAGCCTGGAAGGCTATAGTCCGTGATTATAACTTATAAGTTACAGTGAGTGATTAACACTTTATCTTTCTCAGGTCTTAGTTGCAGCATGTGGGATCTATTAATAGTTCCCCAACCAGGGATTGAACCCCAACCGCCTGCATTGGGAGCTCGGAGTCTTAGCCACTGGACCAGGGAAGTCCCTTTTGGTTGTTTTAAATCATCTAGTTTGTGATACTTTGATCTGACAGCCCTAGAAAGCAAGAAACACCTTCCAAGTTCAAGGAGGACAAAAACCTGAGTCTGGGACAAGAAAGTGCTTCCCTGGTGGCTCAGCTGGTAAAGAATCTTCCTGCAATACGGGAGGCTTGGGTTCGATCCCTGGGACAAGAAAATGCAAAAAGAAAGGAACAAGAAAAACTGGGCAAATGTTCAGGGCCTCCCTGGCCTGGAGAGCTGGGCCTTCCTCAAATCATTTGAAAAAATGAAAAAACGGTCTGTCCTGTTATGCAGCTGTGGAGGAAAAACAGAGCAGGAAGGCCACCTTTACTGCTGACCTGGCGTCATAAAAATAATTAGCAAATTGCCACAAGGTGCTTCCGGAAGGTGATTCAGACGTCACCTCTGTTCAGCCTGAAAGAGAACGAGTGACCAGCCAGCCTGCCAATGCATCACTTTTGGAGGAAACGGCTGTGTTTATTAGCAGATATTACTCTAAATTGTTCTCCACAGCACAGAACATCGTTTCTGCACCGGGGACATCCGTACTTGGCTGGCAGAGAACACTCTTAGGTGTGGGAAGGTCATGTCGGTCCTCTGAAGTGGACGTGGCAGTTCCGACCAGGTTCCGAAGCTGCCGGTCAGCCCACAGGGGACCAGGAAGCCCTGTCATGCAGCTTCCCAGAAACAGGCTTTTGTTCAGGAAGTTCAGTGTACACAGGGCGCAGACCTCAAAGTCAGAAACTGTAGAGCTTTGTGGGCAGGTGAGCATCTAGGAAAGGAAAACTTCAGCGCTTTGCTCTAAATACATTTAGTAAGACATTCTCAAACTTGGTCTCCAGCTCCTCATCAGGTTCTAATAATGAAGGCTCAAGGCCCTTATTCCACAATTTAAACCAAAGTATGCTCTATTTTGGGGTTTCTCCATGGTAAAGAATCTGCCTGTCAGTGCAGGAGCCATGGGAGATGAGGGTTCAATCCCTGGGTCAGGAAGATCCCCTGGAGCAGGAAATGGCAAACCACTCCAGTATTCTTGCCTGGAAAGTCCCATGGACAGAGAAGCCTGGTGGGCTACAGTCCACAGAATCAAAGAGTCAGACACGACTGAGCAACTGAGCACGTGTGAAGCTTTATTGTATGTATATATGCAAGAGATCATCTTAGAGCTCTCACTTTCATTTTCTATTATTCATTGAGAAGATAAACATTGACTTTGAACCTGGAAACAATCGATCCAGGTGGGCAAGGTAAGTAACAGTCTTTGCCACTGTTTGTTACCCCCTTCACATTCCAGGCACTGTGCCTAACTCTTCAGCTTTGTGATATCTTCTTTCATCCTTGCCCAAGCCTCTGAGTCAGGACCTATGAATATTCCTCAGTACCCAATGAGGTCCATGGTTTCCGTGGATTATCTACCCAGCATCCCACAAGTCAGGGCAAAGGTGTGATTCAAGCAGAGGTCTGTTTGCCCTCAAAGCCTGTGCAACATATCCTGTCTCATCTTTGCAATGGAAAACAATTCCAAAGCCTGAGTTATGATTCCAACACTCTGTCTCTCCCTGGACCCCAGAGACGTTCTCTCTCTACCTTTCCCAGGGCAGTAGGATTGTAAACTGTCAAGTGTCATCCTCAAACAATGAACAAGCTTATCTTTGCCTTATCTGGCAATACTTGGCAAGTGGCCAGCAGGTACTTTTTCTGCTTCAGGAGAATTTTGAGCAAAGCAGGTGTGGGAAGGGACAATCAGGGAGTGAGCCACAAAAGTCAGGCAACAGGAGCAAGCAGTTGGAAGTTATGGTGCCACTGACAGCAAGGGGGAAAGGCACAGAATGAAGCAGATTCTCCACTGGTGTGAGAACAGGAGAAGAGGGAAGGAAGTCTCTAGACAAAGATGGTGATTAAATCAACACGAGCAGGGTACAGAACTATCTTTTTCTCCCTTGTGAGAGCCTCTGACCCACAGAGGGACAAATAAACTGAACAAAAAGTAACTCATTTAGGATTGGTGATCTCCCCTGCTCCCTTTTGGGACATATAAAAGGTCTCGTTTGTCTGCTTTTAAATTTAAAAATAAGGAATTTCCACATGTGGTTAAACAAGGGCTTCCCCAGTGGTTCAGCACTAAAGAATCCACCTGCAATGCAGGAGATGCAAGAGACACGGGTTCGATCCCTGGGTGGAGAAGATAGCCTGGAGGAGGGCATGGCAACCCACTCCAATATTTTTGCCTGAAGAATTCCATGGACAGAGGAACCTGGTGGGTTACATCCAAAGGGTCACAGAGAGGTGGACACTACTGAAGCTAGTAAGCATGCACGCATGGTTAGGGACTGTGGTACAGCACAGACTGGGGTAGCATGGAACACATGTATACCTGTGGCGGATTCATTTTGATATTTGGCAAAACTAATACAATTTGTAAAGTTTAAAAATAAAATTAAAAAAAATAAAGTCTTTATTGAATCTGAGAAAAAAAAAAGTCAAATTTTCAACACACATCAAAACTACAAAGAGGTATCACCTTATGCTGGTCAGAATGGTCATTATTAAAACATCCAAAAATAATTTAAGTGCTAGAGACGGTACGGAGAAAAGGGAACTCTCCTACGCTGTTGGTGAGAGTGTAAATTGGTACAGCCACGATGGAGAACAGTATGGAGGATCTTTAAAAAAAACTAAAAACAGAATTACCGTGTGACCCAGCACTATCACTCCTGGGCATATATCTGCAGAAAACTGTAATTCAAAACATACATACACCCCAATATTCATAGCACTGTTTACAATAGCCAAGACGTGGAAGCAATCTAAGTGTTGATTGACAGATGAACGAATAAAGAATATGTAATACAATACACAACTGAAGATTACTCAGCCATAAAAAAGAATGAAATAACACCATCTTTAGCAACATGAGATTATCATACTAAGTGAAGTAAATCAGACAAAGACAAATATCATATGATATTACTTACATGTGGAAACTAAATTATGATACAAATGAATTTATTTACAAAACAGAAGGAGACTCACAGACTTAGGAAACAAACTTAAAGGGATTCCCAGGTGATCCAGTGGTTAAGACTCTGCGCTTTCACTGCTGAGGGTGTGGGTTCAATCCCTGGTCAGGGAACTGAGATCCCACAAGCTGCCAGTGGAGCAAAAAAAGAAAGGAAAAAAAAAAAAAGAGAGCGAGAGAAAGAAAACAAACTTACAATTACCAAAGGGGAAGGGGGAGGGATAAATTTGTAGTTTCAAATTAGCAGATATGAACTACTGTATATAAAAATAGATAAGCAAATTCCTACTGTATAGCACAAGGAACTATATTCATATTGTAATAAAATACTATGCAAAATAATATATGTATACATATATGTGTGTGTGAATATATGTGTACATATATGTATGTGTGTATATATGTATGTATAACAAATCACTTTGCTATACAACAGACATACAACACTGTAAATTAACTGCACTTCAATTTTTTAAAAGTCATATTTTCAAGATTATCTAATGCCATGATACAAAGCTCCCAAGAGAGGGTAAAGCATAAATATCAGGAATCCTGACTTTATATGTGTGCTTTTATATATGTGCCTCTACAATAGATCCTATTTCTTTAAAAAATATGTAATTTCCATGGATTTAAATGGAAAAAAGACTGGAAAGAAATATACCCAAATTGTCACTGGTGGTCATCTCTGCGTGAAGAGATAGTAGTTGATTTTTATTTTTCTTCTTTACAGCTTTCTGCAATTTAAAATATATTTTACAAGGGCCATATACTATTTTATAATGAGACAAAATAATATTTTAAATGCTTTTGACAAAACTTGAGTAAGAATAATGATGAGTGAAGAGCAAAAGTCAAGTTTCCATTTGACTCTACTTCTAATCCCTCCCCTAACCCTATGCCCCAGTGTCCTCACCCTGCAAAGACAGAGGTTGCCCTTAATATATTGGGTTCAATGCTTCTGTTATACATTGTGGCCAACTTGTGAAGGTAGGAGAGAGCCAGAGAAGTATGCAAGCCATTGAAGGCAATCAGAGATAGAGAGGAGTGAAACAGAGACGAAACAGAAAGCTGAGAAGAGAGGGAAACAGACAAAGCAAATGTGACGCAGATGATTTTTGAGTTGATTTTAAGTCACAGCCTTCTGTTCATGAGGCCGCTGTTTAAAAGTCATAGTCCTTTGAAGCTTTGATTATTCACAGATCTTCATCTGCTTTAATTAGCAAACCTCTAAACATCTCACAGGAGGATTTCATCACACCAGGATAGAAGTTAATCTCTATGTTAAAGCAGAATGTGATGCAATCAAACTGGAATCTGGCTTTAGCGCCACAGGCTTGAAATGACTCACCCTTGAAATAAAGCAATTATTCCTGTTATCTGCCCACTTCACCTTTAGCCTCTGGTCTAGGTGGAAAACAATTCAGTTAAAAATGGTACTGTTTAACTCCATCCCATCAAAACACTCACATGCCCTTTCTCTCCAGAATCCCAGGCGCTAGTGATCTGGGGACAAAACTTCCTCCCATGGGCATCCAGGGCCCCAGTGTTCTGAGCACGAAGAGGGAACCAGTTGCTTTCACTCTGCTGAGAAAATCGGTATCTCCATTTTCTTTGACTGTCCTGGGCTTCAGAGAATCCTGCTGTTTGAAGCACAGAACATAGTCAATAAATGCCTTAACTCTAGGATGGTCATATCAGTCAAGTGCAGAGAACTTCATGAAATATCAGACAGCCATAAAAGAAAAAGTGTGGGGACAAGTTGTGGCAGATCTTTGTTGAAGCCACAGAATGGCTGGACATTTGTACTTCCCTGGTGGCTCAGAGGGTAAAGCGTCTGCCTACAATACGGGAGACCTGGGTTCAATCCCTGGGTCAGGAAGATCCTCTGGAGAAGGAAATGGCAACCCACTCCAGTACCCTTGCCTGGAAAATCCCACGGATGGAAGAGTGTGGTAGACTACAGTCCACGGGGTCACAAAGAGTTGGACACGACTGAGTGACTTCACTTTCACTCTGTACTGCTGGAAGACATTTTTTCCATTTCTTACAACTACACACCGGGCTTCCCTGATGGCTCAGCCAGTAAAGAATCCGCCTGCAATGTGGGAGATCTGGGTTCAATCCCTGGGCTGGGAAGATCCCCTGGAGAAGGGAAAGGCTACCCACTTCAGTATTTTGGCCTGGAGAATTCTATGGACTGCATAGTCTATGGGGTCGCCAAGAGTCAGACACGACTGAGCAGCATTCACTTTCTTTCACACAGATATGGTGTCTCATAAAGGAAGCCAGATGAAAATCTATACATATGTCTGACTCCCCAGAATAAACTTAGAGGCAAAATTAATCAATAATGACCAAAGGCAGAATTGTGACCAACCATCCTGGTTTGCCCAGTTCTAACAGTGACAATTCCAGGCAAAATGTGACAATTTGTCACCTTGAAGATGACCCCAGAAGAGGAGGCTACAGACTAGGAAGAGACACAAGGGAAACTCCTAGGGCACTAGGAGTGGAGAATTTGACTAGGGAGGAGGTTGGCTGTGTTGTTTCGCTGTTTAGTCACTAAGTCATCTCCAATTCTTTGTGACCCTCTGGACTGTAGCCCACCAGGCTCCTCAGTCCATGGGAGCTCAGGGGGTGTTTCAGGTCAACAGCTATAGGAGCATGGGGTTCAGTCTCCATAGAGACAAATGGCAAACACCTTTGTTGTTCAGTCACTGGCAATGCTCTTGGCAAGTGCCAATTTGTAGCTGACAATATTTAAAAGATATCTAGAAGAAGATCATGAAGCATCCTCGACAAGCCTGCACACAGTGGGGGGTGGTGATGACTTGGACCCAACTTCTCAGTTTCTCTTTCAATGCTTCACGGTCAAGCAGTTTGGAGGTGGTCTGGGAGGATGCTGAGTCCATCACCCCAAATTGCTGGCGTTCTTATTAAAGGTAACTTTCCTTTCTACCACCCCCTCCCCGCTCCCCCCAAAAATGATCTGGACTAGAAAGGAGAGCAGTTGAAAAAGTGAAGCGGTCACCAGTGCAGGAGACAGCACCCAAACGGGGTATTTCCCTCCCAGGCTCCCTATAGGTTCCTTCATCCACTCTCTTCTTTGTCTTCCCTCACATCTGACCACTGGACCCCAGGCTCTGGGACCACATCTGTCCTTAAGGAAGGGAGAGGGTGGTCGAAGGAGCCAGAATTCAGCAATGCAACCTGGCGGCAGCACACCCCCACCCAGCCTCAGAGGCTGCACCCCATCCAATCAGGGAATCCTGAGCCGCCTGATCTAGGCAACACTCACTTGCTCTGTCCCCTTTCTCTCCGGCTTTGGTCAGTTTCTCGTAGACCTGGTTCCCACCTCTGCCCAGCCACACAATATGTTTGGCTCTCTCAAGCCAGCATCACCTCTGGAAACATTTGGAAGAAGCTGAACTTGATCTCCAGACCCAATGTGTCTAACCCTTTCCTGCACTATCACAGCCATTGCTTCTACCACAAGAGAAATTTCCTGTGGCCTTGAGAATCCAGTCTGCAGCCTTCTTCTTCCTTCAAAGAATTAGGGCAGCAGTGGTGAGAAACTGGGCTTCCCCGTTCTCTCAGCAGTAACGAGTCCACCTGCAGTGCAGGAGATGCAGGAAACATGGCTTCAATCCCTGGGTCGGGAGGATTCCCTGGAGGGCACAGCAACCCGCTCCAGTATTCTTGCCTGGAGAATTCTGTGGACAGAGACAACAGTCCATAGGGTCACAAAAAGTCAGACCCAACTGAAGTGACTGACCATGCATGCTCGGTGAAGCCACTACTTGGCATACACACCTCCTATCCACCCTACCCTACCCTCAGCAGACATCACTAATCAATGCTGATTTTCCTCTTTGGATGAGGTCTTGGACTCCTCATTAGTCAAGTTCTTCATGTGTGATTCATGGATGAGAGAAAAGGAAACCTATCTGCTATCCCCACACGGGGTTCTGAGTTCACAGAGGGACTTAATTAGTTCTGTACTTGATCAGAGAAGCCAAAAGCATAGATGGTGCCTGTATTCTAGTCAGTCTATCTGCTCCTCAGAGATGGCCTGGGCCTCCCAAATACTTTCAATCAGTTTGGCCACCTCTCTGAGAAATAGGTCTGTCTGGGGTAGGTTTGTGATCCTGCGGTCTTATCACTGCAAGTCTGATCTGCTCCACTACCCAGTTCATATTAATTTGCCAATAAGACACGGGCAGAATATTTCTTCTTCTCCCTTTTTACTTTTTTGAAATTATTTATATTATTTTTATTGATGTGCTGATATCAATAAAATGCACCCCCCTTAGGTGTTCAACTTGATGAATTTTGCCAGTTCTACACCTGCAATGCATTCACCACCCAAAACAACGCACAGAACATTTTTCATCTGAAGTTCCCTTGCTAGTGGGACAGTTCTCATCGCAGAGAAGAGCCAGCAAAAAGTTATCTATTTCCTCTACGCGGATGGGGTCAGATTCCTAGCTGGCTTGTTAAATTGCACTCTAGCAAAGGACTACTCCAGCTCCAGCTATAACTTCAAACAGCGCCTTGTAATTTTCTCTCTAAAACAAAGAAAACTCCATTTCGTTTCTGTCCCTGAACTATTGAGTTTTATCTCCCCAGGCTTCGTTGACCTTCCAAAGGTTTTTTATACGTTTTCTTATGTCCTGGTTCCTCCACTTATCTTATTTATTGAAGTACCAGTTTTTCAGAATAGACTGTGCAAGTCCTTTTATAGCAGCGGACCACAATCTTATATATTAGATGTCTGGTGGGAGGGCTGTAAACTCAGGAGATGGTGGTAGGTATGGTGCTCGGACTTGCTGTAATATTTTTTTCTGTCTCTCTCCCTGTAATATCACACATTATTAGAGTCTAAACCTTGACATCCATCTGGTTCTCAACCTGTGGGATAGGCAATGTGTTCCATAACCTTTCCACACTACTCCAAATTTTTATCAAATTTTTCAACCCCAGAGAAAGGAAACGTGTTTGTTAGAAATGCGGCAAAGACTTATGAACTGGCTCCCGCTATTAATAAGGCAGAGTCATTCTGCCAGGTAATGAAGGATGTGTCAGGTTCTGTTGTTCTAGATATTTGTCAGACTCTGCACCCAAGCAAGGTACAAATAAAACATTTCTAGGTATTTCCATGTACTAGCCAGCAGTGACCTCGACAGCGTAATTGTGAAAGTCATCCACTTGATTCATCAGAAAGGAAGCAGATGTAGCCAAACGTGTGCAGTGGAGAGCCATGAGGTCTTGTCCCTGCCACTTCCTCCCACTACGGCGATATTGTTCAGACCCTCACTGCTTCTTGCCTGGATTATTTCATCAGCCTCCTAACTGGTCCCCTGCCACCAGTCTCACCCGACCTTCAGCCTCAATCCCAGTGAGAGCATCAGCTTTCTCAGTCATTCTCTGATTAAACAGCTTTCTGGGTAATTCTGCAATGAATTCCCTATGCCTGGGGAATGATGTCCACACTCCAATATGCTCCTCAAGGATTTCCATGGAGTAACTCACTCTGCTCCTGCCTCTGAAGCTGAATCTGGCCCCTGTACCGTGACACCAAATTAAATCTCAGAGACAGGGTTTTGGATAAAATAGAAAAGAATTGCCAAATAAAGGGGGCCACAGCCAGCTAATGCCCTCCAAACTGTCTCGACCTGGGGGGTTAGTGAGGAGTTTTATAGTAGCAGTTCAAAGAGGACATGATCAGCTTGTGGACATTCTTCTGGTGGGTTGGTGGTGAGGTAAGTGCAAGTCAGCACCATCAACCTCTGGTTCCAACTGGTCTGGGGTCCACATACTTGTGGGTAGCTTCTAATTACTTCCTCCTACCTGGTGGGGGTTGCAGTATCTGCAAAACAGCTCAAAGGCATTCCTGTGTGTCTCCCTTGATAGGGAACCAGGACCCTGCCCTGGGCTGCACTGATGTTTCCCTTGACTGTTCCTCCCTGGTCTCTGCACCACCTTCCTTCCCTAATTAGCTTCCATTTGAACTTGCTCTTCGGAATTCAGGGAAGGGAGTGGAGGCTAAATGAAGGTTATATCCTGTCTTCAAGAAACAGGGACACAGAAAAGCTTTTGTCCCCAGGAGCCCCACAAGGTCCTGCTCCATATCACCTCCGCACCACTCTTCTGTGCACACCCAAGTGTTCCCTCCTGCCCTTCTACAGACCATGTCCAGCCCAACTCATAGTTATTCTACAGCATCACAAATTAGCTTAGTATTATACCCTCCAAAACTCTTTCCAAGCACTTCTGAATAGATCGCATCTCCTCCTCTGCACCCCTGTAACCCTCCATCATAACATCTTCAGTGTTTCTGCCTCCCCTAACTCCAGAGACACCATCCCCATCAAACACCATAAGAACAAGACTCCCCCTGCCTTGTGGAAGATGGGGGCACTGAGCCTTCACTTCTAAATCAGCTGTTTACCTGTCTGTCTCCCACCATCCTCACATCCAGCATAGCGAGCTTCCACTTATCACTATGACCACAACTCTCTTTCAGAGAAGCCCTCCTCTGCCTGTGAAGTCCTCAGGTTCTCTCTGGATCCACCCATTCTTTTTTTTTTAATATGTTTGTGTGTGCGTGTGTGTGTGTGTGTGTGTGTGTGTGTGTGTGTGTGTGTGTTAGTCACTCAGTCATGTCTGATTCTTTGTGGCCCCATGGATTGTAGCCTGCCAGGTTCTTCTGTCCATGGGATTCTCCAGGCAAGAATACTGGAGTGGGTTGCCATTCCCTTCTCCAGGAGATCTTCCTCACCCGGGTCTCCTGCATTGGCAGGCAGATTCTTTACATCTGAGCCACCAAGGAAGCCTTATTTTTAATTGGATGATAATTGCTTTACAATGTTGTATTGGTTTTTGCCTGAAACCAAACATGAATCAGCCATCAGTGTACATGTGTTCCCTCCCCCTTCATCCTTCCTCCCACTTCCCACCCCAACCCCACCCCTCTAGGTTGTCCCAGAGCTCCAAGTTGAGCTCCTCATGTTGTACAGCAACTTCCCATTAGATATCTATTCTACATATGGTGATGTCTATATTTCAGTGTTACTCTCTCAATCACTCCACCCTCTCCTGCCCTACTGTGTCCAAGAATCTGTTCTCTATGTCTGAATCTCTATTCCTGCCTTACAAATAGGTTTATCAATACCATTTTTCTAGATTTCATATATATGTGTTAATATATGATAAGAGGCTCTAGGTTTATCCTCCTCACTACAACTGACTCAAATTCCTCCCTTTTTATAGCTGAGTAATAGTTCATCAAATACTTGTACCACCAGTTCTTTATCCATTCACCTGTCAATGGACATCTAGGTTGCTTCCACATCCTGGCTGTTGTAAATAGTGATGTAATGAACATTGGGGTACATGTGTCTTTTTCAATTACAGTTTTCTCAGGATATATGCCCAGTAGTGGGATTGTTGGACGATATGGTAGTTACATTCCTAGTTTTTAAAGAAATCTCCATACTGTTCTCCATAGTGGCTGTATTAATTTCCATTCCCACAGAGCAAGAAGGTTCCCTTTCCTCAGCATCCTCTCCAGAATTTATTGCTTGTAGATTTTTTGATGGTGGCCATTCTCACTGGTACGAGGTGATAGCTCTTTGTAGTTTAGATTTGCATTTCTTTAATAATAAGCAATGTTGAACATTTTTTTCATATGTTTATTAACCATCTCTATGTCTTCTTTGAACAAATGTCTGGTATTTAGGTCTTCTGCCCATTTTTTTATTAGGTTGTTTGTTTTTCTGATACTGAGCTGCGTGAACTGCTTGTATATTTTGGCGATTAATACTTGGTTGCTTCACTTGCAATTATTTTCTCCCATTCTGACAGTTGTCTTTTCATCTTGTTTATGGTTTCCATTACTATGCAAAGGCTTTTATGCTTAATTATGTCCCTTTTGCTTATTTTGTTTTTATTTCCATTACTCTAGGAGATGGGTCATAGAAGATCTTGCTGTGATTTATGTAAAAGAGTGTTTTGCCTGTTTTCCTCTAAGAGTTTTACAGTTTCTGGTCTTATATTTAGGTCTTGAATCCATTTGGAGCTTATCTTTCTGTATGGTGTTAGGAAGTGTTCTATTTCATTCTTTTACATGGAGCTATCCAGTTTTCCCAGCACTACTTATTCAAGAGATATCTTTTCCCCATTGTATATTCTTACCTCCTTTGTCAAAGATAAGGTGCCTACCCATTCTTTTGAAACTGTTTACTCCATCAAACTAACCCATTTTGCAGCCACTATGCTTTGGGATCTGAAAGTGGTCATTTTTTTCCAGTAGTTTTTAAGTTCAGTTTTGCTTGAATCAGCATCATTGATTTCCACTGGGCCGTATCTGACAAAAACAGGAAGGACCGTTCCCCAACCTGCCCCAATTTCCAAAACTTGACTCTGGCCAGAGTCCCAGTCTTCAGTCACCAAGGAGAAGAATCCAGCCCCACAGAATGTACACAGAAAGAGTGTGGGAATCCTGGCCTCTGTAGCCTCTAAATCTGCTCCTTGCAGACAGGGGTTGTGCCTTTAATTTCTTTAAAACATTCTGTCCCCAAGTTTGCTGAATTGTAAGTCGTGCATAGTACACACTCATTCAACACTTTATAGGTGAATGCACTTATAAGTTAATGAATAATTTGAAGCTAAGAAAAATAGTTATCTTTAGTTGAGAGACAGGCATGCTCTAAAACAATAAAAGTTAAACCAGAAGTCTATTTTGAAACAAAGACTCCCTGAGATGTTCCATTGATTTTATTATTGTACATTTTCTACAAACCTGAGATGAGTTGCTTGCTAAAACCCTGGATGAAGTCATCTCACACATATCCATTTTGGTACCCACACTCAACCTAGAGACAGTCTTTTCTGGCAGGGAGCATCCTCCACAGAGACACAAAGATAGCAAAGCCTGCCAAAAGTATATGCTAAAGACGACGGACCATGGGAAAGGAGAGGATGGGAACAGTGGGGCAGAAGGAGGCTTTTTTTTTTTTCTTTCATTTTTAATCAATTTTCATTGGAATAGAGTTGCTTTAAAAGTGAAAGTGAAAGTCGCTCAGTTATGTCCGACTCTTCGAGACCCTGTGGGCTGGTCCATGGAATTCTCCAGGCCAGAATACTGGAGCGGGTAGTCTTTCCCTTCTCCAGGGGATCTTCCCAACCCAGGGATCGAACTAGGTCTCCCACATTGCAGGCAGATTCTTTACCAGCTGAGATACAAGTTGCTTCCCCAATAGTTGCTTTACAGTGTTACATTAGTTTCTGCTTCACAGCAAAGTGAACCAGCTGTACATATTCATAGATCCCCTATTTTTTTTTAATTTCCTTCCCATTTAGGTCACCACAGAGCACTGAGTAGAGGTCCCTAAGTAGGTTCTCATTAGTTAAGTATTTTATATATAGCATCAATGGTGTATCTGGTATGAATTGGGAGGCTGTTGTTTTATGTCTGACGGTAGAAGAGAGCCATTCTCCCCTCTGGACCTTGGTCTTACAGCAATCTTGAGTCTGCCCCTTACTGGTAGAGGCCACAGCCCTTACAGAATCAATCTGCCTGACTAAATTTTTCTTCATTAAAAAAAAAATTTTTTTCTCTTTTTTCTCTTTTGAAACCCCTAATGGCAGAATGAAATAATTCGTCTCTCGCTTTGGAGTTCATGCTCTGCCAAGTAATTACAGGCTGCTCAGATGTCTGCCCGTGGATCTTAGTTTGGTCAAGTTTCAGATCATATTCCATTCTTAATCTTTCATCATAAATCAATTCTTCTGGCCTTTTAATCACTCTTGTTGCTGTGTTCTGAACTGGTTCCAGGGCAATAAATCAATTAGGAAGTGTTTGTAAAGTGCTTTAGAAGACAAAAAAATGTGGCCGAGTGCAGCCAGTTACCGAAACCGGGCAGTTGAATCTGTTGTTCGAGGCGTGGCCTGTGTAAGGGGAGGCACGTGTTTCTACTAAATTTTGCTGTAATCTTCCCGAGGTGGACTGATTCATTCCCCCTTTAATATTTCACTTATTTCCTAGAGGCAAAAAACACACCGTATTTCTTCGAGATATTTGTTTGAGTTGAAGGATAAGGTCAGCTTTATCTTTATAGCAAGAGAGACTGCATTTGCGTATGAGAACTTTCTGATAGTGAAAAAAGAAAACAAAGAAATGGTCAAAAGGACACGGTGGAGATTCTGTCGATGGAGATCTTCCAGAAAACAAACAAGCAAATAGAACTCTTCAGTTAAGACCAGGGGTAGCAAATAGACTTCAGGTTAAGTTGACTTCTTTCTTTTATGCTTTTTAAATAATTTTATTGATGGATTGATTGGCTGTGCTGGATCTTCGCTGCTTCGAGAACTTTCCTCTAGTTGCAGCTGGTAGGAGCTACTCTTTAGTTGTGCTGTGTGGGTTTCTTATTGCAGTAGCTTCTTTTGTTTTATAGAACAGACTCTAGGGCACATGGGCTTCAGGAATTGTGGCTTCCAGGCTCTAGAGTACAGGCTCGATAATTATGGCACATGGGCTTTAGTTGTGGGATCCTCCCAGATCAGGGATCAAACCCACATCTCCTGCATTGGCAGGGGGATTCTCTACCACTGAGCCACCAGGGAAGCCCCTAAGTTGACTTCTGATCAGCTCCAGTCAGTTGGTAGCAGCTGCCTGTAAAAATAGTTTTAAAAGAATGTGGAAGCCACGTCCAGGCTCAGAGGAAAAGCACTGTGATCAGGATCATTGTGATCCTCTTGAGTACAGAGGAGACAGGCGAGAGACATGTGTGTTACCTACCTGCCACTAGACGTTAGAGAACCTGAAGGCAACATTTAGAGGTATGATCTGGCACAGGACAGGTGTCCTTCCACTTTAAAAGATCCTGCATTTTTATTAAAACAGCCTCGTCAGATCAGATCAGATCAGTCGCTCAGTCGTGTCCGACTCTTTGCAACCCCATGAATCGCAGCACGCCAGGCCTCCCTGTCCATCACCAACTCCCGGAG
>NW_011494951.1:7507717-7517687 GCF_000754665.1 Bison bison bison | reverse complement strand
TGGTCATAACTTTCCTTCCAAGGAGTAAGCATCTTTTAATTTCATGGCTGCAGTCACCATCTGTAGTGATTTTGGAGCCCAGAAAAATAAAGTCTGACACTGTTTCCACTGCTTCCCCATCTATTGCCCATGAACTGATGGGACCAGATGCCATGATCTTCATTTTATGAATGTTGAGCTTTAAGCCAACTTTTTCACTCTCCACTTTCACTTTCATCAAGAGGCTTTTGAGTTCCTCTTCACTTTCTGCCATAAGGGTGTGTCATCTGCATATCTGAGGTTATTGATATTTCTCCCGGCAATCTTGATTCCAGCTTGTGCTTCTTCCAGTCCAGCGTTTCTCCTGATGTACTCTGCATATAAGTTAAATAAACAGGGTGACAATATACAGCCTTGACGAACTCCTTTTCCTATTTGGAACCAGTCTGTTGTTCCATGTCCAGTTCTAACTCTTGCTTCCTGACCTGCATACAAATTTCTCAAGAGGCAGATCAGGTGGTCTGGTATTCCCATCTCTTTCAGAATTGTCCACAGTTTATTGTGATCCACACAGTCAAAGGCTTTGGCATAATCAGTAAAGAAGAAATAGATGTTTTTCTGGAACTCTCTTGCTTTTTCACTGATCCAGCAGATGTTGGCAATTTGATCTCTGGTTCCTCTGCGTTTTCTAAAACTAGCTTGAACATCAGGAAGTTCACGGTTCACATATTGCTGAAGCCTGGCTTGGAGAATTTTGAGCATTACTTTACTAGCGTGTGAGACGAGTGCAATTGTGCAGTAGTTTGAGCATTCTTTGGCATTGCCTTTCTTTGGGATTGGAATGAAAACTGACCTTGTCCAGTCCTGTGGCCACTGCTGAGTTTTCCAAATTTGCTGGCATATTGAGTCCAGCACTTTCACAGCATCATCTTTCAGGATTTGGAATAGCTCAACTGGAATTCCATCACCTCCACTAGCTTTGTTCATAGTGATGCTTTCTAAAGCCCACCTGACTTCACATTCCAGGATGTCTGGCTGTAGGTCAGTGATCACACCATCGTGATTATCTGGGTCGTGAAGATCTTTTTTGTACAGTTCTTCTGTGTATTCTTGCCACCTCTTCTTAATATCTTCTGCTTCTGTTAGGTCCATACCATTTCTGTCCTTTATCGAGCCCATCTTTGCATGAAATGTTCCTTTTGTATCTCTGATTTTCTTGAAGAGATCTGTAGTCTTTCCCATTCTGTTGTTTTCCTCTATTTCTTTGCATTGATCGCTGAAGAAGGCTTTCTTATCTCTTCTTGCTATTCTTTGGCACTCTGCATTCAGATGTTTATATCTTTCCTTTTCTCCTTTGCTTTTTGCTTCTCTTCTTTTCACAGCTATAGTATGCTCTATACTGCACAGAGATGTATCAGCCAACACAAACTGCATTCATACTGGGAATAGAGATGGATGCTAACCTTAAGGTGGTGAGAACAAAATGTATTCCATGTGCATCACACCTTCAGTTTACAAACCTTCACATCTATACTTTCTTATTTTACACTCAGTTTTCAATGAGCATGTATTGCACCTACTGGGTGCCAGTTAACATACTATGAGCTGGATGGAATTGGTAAGTTGAAAATAAAATACAGTCTCTGGCAGTCCAATGATTAGGACCCTCTAACTGCAGTGACTCCAAGTTCAATTCCTGGTCAGGGATCTAAGATCCCACAAGCTGTGTGGTGCTTCCAAAACAAATAAATAATAACACACATTCCCTGCCTCTTGGGGTTTATAGTCTCATGGAGGATAAGACAGATGAAAAGGTAGGTATGGACTCCATTTTGAAGATGAGAAAGCATGTGTTAGTCACTCAGTCATGTCCAGCTCTTTGTGACCTGATGGACTTAGAGTCCATCAGGCTCCTCTGTCCCTGGGATTCTCCATGCAAGAATACTGGAGTGGGTTACTATTCCCTTCAGGGGATTTTCTCAATCCAGGGATTAAACCCCAGTCTCCTACATTGCAGGTAGATTCTTTATCATCTGAGCCACCAGAGTAGTTGATGCTCAAATAACAATATAAAACTTATCCTGGGAAAAGAAAAAAAAAAAGATGCGGAAGGACCAGGACTGCAACTGAAAGTTCCCAGTAAACTTTTCTCTCCGTTGAGCCCTGGAATCCTGCTCCATTATTTTACATAGCCCCTTGATCTCAGAACTAGGCATCTTCCTGCATCCACTTCTGTGATGCTCCTGAGGCCCACGTGTCCTCTGGACGGTGCTGACCTTCTGGGATCCCATCTGACCCTATGAGGGATTCCTCAGGATGCCTCTGATGGGTCCTTCAGAGGATGGAGCCCTGGGTCTGGAATGGAGAATTAGGACTTCACAAGCAGCATGGAGGTGAGCCAGACTTCAGACAGCAGGTCAGATCCAAGGTGGAGAAGAAAGGGAACAGCATTGCACTGGAGGGAGGCGGGAGAAAGAGTAAGAAGAAATGGCGTGTGAAGGTAGAAAATCATAAAACAAACATGGCTTTAGGGAGCAATGAGTAAATGGGTTTGGTTAATCCAAAGAAAAAGGAAAATATCTATTTAGCACCTATGTGCCACAGGCACTGAAAAATTTCATTTAACCCTCACGACATCTGACTGAATAAGGAAGGATGGCATTGGGACAGCATCTTCCCATGGTACGGACAGGGTAACTGATACTCATCATGTTGGGCAATTCACCCAAGGTCACAGACAAGGAAGTAGCAGAGCCAGGTTCACGCCCAGGTCTTTTCATCTCCATATGCAAACAGAGTCCCTTCTGCTCAAGTGTGCCAGAGAGTCAACACACAGGAGGGTAAGATTTTTAGAAAGCATGAAAACAGACATCAAGATTGGGCTGCAGAGAAGAAAAACTGCCTTTAAGAACTTGCCACTCTTGTTGTTACCTGCTCTTGCCTCATACATGATGTATCCAGGGGACGATGAAAGACAACCCTTTGTCAAGGAATTCAAGCCTTTTGTCTGCCACGAAAAGGAAGCCTGGACTGTTTCTACTTTGAAAGTGAAAGTGTAGTCGCTCAGTCTTGTCCAGCTCTTTACAACACCATGGACTGCTTGTAGCCCACCAGGCTCCTCTGTCCATGGGATTCTCCAGGCAAGAATACTGGCGTGGGTTGCCATGCCCTTCTCCAGGTGATCTTCCCAACCCAGAGATTGAACCAGGGTCTTCCACATTGCACACAAATTCTTTACCATCTAAGACACCAGAGAAGCTAGCTATGTTGGGAGATGTTGAAAACCTCAAATTGGTCACAGTCCTCTCTTTTCAGTGGCATTTTCTCTACAGCCATTGTTCTGTGCCTGCCCTTTTGCCTCTTGCTGAAGATACAACTCATTGGCTTCTCAATATGGACCCCCCTCTCCCTTATCTTTCCCACAGAACCTCAACAGCACACATTCACATTCCCCCGCCATTGAAGGCCATGTGCAGCAGAGCAGGCAGGATGTACCCCCAACCTCAGCAGGTGACTACTGCTGAGTCAAAGCTGGTCCTCGTGGTCCCATTTTCCTTACCAGTGTGGACTTGGGCATGAGCATGTAATGTGATAGGGTGACTGAGACATGAGGATGAGTTTACTAACAAGCTTGGTCGGGAGGCTTTTACTTATAAGTGGATGCAGAAAGAAATGGGCTTTACTTCCTCCAGATACTTTTCTGTCTGTGATGCCTGGAACTGTGGCAGCCACATTGCAAACACGAGGGGGCCAGACTCAGGACAGATCATCTTCACCAATTTAACAGTATTCCTCTCACCTGCTTTTGTTTGTCAGGTGACATGTATATACAGAAGAAGAGTCACTTCCCTGGTTGTCTAGGGGCTAAGACCTCACTCTCCCAATGCAAGGGATCTGGGTCAGGGAAGTGGATCCTACATCCTGCAACTAAGAGTTCACATGCCATGACTAAAGATCATGTGTGCCATAGCTATGACCTGGCACAGAAAAATACAAATAAATATTTTTTAAAAAATAAAATGAATGAACAGAGAGTCTATTATACAGGGTGAATTAACTCAGAAAGAGAAAGACGAAATCTCCTATATTAACTCATACATATGGAATCTAGAAAGATGGGACTGATGGGCCTGTCTCAGGGCAGCAGTGGAGACGCAGACATGGGGAACAGACTTGTGGACACAGTGGGAAAGAGAGGGTGGGATGGACTGAGAGGAGCATTGAAACATACGCATTACCAAATGTAAAATTAGATAGCCAGTGGGCATTTGCTGTACGACTCAGGGAACTCAAATCAGGTGCTCGGTGACAACCTAGAGCGGTGGGATGGGGTGAGAGGTGGGAAGGAGATTCAAGAGTGAAGAGACATACCTATTCCTACCGCTGATTCATGTTGATGCATGGCAGAGAGCAATACTGTATTGTAAAGCAATTATCCTCCAATTAAAAATAAATGCATTTTACAAAATAAAATGATAGTTCACAGTGCTGATTCACTGTGTGCATGACAGAGTATTTGGGTTTCTTGGGGGTTTTGACAAATAAGAGGTTCTAAAAATGGCATTTGGGCCATGGAGGAATGGGACAGAAAGAAAAGAAGGATCACTTTAGCTTTAAAATGGGTACCATATAATGTCCTTTGACAAGAAGGAAAAAATAACGGAATTTTTAAATATCTTTTGGTTGTTGAACTACGCTTCTTGATTATAACAGCACTCAGAAACTAGACTACAATGATCATAATTTCAATTAATACAAAAGCCAGCCTAAAGGAAATGAGTCATGACCCAGGAGGCAGCTATTATTCGAACATTTGTTGATTTTGTGCAAACTCTTCCCCCTAGAACAAGGATTGGCAAACAACAACCCTAGGGCCAAATCAAGCATGCTGCCTGATTTTGTAAATAAAGTTTTGTTGGAACCCAGCCAAATCCATTTGTTTACATACTGTCTGTGGCTGATTTTCTGCTAAAATGTCAGAGCTGAGTAATTGCGACAGAGGCTGCAGGGCTCACGGAACTGAAAATAACTTTCTATCTGGTTCTTTACAGAAAGTTTGCTACGCCTGATCTAGAAGAAAGAGAACTGACCTGATGGGCTGAGTATACAAAGAAACACTGGCCTGACCACATATAAAAATGACCACACGAACTCATGTGAATTCTGACACACCATCTATAGCAATCAGCCTAGGAAGCCAACCTGTTACCAACAGTAACCAGCTCAGGAAGCCACCTGTTAATTGTAAGTCAGACTTACTGGATGTCAATCCACAACTTCAAGCAACTTGTGCAAGAAATCAAACAAGAAGTTCTGTGATTCTCAGTCCCAAACAGCTAGGACTTGATTAATATTGAGACAGTCTGAGCATGAGTTGGAAAAGAACTTCCAGACACAGAGCAGTTGAGAAGGGAGCAAGTTTATTAAGAACAAAGAACAGAGATAATGTGGGCACTGCAAGCATTGTGGGCTGACACCTCCTGACAGGCCGGGCAGAGTGGACCATTTTCATGCATTAGTAGCCAATGTTTATAGCCTCAAAACTATAAATTCCTGCTGGAAGATTGGCATTAGGTGATTGGTTAGGGTGCTATTGGGTGAGTACAGGGGTGGGGCATTTTTGCCTAATTTGAAGTCATGAAACTTTCCGGTGATGATCACAGGAGCTTTTGGCAACCATCACAGAGGGACTCAGTCAGTTTCAGAGGAGACCTTGGCTCTGGGCTCCGCTTCTGTGGCCTTGGTACAAGGTCTCACACCTGTGGCCTTGGGACAGGACTCAACAAATAATAATTGACAGCTTGCCTAAATTTTGTTCCTGTTTCCAACTTAGGATGAATCAGAGACAGTTAAATCTTCACCTCTAACTAATCACACAGGATGTACCACTTCCAGTTACCCTGACAACAACTTACTCATGCTTCAGCCTCCAATTAGGTGTGTATGAAGCCTTCCCTTTTTCCAAAATAAACTTCGTATACTCCCCTGCCTGCTTTCAGTCTCTGCCTAAATGCAAGACATAGATCCCTTTGCTAGAGTAAGTTCAGAAAAAATAGCCTTTGTTTTTCTCATTTTTGTTTGATCTCCATTTGTTTCCACAGAATTTGGAGAGCATGAGTGCTGATTCTGGATCCGCCACTCATTTCATACATGACATTGGATGGTGGCTGCGTGGTAAAGAATCTGCCTGCCAATGCAGGGCACTTGGGTTCAGTCCCTGGGTTGGGAAGATGCCCTGGAGCAGGAAAGGGCAACCCACTGGAGAATTCTTGCCTGGGAAATCCCATGGACAGAGGAGCCTGGTGGGCTACAGTCCATGGGGTTGTAAAAGAGTCAGACACTACTTTGCAACTAAAAAACAATATTGAATAACTCAACTCACCTATAAGAAAGAAATAGAGGAAAAAATAAGAAAGGAAGAAAAAGAAAGAGAGAAAGGGAGAGAACAAGAAAGACAGTAAAATGAAAGAAGGAAGGGAGAAAGAAAGAAAGTGGCACAGTCCCTGCCCAAAGTAGACCACAGGCTACCTACTCTTTCAGGGTGATTATTGCTACACTATTAATAGAAATAGGTGGAAAAGACTGCGGTAGTTCTAAGGAGTGACAGACTGTATCTGGGTCATTTATTGAGTAATTGTCTGACATTGATTAATTGATAATCACTGTTATATTTGAACACTATTAATATAGTCATTAGGAAATTATCCTTCCCCTAAATTCACAAATTTCTCCCTTTTCAAGCAGAACTGTAAGCCACTCACTTCAAAATACAGATTAGTCATTTGTTTGAAAATCCAATTTCACAAATGGCTTATCTGCTAAAGTAATTTTTTAATGGATCTTGATTCAAACCTTGATTCAAACCGTTTTTATCTAAGGTTTCCATTAGTATAATCATTTGAGTTTGTCTAGTTTGTTTCATGCATGCTTAGAAATGTCCACAAATGATACCCTTCAGTGTTTTCTGTAGAATACTTACTTGATTTGTGGTATGCAAAAAAAAATATTAATTGTACAGAACTTTCACTGAGATTTCATTGAGTGCCTTAAGTGATATTGGGGTGGCCAAAAAGTATCATTTTATAGAAAAACCCAAACCAACTTTTTGGCTAACCAATACTATCACAGTTTTCTTGTCTATGAGCATTCTACAAATGTCTTTGTAAGTCTGAAAATGTTCATTGTTTAAAAAAGCCTTTTAAAGTTTTCATTTGTTAAAAAGGCAGTATACAATATGGAATCTGGAAAGATGGTCCTGATAAAGCTATTTGTAAGGCAGCAATGGGGACAGAGTGGGGGGAGGAGAGGGTGGCACAGTGGAGAGGGTGGCACTGAGACGTAGTCACTGCCATCCGTAGAATAGCCAGCCAGTGGGGATGCGCTGTTTTACGCAGGGAGCTCAAGCTCAGTGACAATCTAGAGGGGTGGGATGGGGTGGGAGAGGGGAGGGAGCTTGAGGAGGGAGGGGACTTATGTATACCTATGTCTGATTCATGTTGCTGTATGGCAGAAACCAACACAATATTGTAAAGCAATTATCCTCCAGTTAAAACTAAATTTTAAAAAAAATTTTAAAAGCAATATATGAATATTTATTTGAATTTTTCAGCTTTAACCCGAATGTTATGGGACATATAAGCAAAGCCCATATTGTAAAATCTGTGATGTTCCAAATTCTCCTTCTATATGCAATTGAAAGGTACACAGGACAGTGTGGGGGACGTGGTGTCCAGTCTGGAATCTACCCCTGACTGTCTGAGTAAGCTCCGGAAAATAACATCACATCTTTGGATCAGTTCCTGACCTGTAGGCTATTACTAAGGTTCATTTCAAGACTAGAAAGCTATCGTCGGTGAGCTCCAAGAATTTTAAGAAGTATTAGTGGAAAATGACACTTCCCAGATGTTCAACTGGGTGGCTTCCATGCTGGAAGAGGCCGCAGCTTGTGAAGTTTCAGTAACTTTCACTCAAGTAGCACTGGATTCAAAGTGGAATCTAGAAAGATTCTATCCAGGTGGTAATCCCAAGCAGAACAATACATTGTTAGCATTATCAGCAGAGACCAGGGTAACTGAAAATACCAGTGAGAAGGTCTTGACTCGACCATTCATACATCAAAGGCTAACTTAGATTATGGGGATCTGGGGATGAGTAAGACACAGGCCCTGGTGGCTCAGACAATAAAGAATTCCCCTGCAATGTGGGAGACCTGGGTTCGATCCCTGAGTCAGGAAGATCCCCTGGAGTAAGGGGATGGCCATCCACTCCAGTATTCTTGCCTGGAGAATCCCATGGACAGAGGAGCCTGGTAGGCTACAATCTATGGGGTCCCAAAGAAGCTGACACAGCTGAGCAACTAACACTTTCACACTTTCCAAACATAGCCCCTCCAGATGCCCACAAAAAGTGAGAAGAAAAATTGTTTGCAAATGAATAGAGACCATTCATTTGTCCTTGATCTCATTTTACCACCCATTTGGAAAATAAATGGGTGTATTCTTGTTATTGTGGCCCCTGGTGACTCAAATGGTAAAGAATCTGCCCTCAGTGTGGGAGACCCAGGTTTGATCCCTGGGTCAGGAAGATCCCCTGGAGTAAGGAAATGGCTGCCCACTCCAGTATTCTTGCCTGGAGAATCCCACGGACAAAGGAGCCAGGTGAGTTGCAGTCCATAGGGTCACAAAGAGTTGGACACAACTAAAGTGACTTAGCACACAGCACAAAGCTTAAACAGTTTGCATGAGACCATGATTCAAACTAAGCAGCCCGACTCTATTGTTAGCACTAAACTGTATTCTGTACAACATTTGCGGGTGATAGAGGTGATGTATACCCCTGCTTTAACCGTAACAGCCTAGTTCACATTAAAATTCATAGTCATATACATCGTAATATACAGTTAATAGAGAATTATAGCTTTAAACCACAAGGGATGCAAACATTTTCATTCCCCACAAGACGCCAACAAAACAGTGTAAGGTTTGTCTAGTAGTGTACAGTGATCTAAATTAATAACAATGAAACAAAACAAGCTGCCATTTCTATTTAACATGTATGAATAGCAGCAGGTGAAAAGCACGACCAACAGACTGCCCTGCTGATACATAATGACTAGTCGTCCTTCCAGAATATCCGGGGTGTGCCAGCTGCCTGGACGCAGCCATGCATGGGAGCTTTGTGATGAGGCTGTCTGACTTCCTGCTGAATACCAATTCCAGCCTCCCCCAAACTCCAGGACTGGCTAGTTTCAACTTCTAAAGGTTAAAATGTAACACCCCTTAAAGTGTTGGTTGCTCAGTCATGTCTAACTCTTTGGGATCCCATGGACTGTAGCCTGCCAGGCTCCTTTGTCCATGGGATTCTCAATACCCCTTAAAGACTCACTTAAAAGACAGAAGTACACGGTGCTAATTGTGCAAAGGAAAGGAAGGGGAAGAATGAAAAAAACAAACAAACAAGGAATTTTGCACTATTCCCCCAACAAGAACTGAAGGATTTCTCCAAACTTTTAAAAAGTCTGGTGCAGTGGGAATTAGGTTAGGGGGAGTTCACTGATGGTCTAGTGGTTAGGATTCAGTTCTTTCACTGCCATAGCACAGGTTCAATCCCTGATTGGGGAACTGGAATCACATGTGCAGCACAGCCAAAAAAAAAAAACCATTGAATAAAATCTTGGGAAGGAAGGATAAATTAAGAAATATATGTTGGGAGTAACATATACGCAGTACCATATAAAATAGATAAACAATAAGGACCTACTAGGTGTTCTTGCCTGGAGAATCCCAGGGACGGGGGAGCCTGGTGGGCTGCTGTCTATGGGGTCACACAGAGTCAGACATGACTGAATCGACTTAGCAGCAGCAGCAGCAGCATATAACACGGGAAACTATACTCAGTTTTTTGTAATAACCTATATGAGAAAAGAATCTAACAAAGAATATGCATGCATATTCTCTTATGTATAACAAAATCACCTTTCTGTACACCTGAA
>NW_011494951.1:7506059-7507617 GCF_000754665.1 Bison bison bison | reverse complement strand
CCTGAAACTAATACCACATTGCAAATCAACTATTTCTTCAATTAAAATAAATAAATAAATAATTGTGCCCGAAATATAGGGTACAATTCTGATCAAGTTTGTTTTTTTCCTTCTCGTTGGAGCTCATAAACTCTATGAGGCCATGGTCACCCCTAAAAGAGAAATTCCATCTGACTTTGTCTTAAGATCCTGTCACTTCAACTTCCCTAACCAAGTAGCAATTCATTATTAAAACCAAAGTGGAAATTATTTAGTCGCCGGCAGTGTGAGACAATATGATCAGTTCAGTTCAGTTCAGTTCATTTCAGTCGCTCAGTCGTGTCCGACTCTTTGTGACCTCATGAATGGCAGCACACCAGGCCTCCCTGTCCATCACCAACACCCAGAGTTTACCCAAACTCATGTCCATAGAGTCAGTGATGCCATCCAATCATCTCATCCTCTGTCATCCCCTTCTCACCTGCCCCCAATCCCTCCCAGCATCAGGGTCTTTTCCAATGAGTCAACTCTTCGCATGAGGTGGTCAAAGTACTGGAGTCTCAGCTTCAGCATCAGTCCTTCCAATGAACACCCAGGACTGATCTCCTTTAGGATGGACTGGTTGGATCTCCTTGCAGTCCAAGGGACTCAAGAGTCTTCTCCAACACCACAGTTCAAAAGCATCAATTCTTCGGTGCTCAACTTTCTTCACAGTCCAACTCTCACATCCATACATGACCACTGGAAAAACCATAGCCTTGATTAGATGGACATTTGTTGGCAAAGTAATGTCTCTGCTTTTTAATATGCTATCTCGGTTGGTCATAACTTTCCTTACAAGGAGTAAGCGTCTTTTAATTTCATGGCTGCAGTCACCATCTGTAGTGATTTTGGAGCCCCAAAAAATTAAATCTGGCATTGTTTCACTGTTTCCCCATCTATTTCCCATGAAATGGTGGGACCAGATGCCATGATCTTCGTTTTTTGAATGTTGAGCTTTAAGCCAACTTTTTCACTCTCCTCTTTCACTTTCATCAAGAAGCTCTATAGATCCTCTTCACTTTCTGCCATAAGGATGGTGTCATCTGCATATCTGAGGTTATTGATATTTCTCCTGGCAATCTTGATTCCAGCTTGTGCTTCTTCCAGCCCAGCGTTTCTCATGATGTACTCTGCATAGAAGTTAAATAAGCAGGGTGACAATATACAGCCTTGATGTACTCCTTTTCCTATTTAGAACCAGTCTGTTGTTCCATGTCCAGTTCTTTCTACCTGTCTAGTTGCTTTCTACCTGCATATAGGTTTTTCAAGAGGCAGGTCAGGTGGTCTGGTATTCCCATCTCTTTCAGAATTTTCCAGTTTATTGTGATCCACACAGTCAAAGGCTTTGGCATAGTCAATAAAGAAGAAATAGATGTTTTTCTGGAACTCTCTTGCTTTTTCCATGATCCAGTGGATGTTGGAAATTTGATCTCTGGTTCCTCTGCCTTTTCTAAAACCAGCTTGAACATCTGGAAGTTCGCGGTTCACATATTGCTGAAGCCTGGCTTGGAGAATTTTGAGCATTACTTTACTCTCT
>NW_011494951.1:7500961-7505959 GCF_000754665.1 Bison bison bison | reverse complement strand
TCCTGTGGCCACTGCTGAGTTTTCCAAATTTACTGACATATTGAGTGAAACACTTTCACAGCATCATCTTTCAGAATTTGAAATAGCTCAACTTAAATCCCATCACCTCCACTAGCTTTGTTCATAGTGATGCTTTCTAAGGCCCACTTGACTTCACATTCTAGGATGTCTGGCTCTAGGTGAGTGATCACACCATCGTGATTACCTGGGTCATGAAGAGCTTTTTTGTACAGTTCTTCTGTGTATCCTTGCCACCTCTTCTTAATATCTTCTGCTTCTGTTAGGTCCATACCATTTCTGTCCTTTATCGAGCCCTTTAAATGATCAGTAAAGCAAGACAAAAATGGATCAAGCTTTCCCACTTTCAGCCAAATAAAGCTTGTGGCAGATATCTGGGGATATCCTAGCTCTGAGTAACTTCATAACCTGGGCAAGAAAGACATCCAGCCACTGTACTTGAAAATTCACATGGCTCTTATTGTTGAGGTCCTTTAATGGACCGGAACCTGGTGGTCTGGAGTCAACCGATAAGAAAGTAAAGGAGAGAGAAAGAGGCTGATATCCCTTGGTTTATGCAGAAAGCCAATAAAGCCCTTGCACGGGTCTTGCTCTGTTCACAAAGGCCTCAGGCACCCTCTTGATGGGGTGAAGACAAAGAATGCCTTCTTGAGAGAGTCTTAGAAGCCCGGGCAGGAAAGTGAACTCTGAGAGCCTCTGCGCTCCAGGGGATCAGCCTGAAAAAGAGAGAGAGGGAGAGAGAGAGAGAGAGAAAGACACGGGGACCGGAGCTCTGATGGAGAAAAGGTGTTTTAATTAACATGGTGTGGGCATATATACTGTCTTACAAGGTAGTTATTCTCAGCAAAGATAAAGATTAAAATTCCATACTTACAAGACTTAGCCAATCCATATTACAGAGAGAGTTGTAAACAATCACTTTTACCATATGGTTCACAAGAAGGAAAAGGGTACTTATCGCTGTATAGAAAAACTAATGAAGGAAATGCCTGGATTCCTCAGCCCCCGGGAGACGCTTGTCTCTCCTCTTAATTCCTGAGTATTCAGGAATTAATAAGGAACAGAGAATTCCTGACAGATCCAAAACAGCACACAGGAAGCCTCCTGTTAAGTGCTTCCTGACATCTTATGACACCTTTAAGGACAGAACTTCCGTGCATCTTTACTTATCTCCTTACCCTATGTTCTGCTGGCCTGTTTTCCCTCTCAGGCCCTCAGATTTCCATAAGCATGTCTGTCTTTTTTTTTTATTTTTAAGAATTTTTGGGGGGTGTGTGCTTGTGAAACATTGGGATCTTAGTTCCCTAACCAGGGATCGAATCCGAGTCTCCCACATGGCAAGCACAGAGTCTTAACCATTGGACCACCAGGGAAGTCCCCTGTCTTTTTTTTTTTAATACAAATTATGTCCTGACTCAATAGGTTATTGGAGAAGGAAATGGCAAGCCATTCCAGCATTCTTGCTGGAAAAATCCCAAGGACAGAAGAGCCTGGCAGGCTACAGTTCACGGGGTCACGAAGAGTTGGACATGACCGAATCAACTGAGTGCAGATGCACAATACTTTATACCTTTCATTTCAGCATGTGTCAGTATTAAACCCCATCCCAAGTCTTGGTGACTCTAAAACATCACCTACCACCTTTTGTCATTAGTTTCTTTTATTTCTCATAATCTTCCCATTTGTATGGAGATCCTGAAACCATAATCCTCAGCCTCCTTGAAACTTATTCTTTCCTCCAAGTCCCCAGACACATCCTGCACCTCCCATTCTCTCTGAGTCACACTTATTATCCTCCAAAGCAGTTATTTTCACGAATGGTTCTCCCTCTGCTTCTATGATAGTGTTCTAGGGCTGCCTTAACAGAGTTTCACAAACCCAGCAGCTTTATATAACAGAAGTGTATTGTCTCATGGCTCTGGAGGTGAGAAGTACACAGTCAGGAGGTCTGTAAGGCTGGTTCCTTGGCAGGCTATGGAGCAGAGTCTGTCCCGTGCCTCTCTCCTGGCTTCTGGTACTACCGGCATTCCTTGGCTTGCAGAAGCATCACTCCAGTCTCTGTCTCCATCTTCACATAGCCACCTTTTCCCTCTGTGTCTCTCTGTGTCTACAAATGGCCTTCCTCTAAGGTTATGGTTTGTTAGATGTATGAATAACTCAGTATGTGTTATTCACTTACTCATGTCCAACTCTTTTGATCCTGTAGCCAGCCAGGCTCCTCTCCCTTGGAATCCTCCAGGCAAGAATACTGGAGTGGGTTGCCATTTCCTGCTGCAGGGGATCTTCCTGACTCAGGGATCAAACCCAGGTCTCCAGCGTTGCAGGCAGTTTCTTTACCATCTGAGCCACCAGGGAAGCTTCTCAGTATGGCCTCACCTTAACTAAATACATCTGCAACCATACTATTTCCAAGTAAAGTAACACTCACAGGTACCAGGGTTAAGACTTCCACATGCCTTTTTGAGGAGATACAATTCAACCCCACAACACAATTGATATTCACTTTGCATCCTGAGCTTCAGTCAGCTGCTAGGGTATTGCAAAGCATGCAGTCTAACTCTTTGTGACCCCAGTGACTGTAACCCACCAGGCTCCTCTGTCCGTGGAATTTTCCAGTCAAGAATACTGAAGTGGGTTGCTTTTCCTCCTCCAGGAGATCTCCCCAACCCAGGGATTGAACCTGGGTCTCTTGTGTCTCCTGCATTGGCAGGCAGATTCTTCACCACTGTGACATCTGGGGAGACCAAAAGGAAAGAGTCACTCAGTCAAGCTTGACTCTTTGTGATCACATGGACTGTAGCCTGCCAGGTTCTGCTAGGTTCCTTCCATGGAATTGCACTTGGGAACAAATAACCTGTTCTTCATGCTCAAGAATAAAGCCAACCCAAAGAATCCCTTGGCAGTCTTTGGCAGTCCAGTGGCTAGGACTTGGTGCTTTCACTGCAATGGCCAAGGTTCAATCCTTGGTTGGAGAACTAAGACCCCACAAGCCACAAGCCATGGCCAAAATAAATAAATATTTTTCCCCATGCTTGTTTTCTCTGTCTGAGCTTTTTCATCATATGTTTTGACATTTGTCAATACTTTAGAAACTTTTCAGCCATTTCTCTCTCTCTCTCGTGCACACACACACACATGTTATTTGGAATAAGACATAATCTATCATTAGGGAAAATGAGTGGCTTATAACAAAAATAACAACAACAATTTTGTTGTTATAACAAAAATAACAACAATAAGCCAAGACAATGGACTGATGACCTGGAGTTGCACAGACAAAAATGAAAGAGAAATAAAAACTTCCTCAGACTAAAACTGAGTGACTAAATTGTCAACAAGTCGACTCCACAAGAAATTATTTCCTGTTGATGAAAACAAAATAATGTAAGTATAAAATATAAATGTTCTCAAATGGATAATTTTTTAAAATACCGTGGACTCCCTGTCTCCCAGGCCAACCAGGATAGCAAGAAGGACAATTAAGGATGAAAACAAAAACTACACCTGGGGAAAAAAAGTAGCTGAGTTTGCTCAGTGAGCTGCATATGGTGGGCAGCATTTAGGGTAGGCATTGTAGGCTTCATTCCACGTATTCAACGCTATGGTTTTTCCAGTAGTCATGTACAGATGCAAGAGTTGAACCATAAAGAAGGCTGAGCACCAAGAAATTGATGCTTTCAAATTGTGGTGCTGGAGAAGACTCTTGATTCCCTTGGACTACAAGAAGATCAAACCAGTCAATTCTCAAGGAAATCAACTCTGACTGTTCACTGCAAGGACTGAAGCTGAGGCTCCAAATCTTTGGCCTCCCAATGTGAAGAGCTGACTCATTGACAAAGATCCTGATGCTGGGAAAGACTGAGGGCAGAAGGAGAAGGGGATGACAGAGGATGAGATGGTTAAACAGCATCACCCACTCAATTGGCTTCCCTCACAGCTCAGTTGGTAAAGAATCTACCTACAATGCAGGAGACTTGGGTTCAATTCCTGAGTCAGGAAGATCCCCTGGAAAAAAGATAGGTTACCCACTCCAGTATTCTTGGGCTTCCCTTGTGGCTCAGCTGGTAAAGAATCTGCCTGCAATGCGGGAGGCCTGGGTTTGATCCCTGAGTTGGGAAAATGCCCTGGAGAAGGAAAAGGCTACCCACTCCAGTATTCTGGCCCAGAGAATTCCAAGAACTGTAAAGTCCATAGGGTCACAAAGAGTCAGACACGCGGAGTGACTTTCACTTTCATTTTCACTCAATGGACATGAATTTGAGCAAACTCTGAGAGATAGTGAAAGACAGAGGAGACTGTCACACTGCAGTCCATGGGGCTGCAAAGAGTCAGACTAGACTTAGTGACAGAATAATAACAAAATGTAGGCTTCCCAGGTGGCTCTATGGTAAAGAATCTGCCTGCCAATGCAGGAGACTTGGGTTCACTCCCTGGGTCGGGAAGATCCCCTGGAGAAGGAAAGGCAACCCACTCCAGTATTCTTGCCTAGGAAATCCCATGGAAACAGGAACCTGGTGGGCTACAGCCCATGGGGTCGCAAAAGAGTTGGACACGATAGAGCACATATGTTATCTGTAGCCATCAGGAAGTAAATAAAAGGCTTGGCAACTCTAAAAAAAAATAACCATCCTTGTCGCCTCTTTAGCTCAGGATGCCTTTCTCATTATTCAACCCAATCTATACAGCTGACCTGACCTCTCCCTAATCTGCTACTCCCTCCCAAGAGCAAAATGTGTATCTAGACTGACTCCACTCTGTATAACAGGCTGTAAGTTCATCCACCTCATCAGAACCGACTCAAACGCATTCCTTTTTGTGGCTAAGTAGTACTCTGTGACCAGAGAAGGCAATGGCAACCCACTCCAGTACTCTTGCCTGGAAAATCTCATGGATGGAAGAGGCTGGTAGGCTGCAGTCCATGGGGGTGCTAGGAGTCGGACACAACTGAGCAACTTCACTTTCACTTTTCACTTTCATGCA
>NW_011494951.1:7476289-7500861 GCF_000754665.1 Bison bison bison | reverse complement strand
TTTCATGCATTGGAGAAGGAAATGACAACCCACTCCACTGTTCTTGCCTGGAGAATCCCAGGGACGGGGGAGCCTGGTGGGCTGCAGTCTATGGGGTTGCACAGAGTCGGACACGAATGAAGCGACTTAGCAGCAGCAGCAGCAGTACTCTGTGACAATCTAGAGGGTTGCTCTGGGGTGAAGGGTGAGGGGGGCAGATTCAAGAGCAAGGGGACATACGTGTACTTAATGGCTGACTCAGGCTGTTGTGTGGCAGAAGTCAACAAAATACTGTAAAGCAATTATCTTCCAATTAAAAATGAAATTTTAAGAAATGTCTCTCTGGAAACAATGAAACCTTGCTCATGCTCTCAGGCTCTCCATCTTTATGGAGACCTTTCCCTGATGCCCTGATGATGTTATTCCTCCACACATAACCAGGAGGAATTGACAGCAAGGGTCCTTGCCCATGCACCAAATATACCCATCATGAAGGCAGTCCTGTTCTGTGTGGCCAGGGTGGTAAGACTAGTCATCGAATTATCATGGATATCAAAGTGTTTAAAATGTTTGTCAACTATGCCCCAATATAAAATTTAAAAAAATTTTTTTTAAGTTTAAAATAAAAGCTTTAGCAGTGTTCAAGATGGGGAAAAAAATCTAGCTTGATGTCTGTGTGATGAACTGCATGGTGTCTTTTGCAAAGTCATACACTGAAGCACTAACTTGCCCCCCAGGACTTCAGTTTGAGACTGTATTTGGAGAAAGGGCCTTTCAGTTCAGTTCAGTCACTCAGTCGTGTCTGACTGTTTGTGATCCATGAACTGCAGCATGCCAGGCCTCCCTGTCCATCACCAACTCCCAGAGTCCACCCAAACCCATATCCATTGAGTCAGTGATGCCATCCAACCATCTCATCCTCTGTCATCCCCTTCTCCTCCTGCCCTCAATCTTTCCCAGAATCAGGGTCTTTTCAAATGAGTCAGTTCTTCACATTGGGTGGCCAAAGAATTGGAGTTTCAGCTTCAAAATCAGTCCTACCAATGAGCACCCAGGACTGATCTCCTTTAGAATGGACTGGTTGAATATTCTTGCAGTCCAAGGGACTCTCAAGAGTCTTTTCCAACACCGCAGTTCAAAAACATCAATTCTTCAGCACTCAGCTCTCTTTATAGTCCAACTCTCACATCCATACATGACTACTGGAAAAACCATAGCCTTGACTAGACGGACCTTCGTTGACAAAGTAATGTCTCTGCTTCTTAATATGCCTTTAAAGGGCCTTTAAAGAAGTGATTAAGTTAAAACAAGGCTCTTGAATGGACCCCCAACAAATCTGACTACAGTTCTTATAAGAAGAGGAAATTTGGAGGCACAAAGAGACACAAAGGTTGCAGGCACACAGAGAAAAGGCTACATGAGAACACAGAGAGAAGACGGGCATCCACAAACCAGGACCCAAACGGACTACACTTTCATCTTGAATATCCAGCCTCCAGAATGGTGAGAAAATAAATTTCTATTGTTTAAGCCACTCAGTCTAAGGTATTTTGGGGTTTTTTTTTTTCCCATCTACCTTTATTGAAGTTAAATTTTTTCAATTGTATATAAAGTGTATAATGTGATGTGTTTATATATGTATACACTGTGAAATGATTTTCGCAATCAAGCCAATTATGCTCAGAGTTATTCTTGTGTATGTGTGATGAGAATACTCAAGATTTATTCTCTTAGAAAATTTCATGTATACAGAACCATGTCATTAACTGTGGACACCACACCGCATGATGTGATGGTGCAGTTTAGTTGCTCAGTCATGTCCAGACTCTTTGTGGCCCATGGAATGTAGGCTGTCAGGCTCCTCTGTCCATGGGATTTTTCCAGACAAGAATACTGGGGTGAGTTACCCTTTCTTCCTCCAGGGGATCTTCCCCACCCAGAGACTGGACCTGTGTCTCCTGCATTGCAGGTGGATTCTTTACCAACTGAACTATCAGGGATTTATACTATATATTCAGTTCAGTTCAGTTCAGTCGCTCAGTCGTGTCCAACTCTGTGCAACCCCATGAATCGCAGCACGCCAGGCTTCCCTGTCTATCACCAACTCCCGGAGTTCACTATACATTAGATCTCCAGAATTTATCCTGCATAACTGACACTTTGTATCCATTGAGGAGTATCTCCCTTTTTCTCCCATATCCTAGACCCTGGCAACAACCCATTTTATTCTCTGCCTCTATAAATTTGACAGTTTTAGTTTCCACATATTAGTGAGATCATGTACTATTTGTCTTTCTGTTACTGGCTTATTTCACTTAGCATAATGTTCTCCAGATTCATCCATATTATCACTAATGTCAAGATTTCTTTCTTGTTTAAGGTTGAATAATATTCCAATGTGTGTGTGTATATATGTAACATGAGAATGTATCAATTCAGTTGCTTAGTTATGTCCAACTCTTTTGTGTCCCCATGGACTGCAGCAGGCCAGGCTTCCCTGTCCATTACCAACTCCCAGAGCTTGCTCAAACTCATGATCATCGAGTCAGTGATGCTATCTAACCATCTCAACCTCTGTCATCCCCTTCTCCTCCTGTCTTCAATCTTTCCCAGCATCAGGGTCTTTTCCAATGGCTCAGTTCTTTGCATTAGGTGGCCAAAGTATTGGAGTTTCAGATTCAGTAGCAGTCCTTCCAGTGAATATTCAGGACTGATTTCCTTTAGGATGGACTGGTTGGATCTCCTTGCAGTCCAATGGACTTTCAAGAGTCTTCTCCAACACCACAGTTCAAAAGCATCAATTCTTTGGTGCTCAGCTTTCTTTATAGTCCAACTCTCACATTCATATATAACTACTGGAAAAACCATAGCTTTGACTAGATGGACCTCTGTAGGCAAAGTAATGTCTCTGCTTTTTAATATGCTGTCTAGGTTGATAATACCTTTTCTTCCAAGGAGCAAATGTCTTTTAATCTCATGCCTGCAGTCACAATCTGAAGTGATTTTGGAGCCCAAGAAAATAAAGTCTCTCACTGCTTCCATTGTTTCCCCATCTGTTTGCCATGAAGTGATGAGACCAGATGCCATGATCTCAATTTTCTGAATGTTGAGTTTTAAGTCAACTTTTTCACTCTCCTCTTTCACTTTCATCAAGAGGCTCTTTAGTTCTTCGCTTTCTGCCATAAGGATGGTGTCATCTGCATATCCGAGGTTATTTATATTTTTCCTGGTGATCTTGATTCCAGCTTGTGCTTCCTCCAGCCCAGCATTTCTCATGATGTACTCTGCATATAAGTTAAATAAGCAGGGTGACAATATACAGTCTTGACATACTCCTTTTCTGATTTGGAACCACCCTGTTGTTCCATGTCCAGTTCTAACTGTTGCTTCCTGATCTGCATACAGATTTCTCAGGAGGCATATCAGGTGGTCTGGTATTCCTTTCTCTTGAAGAATTTTCCAGTTTGCTGTGATCCACACAAAGGCTTTGGAGTAGTCAATAAAATAGAAGTAGATGTTTTTCTGCAACTCTCTTGCTTTTATACTTGAAATATATATATATATACACACACACAGTGATATGTGACATATATATACGTGTACGTGTGTGTGTGTCACATTTTCTTTATCCATTCATCCATCAACAGACACTTAGATTATTTTCCTATCTTGACTATTGCACTGCCACAATGAACATGGAGGGACAGGTCTTTACTCAAGATACTAATTTCATTTTCTTTTAATATATTAACCTAGAAATGAAATTGCTGGATTATACATGGTAGTTCTACTTTTTTTTTTGTAATCACAATGCAATATTCAATTCAGACAACCATTATGTTCACAAAAAGGAAATTTTATATATTGTTTGAAAGTGAAAATGTTAGTCGCTCAATCATGTCCGACTCTTGGAAACTCCATGGACTTTCGCCCACCAGGCACCTCTGTTCATGGAATTCTCCAGGCAAGAATACTGGAATGGGTTGTCATTTCCTTCTCCAGGGGATCTTCCCAACCCAGGAATTGAACCCATGTCTCCCCTCTTGCAGGCAGATTCTTTACCCTCTGAGCCACCAGGGAAGCCCCAATAGGTATTCTTTTAATATTTCTCTTTTGTTTTACTTCATGAGATTGTATATTATGTGTATTTATATTAAATAATGTGAAACAAACTGGAGTTGGTGCCTAAAGCTCAGGGCTAAGACTGTATTTGTCATCCATATAACAAAGTTTCTTCTAACTCTTAATTAAACTCAGATTCTTTTTCTCTCTATTTTTAATTTTTTGAGACATCTTCCCACTGTTTTCCAGAGGGACTCTACCAATTTACATTCCCACCAACAGTGCAGCGGGCTCCCTTTTCTCCACATCCTTGCCAGTTCTTGTTATCTCTTGTCTTTTTGATAATGGCCATTGTAACAGGTGTGAGGTGATAGTTCATTGTGGTCTTGATATGTACTTCCTTAATGACTAGTCATGCTGAGCACTTTTCCATATACTTGTTGGCCATTTGTATGTCTTCTTTGGAGAAATGTTTATCCATATCCTTCATCCATTTTTTAACCAGGTTATGTGCGTTTCTGCTGCTGAGTTGTTTGTGCGCATGCTTAGTCATTCAGTCATATCTGACTCTTTGCATCCCTTTAGACAGTAGCCTGCCAGGCTCCTCTGTCCATGGGATTTTCTTGGCAAGAATACTGGAGTGGGTTGCCATTTCCTACTCCAGGGGATCTTCCCAACCGAGGGATCAAAGCTGAGTCTCCTGTGTCTCCTGCAATGCAGGTGGATTCTTTATCCGCTGAGCCATCAGGGAGGTTATTTGAGTTCCTTGTATATTTTGTGGCTTAACCGCTTATCAGATTCATGCACTTGCCTTTCTTCTTCATCTATCAAAATCCAAACATCTTTCAAAGGTTGGCCAAAATTCTACCTCCTTGATGAAAACTTCCACTAAGCATCATTTGTCCCTCCTCTGTCACATCCCAGTGACCTGGAAACAGAACCTGAATCCCTCTCAACCTGCCTTTTCCCTGTCGCTAAGCACAAGGCCACACACATACAAATTCTTTGTGCACTGAAGCAAAGTGAACGAAAAGCTACAGCTTGGCACAGAGATGGGGGAGGGCCAAGACTTTGTCTCCTTAGGAAAGAGCTTTATGTATGAACATTTGGCAAAATACAAAACAGGAAACCTTTACAACTTGAATTTCAAATCCAACTGTATTCATAGAAATGAGAGCCTACCCTCTAAGAAACACATACCCCTAAGGCACGAAAAGGAAAATAAAAAACCTCATCCCCCAGTACCTCTCGAGGGAAAAGAGGGGTTAATGGGTTCTAGAGGAGAACCCTGGAGGGGTGGGGGAGTGGCTGGAGGGAGGAGTGGGAGGAGGGGGCTGTGGGGGAGGGACCGGGAGTCAGCTGGGGGTGCGGGGAGCCCACAGGCTCACAGTGCTGAGGTCCTAAGGCCGAAATGACTTTGGATGGTAATGCAATGAAAAATGGCACAAACTGTACGTGTTGTCAGAGACAAGTTGCAGGAGTCTATGCACTGCCCACAACACACACCAGGGCACTGGGGACCCATCCATGAGGCAGTTACGCGCCTGCATTATGGATGACGAGAGAAACCCCACGACCACGGGGTCTGCCTTCAAATCGCAGCCCCAGTGTTTGCTGACAGGTGATTGGGACAAGTTATTTAACCTATCTGGACTTCAGTTTACCTTTACTCAGAAACACAATCATATAGTGTTAAGTGTTACTTGCTCAGTCATGTCTGACTCTTTGCGACCACATGGACTGTAGCCCACCAGGCTCCTCTGTCCATGGGATTTCCTAGACAAGAGTGGATGGCCATTCCCTTCTCCAGGGGATCTTCCTGACCCAGGGATCAAACCCAGGGGTCTTCTGCATTGCAGACAGGCTCTTTACCACTAGTGCCTGCTGTTGCTGCTGCTAAGTCGCTTCAGTCGTGTCCAACTCTGTGCGACCCTATAGACAGCAGCCCACCAGGCTCCCCATTCCTGGGATTCTCCAGACAAGAACACTGGAATGGGTTGCCATTTCCTTCTCCAATGCATGAAAGTAAAAATTGAAAGTGAAGTTGCTCAGTCGTGCCCGACGCTTAGCGACCCCATGGACTGCAGCCTACCAGGCTCTTCTGTCCATGGGATTTTCCAGGCAAGAGTACTGGAGTGGGGTGCCATTGCCTTCTCTGCCAGTGCCTGCTAGCATGTGTGATATTCTAGAAAGCATTCTTTTGGTAACCTACTTATTTACAAAATTGTTGTCTGGCCTCCCCAATAGATCTTTTTTTTTTTTTAATTTAATTTATATTTGTGCCTGTACTGGGTCTTCTTTGCTGCACACAGACTTTCTCTAGTTGCATCGAGCAAGGGCTAATTCTAGCTGCAGTGTTCAGGTCTCTCATTGCGGTGGCTTCTTTTGCTGCAGAGCGTGGGCTGTAGGGCCCACAGGCTTCAGTAGTTGTGGGGCACAGGCTTAGCTGCCCCTTAGTTGTGGTATGTGGAATCTTCTCTGACCAGGAATGGACCCTGTGTCCCCTTATTGGCAAGCGGATTCTTAACCACTGGACTACCAGGGAAGTCCCCAGTTAGATCTTAATCTACAAGGTGAGGCCTGAGTTATCCTCCCTCTAAGTGCTTAATGAATAAACGATTTAGTGAGTGAATCGGTCAAAAGGCAACCACCACGTTCATTCGACTCATCACTTCATATCTCAAGCACATATTTGTAGGACACAGTGCCTTATCTAAACATGAGGCATGAAGAAATAGTGACAGAGGGAAAAAATAGAGTGATTTGTCCACCCAGGAATGTGGGTGAGGAGCAAGCTGGCTCCAAGCCAGGCACCATGCAAGGCCTGTTGATCCAGCCTTCTGGAACATTCAGAGCGAATATATGCTCAATGCCTGCTCTGGACCATGTCCTGCACTTCCCAGGCCCATCCACGAGGGAGAGCTGTCTTTAATCCTTGACTACATCCCTCTTTGATCATCTCAGTGCATCTGCAGGAAAGCAAGATGCACAGCAAGGAGGGCGCAGGGGACCGTGACGCCCACCCGACAGAGCGCCCACAGCTCGCTTGAAGCTGTTCTCCTGCAACACCGGATTTCCTCACACATGACTGTCGTAGTGAGAATTAACGTGTCCCCAGGACAAGGACCTCTGGGTTCAGTTTCTCCTGCAAGCCGCAGTTTTTTTGGTTCCGGGGCAGGGGGGGTGAGGTGGGGGAGCGTGTTGATAAGCAATATCGTAATCAGGACTCGCCGGCCATGACTTACCGTTCATTTCCTAATCGGTCATCACATTTTGTTCAAGCTTAGTGCTGACCTATTGCGTTTAACACCACATTCCGCAGCAAAAAAAAAAAAAAAACTACTGCTGCATCTACTGAGGGGAAACCAGCCAGCTTTTGTTGCTGCTCCTGCAGCAAGTTGAAAAAACAGAGATGTTAAGGATCTTCCCGCTTGTTATCTAGCGGTTTTGCCTCCCCTTCCTCTACCCTTTTTCCCGCCCTGGTACCAAGACAACCTGAGTTACTTACAGCAGCCCTTTGTCTATACTATCATCCAGCCGCCCCCAACCCTACACACACACCCTGCACACAGATTATCAGCCAACAGAGCGCCGGGTGACCTTGAGCCAGTCCCGTCCCTCTGAGCTTCCTTCTCATCAACTATAAAACAAGAAAACTGGGTTAGATGATCCCTTTCTGTTCTGAAATTGCCCAATTCCGATTTTCCCATGATTCTCTAATGATGCAAAGTCATCAGTAGCCTAAGATCGAAGACACTTTAGAAATAATCTGTCCAACATCTCCATATTTTACTTTCAAACCCTTTCATCACTTTTGCTACATGTACATGCCAGGTACCCTATATGGGCTCAACTATTTTTAGGTTAACTTTTTAATCAAAATGTATTTCAAAGGATACGTTTTACTTCTGTAAACAGAAAATCATAATCATTTGCAATAAACAGAATTATAACTAAGAAGTCAACCTAAAAATATTCTAGCTGCCTGCTGTTGTCGCCACAGGGACCTCAGTCTGCTGTTTGCTCCTCTCTGTTGAAACGCAACATAGCAAGTGTTAAAACATGGGAAAGAGGGGACTTCCCTGGCTGTCCAGTGGTTAAGACTCCACACGTCCACTGTAGGGAGTGCAGGTTCAATCCCTGCTCAGGGAACTAAGACCCCACATGCAACAGCAGTGAGGCCAAAAAAAATAAACCATGCAGAAGCCATGCTTACCCCCAAGGAGGCCTTCTCCTTATCCTACTTAGCACTGGTCACAAGTCTCCAGGAGAGCTGGTGTTACTAAAACAGGGGATGGACGCCACCCAAGACTATTCCAAAGACCTTCACTACGGGTAAAATGCGCTTCACCACTGTCCTTTGTTTGCTATTGTAATTAGTCCACCAAAGCTGACTCAATCAACAGATGCGAGTTTGAGCAAACTCTGGGAGATACTGAAGGACAGGGAGGCCTGGCTTGCTGCAGTCCATGGTGCCGCAGAGGTGCACGACTGAGCGACTGAACAGCAACAACAACAACTGCTCCAAACCGTCCATTTCTGCATCTTCACCATCACCTTCAACTGCGGGCATTTTCCAGGAAGTTGGGATGACAAAGCAGGAGCACTTAGAAACCGTGTTAACCGGGATCGTGTACCCCTCTCACAGTGAGGCCAAACTGCAACATTAGAGTTCAGAGTCCAGAATGCTTCACTGCAGGGCGAGCAAGTAGAGCGGGTGACTCAGGCCCTAGAGAGCCTCGAGCTCCCTGCAGGTGTTTAGCAAAGCATTTCTAAAAGCTGGGTGAGGGAAGAGGGTCGCAGAGTAAGAGATCAGACCGTGCACAGTTCTCTGATTGACAGATGGTAAGGGAACAGGTGGTGTCACAGGGGTTAACTTTATCAGTCCTTAGGCTCCACGAGCCCCAGGGCTTGACCTGTGCTCAAAGTCATCAAGTAGTTAACCTCTTCCAGTTGTCACACCTGCAAAACAACTTAGGAAATTTGCATCGAATACTATTATCTAGTGCTTAGGAGAGAAGTTAAATCGAAGGATATGGAGGAAGGCCCCAAAGGGTCCTGCTACCATGGTTTTCATTACAAACACACACACACACACACACACACACAAACTATTCCAGAACAATTTGGAAACACTGCAGTTACCCTCACCCCCACTGTAAGGGGCGCAGGTACAGTCCCTGGTCAGGGAACTAAGACCCCCCGCATGCCACAGCAGCATGCCAAAACAATAAAAAATAAATAAAAAACCTGCAAAAGCCATGCTTACCCCCAGGGAGACCTTCTCCTTGTCCCACTCGGCATGGGCAAGGGCCACCAGTCTCCAGGGGAGCTGGTGTTACTCAACACAAGACTTCCCCAAGTTCATAGCATCACACAGCTCAAGGAATCTCCGGGCTTGGGCCGTCTAATGTTGCTGCCTTTGCCGAAGGAACCTCTGCCCGGGTACAACAAAGACCATTGTCCGCTGAACACAGGGGAGCTCCTGAGGTTTCCCCTTCTCCCTTTTGTCTCCTTCCAGACACTGTGTGGAAGGGATGGTGCACGCTCATGTCAGAGTCAAGTACAGAGCCCTAGGGAAGACGGTGGGGGGTGGGGGGAGCAGAGAGAGAGCTGAAGGGCCAGCACTGCCTTTGAAGAAGGAAACAGAACAAACTCCATCTTGAAATCAGGACTCCATCTTGGGCTGGACTGTGGACTTTGAGCTCTATACTCAGTATCTATGGAAACGACATACCAACAGGAAAACCAGGCCCCCAGAAGGGAGAGCCCCAGGGCTCGTACCTAGACTCTCCCATCGCCTAAAAGAATACCCTAATTATCTGTGTAACCGCATAGAATCAATCATGCATTATGGTCATAAATCATGGTATGACCACAGGCCTTCTGATAATTGTCCACTGTTAACTACCTAGGCTCAAGGCAGACGAATCACGGGTTAACTTTGATTGTATCTTTCTTTTCCTATGTTCAGACTAGCTTCAGAGAATTTGGGGAGATGTGTTTGAGCACATACACTTAGGGTATATAAGGTTTTCACAAAAACTGGTCGGAGTCCTTGGCTAAGAGGAGACTCTGCCCTGGGCCTGCCGTTGTAATAAACAGTACTCCACTATCTGCACTGTCCTTCTGAGTGAGTTTGTTTGCCAGAACGCGTGGCTACACCACCTTCGGTCTGCTTAGGATGGTGCAGGGAAAAAACATGTCAGTTGCCCAGCTTTGGATGCAATCTGCCTCCCAATTCTATCTTTTTACAGCAACATGAATTTGGGCAAGTTGTCCATCACCTATGAGCTTTCATTTCCTTTTCAAAATGGCTCATGCACATCCTCGTTGTAGTGAATGTGAGAACTCACCCCAGGAACACTCCCAGCCAGGCACACAGGTAACCACTCAGCCAGGTCTTAGGCTCGTCCCCTTTTAGCTTTCTTGTTTCCCCACAACGTCAGCACTATTTATGGAAGTCCAAAATTCTCTCTTTTTATTTGTTTGTTTTGCCCTTCAAATTCCGAGTCTTATCTGCAAAGTAAAAGAGAGAGGGAGAGAGAGACAGCTGTGAATTTTCACAATCTAAGGGTCTTTTTCTATGACTTGATTATGGAAAGTGATGGATGGGAGCTGAGTGCAAGGACAGAAGCGGAGAAAGACAAGAGAGAAGAAAAACCACCCCAGCAAACCCAATCACCAGCCCCTTTTGAATAATCATTAAGCAGCCTATTGGAAGCTTCAAGTCCCCAAAAGATGTGGGGGCTGAGAGAGTAACAACACAAACCTAGAAAATGTGGTACATTTTATCGTAGATTTGCATTAGATAAATCTTGGTTGGTTTTGCCTCAGGCTGTGGAAATGGGGAAAAGCACAAAGGAAAACAGGGAAACACTGCCCCCTGCTGCCTTTGTGGTAAATCGCAGCATAGACGCAAAAAAATTTCCAAGATCAAGTAAAAACACACATGCCCACAATGTTTGCAAAGGAATCACTATGACCAACCTAGACAGCATATTAAAAAGCTGAGACATTACTTTACCAACAATGGTCCATCTAGTCAAAGCTACGGTTTTTCCAGTAGTCATGTATGGATGTGAGACTTGGACTATAAAGAAAGCTGAGCGCCGAAGAACTGATGCTTTTGAACTGTGGTGTTGGAGAAGACTCTTGAGAGTCCCTTGGACTGCAAGAAGATCCAACCAGTCCATCCTAAAGGAAATCAGTCCTGAATATTCATTGGAAGGACTGATACTGAAACTGAAACTCCAATACTTCACCCACCAGTGGCAAAGAGCTGACTCATTTGAAAATACCCTGATGCTGGGAAAGATTGAAGGCAGGAGGAAAAGGGGGCGACAGAGGATGAGATGGTTGGATGGCATCAGTGATGCGATGGACATGAGTTTGAGTAGGCTCCAGGAGTTGGTGATGGACAGGGAAGCCTGGGGTGCTGCAGTCCATAGGGTCTCAAAGAGTCGGCCATGACTGAGCAACTGAACCGAACTGATGCACAGATATTTGACTTTGTGGAATGCATTTTCCCATGCAAAGCTGCCTTCAAAGTTTTTACAAATGATCAAAGAACAGAGACATGTTCTCCAATGATCGTGTTCTTCACTGGGCTTTGGTTTCATTTATCTGGACAGAAAATACTTTGATGTGATTTTTAAAAGAAAATGATATAAAAGTTATAAACCGAAAAAAATTCACTTTGTTTTGCCCTCCTAAACCATACCTAGATACTTTTATTAGATTTTCGTATAAATACAAGCAAACGTGACTGTATAATTTTTCCCCTTTCTTTCTCATGCAGTAATTAACTATTCAGTATTTTCCTGCTTTTGTCACATGTCTCAGAGATCTTTTCATTTCAGGATAGAGTAAGTTTCCTTGTTTTTTTCTTCACTGACTATTTTACATGTAGAAAGAACACATTGCCAGTTTTGAAACCCTCTACATTGATTACCTTCTTGCAAAATGTGAATAATTTAAAATTCTCAATATAAAAGTAGCCTCCTTCAGCCCACACTTTCCCACAGACAAACACTATCTGTGGCCTTTTGTAATAACCTTGCCTCCTGGCCGTATTTTTTTACTCTGGTCCTCCTGGTGATTAAAATCTCTCACCTTGGTATCCACTGCATTCCACAGCTGAACAGACCTCCGTCATCACTGAACTTTAGAAGCTGGTACTCAGAATTAAAAGGGCTTAATGTCACCAAGAATTCTATTAAAACACCCAGGGTGAAGGGGAAAAAAAAAAGCCTTCCGCTTCAGCTGAAATGTTCTTGTAAAGGGCAAAATGGAAAATACAAACACCACTGCCTTTTTCCTCCTGGATGCCACAACCATCAGCACCTCCTGAAAATGGCAGGGCTGCCAGCTCTTGATGGAAGCCAGGTCCGGCTTTTTGTATGCGAAATGGTTAGAAAACAGTGTCTTCCACGGCAGCTAGCAAGCCAGTGAGATTGTCAAAGGAAAACCCAATTATCCGGAGCAAACACTGACCATACAATTAAATTATACCAGTCAGGAAACCATTTGATCTTCTACCACTGGACTTTTCCAGAAACTTCACCCTGAATCAGTCTGAGCCATTCATCTGCCACCCAGCCTCCCCCAACAAGTCTGTAGTAGCTACATCATGGCTGCCCCATCACCTTGGTCCACCCTACAGGTCACCTGTAGCATCACAGGAAGTTCCCACACTCACAGGGATATTACCATCAAGGACCTGTTTCTGTTTCTCTCTGCCTGAGGGGTTTTTCTAACTACACAAGTAAAATAGGCCTTCAGAAGTTCAGGCATGCGGGGCAGGACCAAAGTGCCAGGGAATTAAAGTTCCCAAAAGCAACCCTCGATCAATGAGAGACAGGAGTTGGTAGATAAATATGCAGTCCTCTTGCCTCTTGCGGGGGCACTTAGAGTCTCAAAGGACACAAGTGTGATTGTATCCCAAGTACCGATAACAGTGATCCACTCATTAACACTTTCCTTGTTGGCTTTTTTCCCTTCCCTACTCTTTTCGCCTTCTTCCAGTGGTCACTTGCTATGACAGTGACCAGGAGACAGAATACACCGTGACTTAACCAGAGGAAGTGTAACACAAAGAACCATTATCTGTGATAAAGGGTAACTGTATAAGGCACCCTATGGCTTAGGCTGAGCACCCACAGGCAAAGATGGGGGACATTCAGGCATCTTTGGGAAAGCCCACAGGATAGTAGAGAAGGCTGTGGCTCTGGCTAGGCTGGAGCTGGTCTGGAGGGGCTGCAAGCAAGAAACCACCCTCCAGAGTCCTTTTGGGGGAGCAGTCAAGCACCACCTGATTTGTGGGGATGTGGAGCGTGCGGGTCAGTGGGGACACGAGTCCTTCAGAGCACATGAGCTGTGCTTCTGACTCTAGTTTCCAGACCGAGAGGGTTGCACAAAGGTTATCCACACACCGAGGCTGCAGAGTTGCAGAAGGACCACATTTTGACCCATGGGCAGATTCCGCTGAATGCCCCCGCACCCATAACTGAGCCCCACACAGCACAAAAATGGCAGGAGACCCTCCCCCTCCAGCAACAACCCTCCAGCCTCCTTGTCTGAGAAAGCTCGGCAACAAGTTCCTGTTAAAGAAGAAATAGTTAAAAGAAAATTCCTTTATCAGCAGTGAAGTTGTTCAGTCGTGTCCGACTCTTTGCGATCCCATGGACTGTAGCCTACCAGGCTCCTCCTCCATCCATGGAATTTTCCAGGCAAGAGTACTGGAGTGGGTTGCCATTTCCTTCTCCAGGGGATCTTCCCCCACATATTGAAGGGTGCATCAGGGCTGAGAGGCAATAAGTCGATCACAAAAACCTCTCCCAAAGAGAATGTTTGCAACCAAATCTTTATTTCAGGATCTGCTTTTGAAAGCATCGGCATCAAGAGAACGAAGAGCAAACCTGATTCTGTCTTGTCTCTGTGTGACTTCAACAAAGGGCCCTAACAGCTCAAGTCCTCATTTTCTCAGGTGTAAAGTGGAGAAGGGGACGACAGAGGATGAGATGGTTGGATGGCATCACCGACTTGATGGACATGAGTTTGAGAAAGCTCCAGGAGCTAGTGATGGACAGGGAAGCCTGGTGTGCTGCAGTCCATGGGGTTGCAAAGAGTCGGACACGACTGAGCGACTGAATTGAACTGAAAGTGGAGGTGATAATAAACAATTCCCGCCTCATGGGGTGTTGGTAAAATGAGAAAACTCAACCTTTCACTGTGCACCTGGCACAAATTTCATCCTCTTTCTTCATTCTTTTCACATCAGCTGCAGCTCCAAAGTTCCTTCTTTCACTCTTGAAGTATGGGGCTAAGTTGTCAGAATGCTCTGAGCTACTTAGGCCAAGATACTTTGTCCTTAACTGTGTCTTAAGCTGTGGTAGGAGATGATTAGAAGGATGCTTTGCTCTGGAAAAGGATGATTTGAAGCTTTGGAAACAAAGGATAAAGACAAATGTTTCTCTGCAGAGGAAAGTTCAAATGGAGAAATTCTCCCAGAATACAATACACCATTTTCTGCGGACACTTAGATAAATGAGCTTTAAAGGAGTAATATACTCTCTACTGGGCTTCCCTGATGGCTCAGTAGTTAAGAATCTGCCTGTCAATGCAGAAGACACAGGTTTGATGCTTCATCCAGGACAATCCCCTGGAGAAGGAAATTGCAACTCCCTCCAGCATTGTCACCTGGAGAACCCCACGGACAGAGGAGCCTGGGGCTACAGTTGCAAAGAGTTGGACATGACTTAGCAGCTGAATAACAACAAATAATAGCTACATATATTGAGATCTCACTATGTGCCAGGAATGTATAGAAATAACCCTGCTGAATCCTCACACCAAGTCTCTAAGGGAAATGCTATTTTTAATCCCAATTTTTGCAAAAGATGAAACAGAGGCTCAGAAAGATGAAGCCATTTGCCTAAAAGCAGAGCCAGAATTTGAACCCAAATCTGTTTGACTCGAAGCTCAAGCTGTACCTGCTGTGGATGGATGGGTTCCTGATTTAGACTAAAGAGTGTCAGGAGATTGCACTTCATGATTAATCTCTAAGTCCCTGTGAGAATTGGGAAGAAGTTCCTCCTTTTTCAAGAAAGGGATTCGCTCCTCTGTAAAATGAGGGAGTCGAGTTAGACCCGTGATTCTCATGGGAGTGATACCATCCTCAAGGATATCGTGGAAATTTACAGGACTAGTTGGCACTATGGTGAGAGGATGCACAAATATCCTATGGTGAGAGGATTTCAGGGTTGAGCACCAAGAAGAGCAGACATCCTAAACGATGCTTGAGAGAATCCTGTCCAATGAAGAATAGGCTTCATGTCCTGTCTATCCCACAAAAGATTCTTCTTGTTGAAAAGGTTATCTCAACCTAGACCCCAACACCATTTCCTATACAAAAATAAGTCATTCTTACTCACTTTTAATATACACTAAATTTTTCAGTGCACCACCACAAAAGATCCCACATGTCACAACTGAGACCAGACAGAGCCAAATACACTAATTGATGGTTTCACTCGGGTATTTAGATGATCCAGGTGTAATCAAAATTCATCAAGCTGGGCACAAGATGACCACACTTTGACAAATCTTACAGTATCCAAAGTTGACCTCATTTTTCAAAAAGAAGTTCAATTTTAACACCCCAGTTTAAAAAGTTAGTAGCTGCAAACAAAAGCCGCTGAGGTCAGACAGATTTGAGTTTAGATCTCATTGCCAGCATTTTCTACATAGTAAGAAAATTACTCAGCCTATCTGAGCCTCCATGTTCTCACGTGTAAAATGAGAATAATAATTCACGAGAGGGCTCCAGACATAACATATGTAGAAGTGCTAGCATTGCTCTTAGGCTTCTCCAGGAATTTCACACTCCATTAGCTCTGACTTCCCCAAAGCAGGGCTTGTGTCAGCGACGTTCATGTCCCCCTCTGCCCCCTCCCGAGCCCAAGGACATGGCTAATCAACTATGACACTCTTCCTACTGACCCTTAAAATCCATCTCCACACAGCTCTGCCTGAAGCAGTGCTCTCCGTGAGAGCTAGCGTATGAAATAAAACCTAGTTGCTAACTTGACCCTCATCACATTCATCTTTGCCTTGTCTGGAGCATCTTGTACAAAGACTGGTCAAGCTTGTAAAAAATGGGAAAAGAATCGATATTTAGTTATTATAGATTCTAAAACTGAACACACTCAGCCAGGTGTTTTGTTTGATTTTTTTTAAGCAACACTTTATTATTATGTGTTGTTTGTTTTCTGTTTTTTGACCACAGGTATGTTCCACTCCAGTACTCTTGCCTGGCAAATCCTATGGATGGAGGAGCCTGGTGGGCTGCAGTCTATGGGGTTGCTAAGAGTCGGGCATGACTGAGTGACTTCACTTTCACTTTTCACTTTCATGCATTGGAGAAGGAAATGGCAACCTGCTCCAGTGCTCTTGCCTGGAGAATCCCAGGGACGGGGGAGCCTGGTGGGCTGCTGTCTATGGGGTCGCACAGAGTCGGGCATGACTGAAGCGACTTAGCAGCAGCAGCAGCATGTGGGATCTTAGTTCCGGCACCAGGGATCGAACCCATGCCTCCTGCATTGTAAATGCAGAATCTTAACCACTGGACCACCAGGGAAGTCTCTGGTCTGGTTTTTTAATAGTACCTCTTAAACTCCTACATGAAAGAACCACAATTCTTGAGTAATCAAAGAGATTAAGAACCAAACTAATTTAGGCAAGGAAAACCAACCCACAGATCAGAGGTGGCTAAACTAGGTTCAAACCCAGGTCTGCCCATCTAATGCCCAAGGTCTGTCTACCATAGCATGCCATACTTCATCAACTTGGACATGCAATGCACGTCTAACATCAGAAAACAGATAACTGTGGATGAATTATCCAGAATCCAGAACGCGAAAGAAGAACGCGTTATACTGTTAGGAGTGAGTTAAAAAGAGAATATAAAAAAGTGATCTCATGTCAAAAAGTAAATAAAAATAAGTGAAGTCAGATGGTTTAAAAGCAGCAAGACAGAACCTACAGTGTGCAAGACTAACAATTTATTGGCTGCTAATTCTGCAGATTTGCTTTTTTCAAGCATGGGCCCATTAGGTACTCCACTAATGGAACAGATCGCCTTCGCTAATCCCATGAAGAGCAGCAGCCCACTCTCTGCAGTCCTGCTTGTTCTCTTGCTTTCAGTTTGGTCTGCTTTCCTGCTGGTTTCGTGTATCTCATCAGAGACCAGAAGTGGGAAAACAGAGCTGTCCTCTGACAAAACAGAAGTCTTCCTGGAGAACCAGGAGGAATCGCCACTGTCCAGCCATGCCCCTCCAGCATCCGTTCTCCGATCCTTCTCTCTATTAATAGAAGCTGCCAGCATCTTTTCCCGGTCAGAGCACCCCAACTTCCACACATCTCCTCCACACCCATCAGACCACTCCACACAAGACAGGCATTGCAGCCGATCTTGCTGAAAATAGTCTTCCTTCTTCCTCCAAAGCAGCAGATGGCATCATAAATAATACAGCTTCAACAACTTTTCTTTCCTCCAGATTTTAGCTCAATATAAGGAATCATTTTCCCACCACCACAACTTCCCAAAGAGGGTGAGTTAACCCCTTCAGGCAATGGTGTGTCTGATCCCCAAGGGATCTCTTGAGAAGATATCCTTGGGAGACTCCAGTCTCAGAGGAGAAATTGCATTGGCTGCCCACTAATGCCCCCTGCCTACTCTAGAGTTCTCTGATTCGACAGGGATTTTGAGGCTTTGGTGGCAAGGAGGAAATTCGAGGCAGTTCTTGAGGCCTTTGGTGGCAAGGAGGAAATTCGAGGCAGTTCTGTGAGAAGCATCTTTGACTCCAGCACAGAGATCATCAAGCTCTCTGTGCAAAGAGCTGGCTGGCACAGGCTTTAGGCTTTCCAAGTCCTATGTTGTTTATTGAGATGACTCAATTCTGCAATATCAGGAAAGCATCCATAGATGGTCTGTAAACAAATTAGTGTGGTAACATTCCAACAAGACTTCATTTACAAAATAGGTGGCCATTAAGTCTTAGCTTATTTCAAAATAAAAAGGTAAAAATAGAAATTGGCAGCAGGCTAGATTTGACCTATTGCCTATAGCTGCATGTTCATACTCAATCGTGTCCAACTCTTTGGGACCCCGTGGACTGTAGCCCACCAGGCTCCTCTGTCCATGGGATTTTCTAGGCAAGAACACTGGAGTGGGTTATTTCCTACTCCAGGGTATCTTCCTGACCCTGGAATCAAACCCACATCTCCTGAATTGACAAGCAGATTCTTTACCAGTAGTGCCACTTGGGCTACAGTTGGCTAATACTTATTCTAGAGGAAACTTATCCACCTGAACCTCCTCTCCCTTCCTGCTTCATCCAGTCAACCACTGAGCCAAGTCAGCACCATTTCCAGAATATGTCTCATGACCATCCACAAGAGAGGCAAGGCCAGCCTCTTAGGTAACCAAACCCACATCAGCCATAGCAAGCAACTGCAACAAGACCCCAAATCGACCTTCCTTTGACAGACAAGCATACATTTCTTAAAACGTCAGCAGGCACTAAAACCCTGGGGTAGAAGTGTTTAGCCTTCCAAACAAGAGAATTCTTGTAGGTTTACGGGAGCTCATTGCAAGCCTCCTCACTTGCAGATTCCTGAGAAATGGGCAGCAGACCCAAGGAACCACATGAGACTCAAGATCCAGGACTGTACTCTCCTAAAAGGTCAGGTAAGTACCAGATAGCTTCCATATTTGCAAGTGAAAGTTGCTCAGTCGTGTCCAACTCTTTGCGACCCCAAGTCCATGGATTTCTCCAGGCCAGAATACTGGAGTGGGTAGCCTTTCCCTTTTCCAGGGGATCTTCCCAACCCAGGGATTGAACCCAGGTCTCCCACATTGCAAGTGGATTCGTTACCAGCTAAGCCACAAGGGAAGCCCAAGAATACTGGAGTGGGTAGCCTATCCCTTCTCCAGGGGATCTTCCCAACCCAGGAATCAAACTGGTCTCTCTTGCATTGCAGGTGGATTCTTTATCAACTGAGCTATCAGGGAAACTTCCATATTTAGGGCATTGGATTTGCCATGTTGGATAACATGGCTCAAACCAGGCCTTCCTCAACTTTCTCCTAACCCCTTGCAGACATTTGGGTCTATTTGGAGCAGAAGTGAAAGTGAAGTCGCTCAGTCGTGTCCGACTCTTTGCGACCCGTGGACTGTAGCCCACAAAGGTCCTCTGTCCATGGGATTCTCCAGGCAAGAATACTGAAGTGGGTTGCCATTGAGAAGGAAAGCTCAAAAACCAACTCAAACCAACTTCTGACCAAAAGTTGCTTTCTTGAATTCTTGCAATAGAAGGGAAAGACAGCAAGTAACAGTTGGGCCCACAGCTCTGCATTTAAGAGGACAGGCTTAAAAAAAAAAAAAAAGAGGACAGGCTGTATTACTGAAATTATCTTACTGGCAAACTGGCGATAGGGGTGAGAACCTGGGACCCCTGAGTTGTATTGGTCAGGGCTCTGGAACCCTACACTGACTACTGTAAGAAGATAGGAAGAAGAGCAGGGATAACTTGGTCCTGGGGTACCCACCATTAAGGGGCAACTCTGCATAGATGCTGATGAGCGTAACAGAAACAGGGGTAATAATAATCCATTATTAATAGCTTTTTCTACATTTCATCTCACTTGTCATTCTCAGCTACCCTGCAAGGTTGCCATTCATATCTACTATCTGTCCATGCCATGGGCTTCCCAGAGGAGTTTAAATTCTAGAATTAGCTGAAACTAAGAAGACTACTATCTTGGGGCTTCCCTGGTGGCTCAGTGGTAAAGAATCCATCTGCCAACTCAGGAGACATGGGTTTGATCCCTGATCAGGGAAGATCCCACGTGCCACAGAGTAACTAAGCCCATGAGCCACAGCTACTAAGCCTGCGCTCTACAGCCTGGGAGCCACAGCTACTGAGCCCATGGGGCCCTAGAGCCTGTGCTCCATAAGGAGAGAAGACACTGCAATGAGAAGCCCGTTCACCACCACTATGGAGTGATCCCACTTGCCACAACTAGAGAAAAAGCCTGCGCAGCAATGAAGACCCAGCACAGCCAAAAGTAAACAAATAAATATTTATTAAAAAAAAAAAGAAAAGAAAACTACCATCTTGGTTATTTTGCGGGCTCCAGGGTGAAAATCTGAATTTACTTTTGAGGCAAGTTGTCCTTTATCTTGGAAACAATCGTTTCAATAGTCCCCTTGAGTTACACATGTGCAAAGTAAGTGCATTCCCACCCACTGGTTTGGGGAAAGGGACTTTTTTTTTTAGTAGAGATGGGCTTTGAAAGGGCCTGAGTTTAAAAGAGGCTGATAAGCAAATCGATAGCGAATCCTTTCTCATGGACTGTTTACATATGTGAACCTACACGGTGGGCCAAGGAGCCTTCTGGGAGAAAGGAGTCGGTATTTATCTACTTCTTGTATTTATTAGAACATGTCTGTGGACCTACCTGCGGCCAGATGGTGGGAAGAAAAAGAAGGACCTCCAAGAGGAAATTCATCAAGAAGGAGGAGTATGACCAGGCAACTGGGCAAACTTTGACAGAGCAGCTTGTTCTGGGCAGTGAGTGGATGCTGCTCAATTCATGATACTGCTCTTGGGTGATGGGCTGTGCCTTATGGTTGCTGTTGATATGAAATGAAAGAGCAGACCTCTGATTGGCCACATCCCCAGCTACCCGGGCCAATTGGAGAGAAGAGTATTCGTGACCAAGGGTAGCCCAGGAGAAGAGGCATCGCCCACTGTTCTCTGTCGAACCACAGCAAGAGCTGACATTTATCCTGACTACAGGTTCTGCCCAGCTTCAGTGGGGGCCAAGGACCCTAAGTATTGTTCTTCTCACCTGAAGAGCAGCGACAAAGGTTCTTAGGCTTCCCAGGAAAGGCTGCTGAAGACAAAGGGTGGGTGTCAAAGAGACTGCACTGCCTGCTAATCTGAACAGGTGAAGGATGGCACGCACAAAGTGGCTGTTGGCCAAGAGACTCATTTTGCGTTTGTGTTAGCTGTTGAGGTCTGGGACTTGCAGGTTCTGAGCATGTGAGCCCGCTGAGGCTTAGAGAGGTTTCATAACAGGATCTCGGCCTTTCTGAACCCTCCTCACTGCACATAGAATCCCCCAGGAAGTTCCAAAACAGCCCGGTTGAATTGGTCTTTTGGATTAGAGCCAAGGAAGCAACTATTTTTGAGAAGTTCTGTAGGTGAATCTAATGTGTTAGCAGTTGTCAAGTACAGGACTAGCCCAAGACAGACGGATGATAGAAAGACAGAGAGAGAGAGAGAGAGAGAGATAAGATAGATAGTAGATAAGATAAATAGATATCCCCATTTTGTGGATGAGGAAGCTGAAGGTTAGAAATTCAAGTAAGTACCCCAAGGTCATTCAACGGATAAGCCTCAGAAGTGAGTGAAGTCGCTCAGTCGTGTCCGACTCTTTGCGACCCTGTGGACTGTAGCCCACCAAGCTCCTCCATCCATGGGATTCTCCAGGCAAGAATACTGGAGTGGGTTGCCATTTCCTTCTCCAAACATATATCAGAAACATATGTCAAATCTAAGTCTGTCTGATTGCTGACGCAATATTGCTGAAGCCATATTGATGCCACTGTATCTTGTGGCCTTAAGGATTCTGGAGAATGAGGAAAAAGGAACCAAGACAGACAAAAGAGGGCAGAAAGAATCCCTGGGTTTCCACCAGGGTTTAAGAATCCGCCTTGCAATGCAGGGGACACCGGTTCAATCCCTGGTATGGGAAGATCCCACATGCCCTGGAGCAACTAAGCCCGTGCGCCCCAACTCCTGAGGCCGCACGCTGGGGCCCTTGATCCTGCTCCACAACAAGAAACCACACACCACAACCGGGGAGGAGCCCCTGCTCACCTCAACGAGACTAATGCATTGCTGCACATTAGCAGTGCGCAGCGGTGAAGAGAAAAGCCGTGTGCCGCAGTAAAGACCCAGCACAGCCAAAAAAATAACACAGAATCCCCCAAAGACTCCAGCGTCTTACCAGTTAAAAACACCCTTGCAGTGAATCAAAAGATTTTGCACAGAGTCACAAAATTTCTTCTTTATGTCAATGAAAAGCCATCCAGGCCAAATCAACATGTTTCAAGAGAGGTTTCTCTCTCCCACTTCTTTCTGGCCAAGAAGCTTGTCAAGTTCGATGCACTTGAGGCATCACTGGGAGGCAGGCACTGAATGGAAAGGAGAAAATGTGTGTAGCTGGTGTGGCCTGGATGACAAGGGAATCTCAGCTCTGAGGGGCTCCCAGCCTTATCCAGCACAGGCAGGAGGAGAGCGCCACCTTGTGGGGGGAGTTGGTGCAAGCCAGGCTGGTTAAGGGCTCTGGACCAGAGATGTGAGGTCTAGACTCTAGAAGTTGAAGCTCCAGTACGTTGGCCAACTCAGGAAAAGCCCCTGATGCTGGAAAAGATTGAGGGCAGGAGGAGAAGGGAGAGACAGAGGATCAGATGGTTGGATAGCATCACCAATTCAATGGACATGAATTTGAGCAAGCTTCAGGAGATGGTGGAAGATATAGGAGCCTGGGATGCTGCTGTCCATGGGGTCACAAAGAGTCAGACACAACTGAGCAACTGAACAACAGCAATAACAGCAAAGGGGGCAGGAGTCCTTTGAGTGTCTGTGAATACCTAGTAAGTAATAACACTCTTAATTAGAGCTATTGTTTATTGGGGAGAAGGAAATGGCAACCCACTCCAGCATTCTTGCTTAGAGAATCCCGTGGACAGAGGAGCCTGGTGGGCTGCTGTCCATAGGGTCGCACAGAGTTGGACATGACCAAAGAGACTTAGCATGTATGCAAGCATTGGAGAAGGAAATGGCAACCCACCCCAGTGTTCTTGCCTGGAGAATCCCAGGGACGGAGGAGCCTGGTGGGCTGCCGTCTATGGGGTCACACAGAGTTGGACACGACTTAGCAGCAGCAGCAGCATTGTTTATTGAAGGCTTAGAATGCACCAAGTTCTAAGCAGAGCCTTTCCTCAGTACTCTTGTCCATCAGGTATAACTTGCACACTATGAGGTTGAGATATTATCCTTGTTATAGCCATGAGGAAAGGGGTCCAGAGTTGTGGATAACTGAGCAGCCCAAGTCACAGAGCAAGTAGTAAGGGATCCGGGATTGAACTGAGGGGAAATAACAGTGAACTGCGTTTCTGCTAGGGGTCTGTTTGAATACAGATCTCTTGCCAGTGGTATGAGAAGGAAAAATGCAGGCAGGAACACAGATGCCAGCACAAACCTGTCCTGGAAACTGTCCCACTGTTTCTGCACATCCTCTTGTTCTATAACTAGGCAGGACAAAACAGGAGCCAGAAGGGCGCTTGCAGTGGTGTACAGCTGAGTGTTTAAAAACTGGCTATATGGGGTATGAAAGCCCTGATTTGTGGCTTTTGCCAATTTCTCTGGTATAAATACTCCCTCTGTGGCCAATTTCAAGCTACCAACTTGGCACCAACTACTCCACAAATTTCCTGAAAATTTAACATGAGCTTATTTAGACTGGTTCCAGTACATCCATGGAATCAATTTCATTCTAAGAGAATGAGGCTCATTGGCTAGACATCAGGACTTCCCCCGTCCTCCAGCCCAAAATGATCTGGAGGGTTTCAGCATCCTTCAGTGATCTCATTCAGGATTTTTCTCTCCAGGGCTACTGCATTGTTTACTTCAGCTTGGCAGACATACAATCAGGTTGTATGTTTGGCGTGAATCATAGACACTAATGATTTGCACCTCTGGGCTTGGATGCACAGAAGACTCTAATAAGAGACATCCTAAACCAGAAAAACAGATTTTGTGAATCATGACAAACAGGAGAAAAGTTTCCATTCTGGTTAGGATTGGGTTCAATTAGGGAAAGAACAAATTAGGACTTCCCGAGTGGTCCAGTGGTTAAGACTCCATGCTTCCACTGCAAGGGTCATGGGTTTGATCCCTGGTTAGGGAACCAAGATCTCACATGCCACATGGAACAGACAAAAAAAATAGCAAATTAAAACTTAAAAATTAAAAAGCAAAGCAGAGTGGGAATGGAGATGAACTACACATATATATCTTGGGGGAGTAAAGAGAGGTCACAATGAATCACAGAATACCTTTAAAAATTAATATAAAATAAAACAGATAGCAATGGAATTGCAGTAAAAGAAAATATGATGACTGGGGACCAGATCGCCCTTCAGGTTCAGAATTGCTTAAGTGGAGTTTGGTCTTCCTTGTGAGGAGCACGGTAGAGTGCTTAAATGCCTAACATTTGGGTGGAAATCTGTGGCATTGGCCAAGTTACTTAACATTTCTCAGGCTCAGTTTCCTTGTCTATGGAATGATGATACTAATGATACTGTCAAAGCAGTTTTGGGGATGAACTGAGTATAAACATTTATCCATATTTCATTTCAAGCTTGTTGCCAACAGGAAAGACTTAAAAAAAAA
>NW_011494951.1:7474801-7476189 GCF_000754665.1 Bison bison bison | reverse complement strand
TAAAAAAAAAAAAAAGCTATTTCAAAGATTTTTCTTTGGGGGAAAAACTAAAGTGACTTAAACACCACTCAACTAAAGTTTTAGAAGAGGAATGTCATTTGAAGGTTATTAGGAAGTCATGCAACTTGAAGAACCATGCACCTTTGAGTATCTGATCAAGGGTTACCGGGCCCACCTAAACAGCAAGAGCAGAGTGGAGTCGATCTAACTTCCCAGAAGGAAGCTTAATTTCTTTTAAGTCCATCAGAAAAATAGTCCGGAGCTCTATTAGGAATCCTAGATCCTTCCCAAAGAGGCTGAACATCACACCAGCCCACAAAATTCTGCCCCGGTTGAGGTTTGGAATGATTTCCTTTCACAGTGACCATCACCTATGGTGGCATGAGGATTAAATAAAACAGTAACAGCAGCTAACACACTCAGTGTTTTTCCCGTGCCAGAACCAGTGGTAAACATATTACATCCCTTATGAAATCATATTATCTGCCAATTCAAAATTTTCCACAAGCTTTTGGTTGCACTTAGGACAAAACACATTTCCTCTCTTCCTGGTCAAAGCCCCACATGATCTGATTCCATCTGTGACTCAGATCATATCAGTCATTCAGTCGTGTCTGACTCTTTGCGACCCCATGAATCGCAGCACGCCAGGCCTTCCTGTCCATCACCAACTCCCGGAGTTCACTGAGACTCACGTCCATTGAGTTAGAGATGCCATCCAGCCATCTCATCCTCTGTCGTCCCCTTCTCCTCCTGCCCCCAATCCCTCCCAGCATCAGAGTCTTTTCCAAGGAGTCAACTCTTCGCATGAGGTGGCCAGAGTACTGGAGTTTCAGCTTTAGCATCATTCCTTCCAAAGAAATCCCAGGGCTGATCTCCTTCAGAATGGACTGGTTGGATCTCCTTGCAGTCCAAGGCACTCTCAAGAGTCTTCTTAAACACCACAGTTTAAAAGCATCAATTCTTCGGCGCTCAGCCTTCTTCACAGTCCAACTCCCACATCCATACATGACCACAGGAAAAACCATAGCCTTGACTAGACGAACCTTTGTTGGCAAAGTAATGTCTCTGCTTTTGAATATGCTATCTAGGTTGGTCATAACTTTCCTTCCAAGGAGTAAGCGTCTTTTAATTTCATGGCTGTAGTCACCATCTGCAGTGATTTTGGAGCCCAGAAAAATAAAGTCTGACACTGTTTCCACTGTTTCCCCATCTATTTCCCATGAAGTGATGGGACCGGATGCCATGATCTTCGTTTTCTGAATGTTGAGCTTTAAGCCAACTTTTTCACTCTCCACTTTCACTTTCATCAAGAGGCTTTTGAGTTCCTCTTCACTTTCTGCCATAAGGGTGGTGTCATCTGCATATCTGAGGTTGTTGATATTTCT
>NW_011494951.1:7472470-7474165 GCF_000754665.1 Bison bison bison | reverse complement strand
TCTTTCCTTTTCTCCTTTGCTTTTTGCTTCTCTTCTTTTCACAGCTATTTGTAAGGCCTCCTTAGACAGTCTTTTTGCTTTTTTGCATTTCTTTTCCATGGGGATGGTCTTGATCCCTGTCTCCTGTACAATGTCACGAACCTCATTCCATAGTTCATCAGGCACTCTATCTATCAGATCGAGGCCCTTAAATCTATTTCTCACTTCCACTGTATAATCATAAGGGATTTGATTTAGGTCATACCTGAATGGTCTAGTGGTTTTCCCTGTTTTCTTCAATTTAAGTCTGAATTTGGCAATAAGGAGTTCATGGTCTGAGCCACAGTCAGCTCCTGGTCTTGTTTTTGCTGACTGTATAGAGCTTCTCCATCTTTGGCTGCAAAGAATATAATCAATCTGATTTTGGTGTTGACCATCTGGTGATGTCCATGTATAGAGTCTTCTCTTGTGTTGTTGGAAGAGGGTGTTTGTTATGACTGGTGCATTTTCTTGGCAAAACTCTATTAGTCTTTACCCTGCTTCATTCCATACTTCAATGCCAAATTTGCCTGCTACTCCAGGTGTTTCTTGACTACTCTCTCCCAATATCCTCCAGCTCCAATGACCATATTTCTGTTCCTCAAATGCATCACACTGATTCCTGCCTGAGGACTCCAGCATTAGCTGTTCTCCCTGCACCAGCTACTCCTTATTTCCTCATGGCTGGCTTCACTGTGACATTCAGATCTGAGAATGACCTTCCCTAACCTGTGAGCTGCTGTCCAGTCAACCTCACTCTATCCCTCTACTTCATCTTAGGCAGAATACCTATCTTTACTTGATATGTTAGTCATGCATTTGTTTGTTGATCACCTAGTTCCACTAGAATGGAAGAGCTGATGGCAAGGTTTCATCTATCCAGCTCACCTGCATCCTCTCCCACACCCAGAACATTTCCTGGCACATTGGAAAACTCAGCAGTGGCCACAGGACCAGAAAAGGTCAGTTTTCATTCCAATCCCAAAGAAAGGCAATGCCAAAGAATGCTCAAACTACCACACAATTGCACTTCTATCTCATACACTAGTAAAGTAATGCTCAAAATTCTCCAAGCCAAGCTTCAGCAACACATGAACTGTGAACTAGCTGATGTTCAAGCTGGTTTTAGAAAAGGCAGAGGAACCAGAGATCAAATTGCCAACATCCGCTGGATCATGGAAAAAGCAAGAGAGTTCCAGAAAAAAACATCTATTTCTGCTTTACTGACTATGCCAAAGCCTTTGACTGTGTGGATCACAATAATTGTGGACAATTCTGAAAGAGATGGGAACACCAGACCACCTGACCTGCCTCTTGAGAAAGCTGTATGCAGGTCAGGAAGCAAGAGTTAGAACTGGACATGGAACAACAGACTGGATCCAAACAGGAAAAGGAGTTCGTCGAGGCTGTATATTGTCACCCTGCTTATTTAACTTCTATGCAGAGTACATGGTGAAAAACGCTGGGCTGGAGGAAGCACAGGCTGGAATCAAGATTGCTGAGAGAAATATCAAAAACCTCAGATATGCAGATGACACCACCCTTATGGAAGAAAGGGAAGAAGAACTAAAGAGCTTCTTGATGAAGGTGCAAGAAAAGAGTGAAAAAGTTGGCTTAAAACTTAACATTCAGAAATCTAAGATCATGGCATCTGGACCCATCACTTCATGGGAAATA
>NW_011494951.1:7433647-7472370 GCF_000754665.1 Bison bison bison | reverse complement strand
CCATCACTTCATAGCAAATAGATGGGGAAACAGTAGAAACAGTGTCAGACTTTATTTTTCTGGGCTCCAAAATCACTGCAGATGGTGACTGCAGCCATGAAATTAAAAGACGCTTACTTCTTGGAAGGAAAGTTATGACCAACCTAGACAGTATATTGAAAAGCAGAGACATTATTTTGTCAACAAAGGTCCATCTAGTTAAGGCTATGGTTTTTCCAGTGGTCATGTATGGATGTGAGTGGACTATAAGGAAAGCTGAGTGCTGAAGAATTGATGCTTTTGAACCGTGGTGTTGGAGAAGCATCTTGAGAGTCCCTTGGACTGTAAGGAGATCCAACCAGTCCATTCTGAAGGAGATCAGCCCTGGGTGTTGATTGGAAGGACTAATGCTGAAGCTGGAACTCCAATACTTCAGCCACCTGATACAAACAGTTGACTCATTTGAAAAGACCCTCATGTTGGGAAAGATTGAGGGCAGGAGGAGAAGGGGATGACAGAGGATGAGATGGTTGGATGGCATCACTGACTCAATGGGCATGGTTTGGGTGAACTCCAGGAGTTGGTGATGGACAGGGATGCCTGGCATGCTGCAGTTCATGGGGTCGCAAAGAGTCGGACACGACTGAGAGACTGAACTGAACTGAACCGAGTAGGAGCCCAAGCTTGTTGCCAGTAGGAAAGATTTTTAGAAAGAGAAGCTAATTCAAAGACTTTCTTTGGAGGAGAAACCAAAAGTGACTTAAACACCACTCAACTAAAGTTTTAGAAGAGGAATGCCTGGTTTAAAAGTCATTGGGAAATCACGTGGCTTAAAGAGCACTGTCCCTTTGAATATCTGGTTAAGGAATGAGTTTAGTTCAGTCACTCAGTCGTGTCGAACTCTTTGCAACCCCATGAACTGCAGCACACCAGGCTTCCCTGTCCATCACCAACTCCCAGAGTTTACTCAAATTCATGTCCATAGAGTCAGTGATGTCATCCAACCATCTCTCCTCTGTCATCCCCTTCTCCTCCCGCCTTCAATCTTTCCCGGCATCAGTGTCTTTTCCAGTGAGTCAGTCTTCCCATCAGGTGGCCAAAGTATTGGAGTTTCAGCTTCAATCTCAGTCCTTCCAATGAATATTCAGGACTGATTTCCTTTAAGATGAACTGGTTGGATCTCCTTGCAGCGAATGAATGAATGTTCTCTATCAATCTTCCCTAAAACCCTAGGCAGGTCTATTACTCTTTGTATTTTACAAATAAAACAACAAGGCACAGAGAAGCTGATGGATTTGTCCAGAATCCTGAAGCGAGAAAACAGCAAAGCTGGAATACAAACCCAGCTGTGGCTCCAAATGCCTCACATTCTATCTCTTGATCATCATGCCTGCAAACACAAGCTTCTTCCCTCACCCTTCCTGTTTTTCTTTTTCTGGATTCACCCCCTAGCACATAGGATTCCCTCACCAGGAGTCTAACCTGCGTCCCTTGCCTTGCAAGGCAGATTTTTAATCACTGGACCACCAGGGAAGTCGTGGGCATCATTCTTGAGTCAGATCTTTCTAATAAAAAAGCTCCCACTTTTGAAATCAAGGAGGACTCTGCAGGGGCTCTCTTTCCATGTCTTGTTTCTTTTTTGTAGAGAAAAGGTCTAGGCCTCCTAGACCTTCCCTGAGTTCCAAAGGGCAGATTCAAATGGTAACCAACTAGGGACTGGACAGAATGCTGAAACAACGGAGGAGCCGTCAAGAAACAATGGTGTAGCGATAAAGCTAGGTCCTGGCTCCTCTCCAAGGAGTATACATAAAATATACCCTTGAGTTCTCTCGCAGGAACTAAGCCCCCCACCCCGACCCCAAATGGAGGATGATAGCTATAGGCTAAGCCCAAGATTCCTGGAACAACACCCTGTTAACCTCAGCACCAGCCAATCAGTAGAAAGTCTTTTAAACAACATTTCCATTTATTTATTTACGGGCTGTGCTGGGTCTTCACTGATATGCCAGGGCTTTCTCTAGTTGTGGTGTGTGGGCCTCTCATTGCAGTGGCTTCTCTTGTTGTAGAGCATGGGCTCTAGGCACGGGGGCTTCAGTGGTTGTAGCCGGGGGCTCAGTACTTGTGGTGCACAGGCTCAGTTGCTTCATGGCATGCGGGATCGTCCTGGACCAGGGATCAAACCCACATCCCCTGCACTGGCAGGACAACCAGGGAAGCCCCCTCACCCCAAATTTTGCCTATAAACCTCTTCCCTGAAAACCATCAGGGAGTTTAGGTTTTTTGAACTCAAGCCACTCATCCTTCTTGCTTGGCCCTCGCAATAAACCTTTCTTTGCTCCACAGTCTGATGTTTCCATTTGTCTGGCCTCACCTTGCATTGGGCACATGAACTTGGCATTTGGCAACACTTTTAAAGAATTGTCCCCACCGGATCCATGGTCTCCCTGATGTAACGAGACATGAATATGAAAAAAAGCAAGCCATTTGGCTTGAAGAATATCAGATTTGTATTGATGTTTTGATGTAGGCCAGCGTGGATTAGTAGTAAGGGTCAAGCCAATCAGTTTACGAAGAGGGTGTGCGTGCTCAGTTGGGTCCAACTCTTTGCAACCGCATAGACTGCACCCGCCAGGCTCCTCTGTCCATGGGATTTTCCATGCAAGAGCACTGCAGTGGGTTGCCATTTCCTTCTCTAGGGGATCTTCCTGACCCAGGAATCAAACCCACGTCTCTTGCACCTCCTTCATTGGCAGGCATATTCTTTACCACTGAGCCACGTAGGAAGTGCACCAAGGGGGCACGTGATGACAAATGCTGGTATTCACCAGGCTTCCAAGCACATGCCATCATTTTTCACAATCCCTTTCCATTTGGGTCCCTCCTCATCATCGCAACAAGGTATATTCCATATTAAGCTATAGGACTTTGAATTTGTGGTATTTGTTTCACATAATCGAACAATGGATAAGAATAAGTACAGCTGGGCCTCAGGAACAAGTGGAGTATTGCAGAAACCAGTCCTCGAGAAACCAAGCACCACACCCGGAGAGTTGGAGAACTCAGGTTTATTACACTAGTGGGTCCAGAGGAGTTAACTCTCCAAGCTCTGAGCCCTGAACAAAGGGGTTACAGAGTTTATATACACGGACAGCCATGATTAAGCGGGTTTGTGAGTTTGCAGGGGCTGGGCTATTGCAAAGAGCAGGACAAGGGTGAGTGAGATAAACTCCAGTTCAGAGTATTATGAATTTCCACTTTCTGAGACTACGCGATCTACGTGATCCAGACCTTACGAAGAGCAAGCTGAGTTACGGAGGCAGAAGGAGCAGGAGGTTATGTAAAATTTTAACCTTTCCCCTTCAGGAGGACAGAGCATCTCTTACCCATGCTTTGCTCTGCAGGTCATCAGATTTTTTTTTTTTTTCTTCTGCAGACTGACTCTATCCATACGGCAGAGTGCCTGGTGGTTGACGGCTCCAGACATCTGCTTACGATGTGGCCACCAGAGAAGGAGACCTCAAAAACTTCAGGCATAGGTCTAGTCAACTACAAATGGGCACTTGCCAAGGGCATTTGCCATCTGCCTCTTCCAGAGATTGAGCCCTGTTCTGCTGCAGCTGTTGACCTTCGACACACCCCGAAGGGAGTTCAGCGTGGAGAGTGAGACACTCTGCTCCAAGAAAACTGGTGGAACAGGTCTTTAGATAGTTAGATATTTTCAGAAACTGATTTCTTGACCCCAATCCTTGCATTATCCCCCGTCCAGAAAAGCACTAAATCCCTTCATGGTGACACCAGTTCCTTGTGACTAGCAGAAAACCTTTGGTTAAGATGAGTGTTTGATTGCGTGAACTCCCCCTTCACCAAAATCACATATATCGACCTTCCCCCTCTACCTCTTTGGAGCAGTCTCTCCGAGCTCTCTGAGGTGCTGTCTTCCGGGCTACAGTCCTCATTTTGCCCCAAATAAAACTTAACTCACACTCTCAGTGTTGTGCATCTTCTTTTAGTCAACATTCTAATTGACGCAGCTAATATCAAGGGTTTATTTCTAGATGATTACCTGTTGTCAGTAAACTGTGTTGCCCTCATTTTCTACAAGGAACCTGTGGAGTTTAAACTTAAAATGTAGCCAAGAAAATTTGAGTAACCTCTGAGACAGGCACATCCAGAACGGTTCCTCAGCAACACCTCAATTTGTTCACCACAGTGTGGGGTCCTGTCTTCTGTTCTGCAGGGTCAGAAGTTGGCTCTCAGTACACGAAGAATGGACCTGAATCCCACATAGTTTCACCATTAACCAAGCTCTTAGAGTTTTATGCATAAAAGTCATTCATGAATCAACAGATGAATGGATAAAGAAGTTGTGGTACACATATACAACGGAATATTACTCAGCCAAAGAAAGGGACAGATATGAGTCAGCTGAACTGAGTTGGATGAACCTAGAGCCTTTTCAGAGTGAAGTAAGTCAGAAAGAGAAAAACAAATGCATCTATTAACACATATATATGGAATCCAGAAAGACGGTACTGATGAACCTTGTTTACAGAGCAGGAAGAGAGACAGAGACACACAGAACAGACTTGTGGACACAGCAGAGGAAGGAGAGGGTGGGATGAATCGAGAGAGTAGAATTGAAACATCACTGTGTGTGAAATAGACAGCTACTATGCTATATAACACAGGGAGCTCAACCTCACACTCTGTGACAACCAAGAGAGGTGGGATGGGGCAGCTAAGAGAGAGGTTCAAGAGGGAGGGAATATGTGTATACTTATGGCTGAATCATCTTGTTGTATGGCAGAAACCAACACAACATAGTAAAGCAACTATCTTCCAATTAAAAATAAATTAAAAAAAAAAATATTCCTGGGAAGTGTTATAAGCACCAAGTGAAGAGCTTACTATATTTGCTGATCAGCAATTTTTCTTCCTAGAGGCAAAGTTAAATATAAAGCCAAATTTGACTCAAAGGTTGTCTAATGATCACAGAGTCAGAAGAGGAATGAATTAGATGATCTCAATGGCGAGTACCCTTTAGCAAATGCATGCTTTCTGTAGAAACAAGGTCAGTTCTAGACACTTTGGATCCGTCACTTTCATAGATGATATTCCAGCCATTTCCCCTCTGAAAAGATTCTTTATTCAGAGGTAGAGTGCTTTCATCACTTAGGTATACAATTTCTTGGTTATATCACTGTTTTCTCATTCCTCTCAGAATTTCTACCCAGAAGACCTAGATTGGAATTAGGTGATTCAGATAATATTACATCGTTTCTACAGATCTTATTTCATTTCTACTTTTTTCTAATTTCATTCCAGGAGGTGTGACTTTCAGTGTTCAGGGAGCCAACTATTATTTAGAATATTCATGAAATGCACACACAAACCCCTTAAGGCTATTTTTTAAATTAAAACAATATTGAAGACTAACTCTTCTAAATGCAAAATTCCTTTCCATTTTTATAAGCATGTAAAGGAGTACCTTTTATTTCAAGGCATTTGATAAACTGCCATTCCAGTTGTCAAAACAGCTAGCAATTCAGTAACTTTAATAGACAACGGCTGCTTAACTTCATAATAAATCTTACTTTTATATATTTTGTTGCTATAGCTGCTAGAAGTTTAAATCTTGAAAGCAAAGAAATACGAAAAAAGTAATGTTACCTGCATAAAAAGTAATGTTACCTTCTGAAAACAAAAACACATTAAAACTAGAAAACATGGAATAAAAATGGGACAAAAAGGTCAACAATCACATAAGGGGGCTACAAATGGCCTTCAGAGTTTCCCAAACCTTGATGAGAAAATTTGTATTTTAGAATTTTGTCTAAGTATACCTGTCATGGAGAAGAAAATGGCAACCCACTACAGTACTCTTGCCTGGAGAATCCCATGGACAGAGGAGCCTGGTGGGCTACAGTCCTTGAGGTCGAAAAGAGTCAGACACGACCGAGCAACTGAGCCTGCGCGTACACATTCCTGCCATACCTCCTCCCTCAAAGAGACAAGCAGTTTCTTCACGCCGTAGCAAATCTGCCTGTACATTCACAGACAGTTCAGATAATTGATGGGCTCCATCCCTGGTTGCTCAGCAGTAAAGAATCCGCCTTTCAATACAGGAGACACAGATTCGATCCCTGGGTCGAAAAGATCCCACTGCAGTATTCTTGCCTGGAAAACCCCCATGGACAGAGGAGTCTGGCAGGCTACAGTCCACAGGGTCTCAAAGAGTCAGACACAACTGAGCAACTGAGCACTGACTGACTGGGCTATGTCACAGAACATTTCTGACAAAAATGAAATAAATATATGATACTAACTCAATGAGCATTTAGTGAGCACATCTTGTGCACCCTGCTGCTGCTGCTAAGTCGCTTCAGTCGTGTCCGACTCTGTGTGACCCCATAGACGGCGGCCCACCAGGCTACCCTGGGATTCTCCAGGCAAGAACACTGGAGTGGGTTGCCATTTCCTTCTCCAATGCATGAAAGGGAAAAGTGAAAGTGAAGTCGCTCAGTCCTGTCCGACCCTCAGTGACCCCATGGTCTGCAGCCCACCAGGCTCCTCTGTCCATGGGATTTTCCAGGCACGAGTACTGGAGTGGGGTGCCATTGCCTTCTCCATGTGCACCCAGTACCATATAATAAAGGCAAACTTGGACACTTTTCTTTAACGTGCTCCTTCCTCAGTATGCAGAATTTCCCCTCTCTTTGTCCAAATTCCACCTGCTCTTTTTCTTTATTTATTTAGTATCTGATTGGCTGTGCTGGATCTTAGTTGCAGCACATGGGGTCTAGTCCCCTGGCCAAAGACTGAACCTAGGCCCCCTGCATTGGGAGCACAGAGTTTTAGCCACTGGCCCACCAGGGAAGTCTTTCCACTCATTCTTAATAATCCGTTTCATCTGGGCAGCATATGACGAACTGTCCTGTGACAAAATGATATATGTCATTGTATTTGTGTGAGTTGGCTTGGCCGTACTACAGCCCTGTGAACTAGGCATTATCTCCATTGTTCAGAGAAGCAACTTGTTATCTAGTGACAGGCAGAAGTTCTTGAATACAGGCTTCCCAACTCTGAAGGGTCACAATCACACCTTTGCTGCCTCCTTTTATTCCAGGAGTTGGCAAACCTTTTCTATAAAAAGCCAGATGGTAAATCTTCTCAGTGCTGCAAGCCATGCAGTTGTTGTCTCAGCCCTGGCCTTGCAGCAAAAGCAGACACAGACCATGGGCCGGGGGGGGGGGGGGGTGGGAGGGAGGAGTGGGGGGGGTGGGGGAGCAAACTGAATGGGGTTTAAACAAAACTTTACTTCTAAAAACAGGTAAAACAGATAAAGGCCTGTGGGACATAGTCTAGTTCCTTGTTTTTCAAATGGTGAACCATGGGCATTTGTTAACTATTGAAGAGATCAAACCAGTCAATCTTTAAGGAAATCAACACTAAATATTCACTGCAAGCACTGTTGCTGAAGCTGAAGCTCCAATACTTTGACCGCCTGATTCGAGGAGCCGACTCACTGGAAAAGACCCTGATGCTGGCAAAGATTGAAGGCAAAAAAGAAGGAGCAGCAGAGGGTAAGATGGTTGGATGGCATCACCAACTCATTGGACATGTATTTGAGCAAACTCCAAGAGAGTGAAGTACAGGGAAGCCTGATGTGCTGCAGTCCATGGGGACATGACTTAGCAACTGAACAACAGGCCCTGGCCTACACCTATCAAAAGTGAGGTTCTGAGGGTCGGGGCAGCAGTTTTAAAAGTCCTCCCAGAGAGACACTAATGCTCACTAAAGTTTGAACTGTGGTGTTGGAGAAAATTCTTGAGAGTCCGTTGGACTGCAAGGAGATCAAACCAGTCAATCCTAAAGGAAATCAGTCTTGAATGTTCATTGGAAGGACTGATGCTAAGGCTGAAACTTCAATACTTCGGCCACCTGATGTGAAGAACTGACTCATTTGAAAAGAGCCTGATGATGGGAAAGATTGAAGGCAGGAGAAGAAGGGGACGACAGAGGATGAGATGGTTGGATGGCATCTTGACTTGATGGACATGAGTTTGAGTAAGCTCTGGGAGTTGGTGATGGACAGGGAAGCCTGGCATGCTGCAGTCCATGGGGTCGCAAAGAGTTGGACATGACTGAGCAACTGAACTGAAAGTTTGAGAGCCACTGCTAACCGTCCTGATGATTCATATAGGACTCTCCCACACCGAGTATGAATAACTAAGGTGATCAGTATGTCCCATTTCACCAGAAAACTTCTCTCCCCCTCTTCCCCCAAATCACTCACACTCTACCCCCAAATCGTGAATTTTCTGCTCCTCTGGGTTTCCTGCTCCAAAGTCCCAGAGGCTTCTGTAATCCAATCCTCATTCTTTGTTGTCATCATTGCTATCTTGCTGTCCCAAACCCATCTCCTGTCCTCCCACCTGCTAGAACTCAGTTGCCCTCTTAATCCTGCAGCTCATCCAGGTACTCCTGGCCACTCCTAGCCTGGCAGGGAATGAGGGGCTTTCCAACCTCTGCTGAATGATGCCCCCAAACTGTCCTTCCTCCTCTCCACCTCGCCATCCGCCTGTGCCACTCTCACTTCCAAGTGTTTCTGGTGAATTTGAGGTTCCTGGTGTCTTGTTGCAGAGGATTCAGTCAGAGACAAAGTGATAGGTAAGACGTGGATTTATTTAGAGAGACACACACTCCACAGACTTCCCAGGTGGTGTGAGTGGTAAAGAGTCCACCTGTCAGATGCAGGGGACACAAGAGACACGAGTTCAATCCCTAGGTCAGGAAGATCCCCTGGAGGAGAAAATGGCAACCCACTCCAGTATTCTTGCCTGGAAAATTTCATGGACAAAGGAGCCTGGAGGGCTACTGTCCACGGGGTCGCAAAGAGTCAGAAATGACTGAACACAGATACACACCCAAACACACACACACACAAATCCACAAACAAAGTTTGGGCCATCTCAAAAGGTAAGAGCAGCCTCAAAATATGGTGTGGTTAGTTTTTACAGGCTAGGTGATTTCATAGGCTAATGAGTGGGTTATTCTAATTATTTGGAGGAATAGGCAAAGATTGGGCCACCACCCACTTTGGGGCATTTTGCTGTTAGTCTCAGAACTGTCCTGGCCCTGGTGGATGTGTCACTTAGCTTATGTCAGTGTATTACAAGGGGCATTTGATTTGGCTCATGGCCCACTGGAAGGTGAATAGTCTACCATCCTGGATCTGATTGGTTCTAACCAATTTTTTTTTTTTTTTGCTTGATCAAGTCTTACTTGCAGCACACAGGATCCTCATTGCCTCATGCCCAATCTTTCACTGCAGGTACATGGACTCTCCAGCTGTGGCATAGGCACCCAGTTGTTCCCCAGTATGTGGGATCTTAGTTGCCTGACCAGGGATCAATGTGCCCCCTTCATTGCAGTAGGGATTCTTAACTGCTGGACAAGAGAATTCCCTCTAACCAAGATTTTTCAAGTCCTATGGCTATATCATTCTATTAAAGAGTGTGCCCTGCCTCCTTCCCTCCTGTTTCACAAGTCATGACAATTCAAGTTCTTTCAGAAGAAAAAAAAAAAAAGAATTCTCCATCAAATTAACACTTGATAATGCTCTTCCCAACTATTAATGTTACTCCACCTTCACTGAGTATTATATACTGCAACAGAAATAAAAGATTAGCTGTGACCACAGGGTTCACTCTGGAAAGACAAATATTAATGATACATATCATCCTCTCTGCTTCCTCTTACAAAAACCATCAATGGGAGTGTTTTGAATCCCACCTTAAAATGTGTTTTGTTATCATTGAAAAAGGTGTTGCCTTAAAAACTAGTCATGACCTAGAAGTTGAGGGTTACGTCTTATTTGGTGGGAATTTTTAGGGCTTCACGCCCGGGAGATAGCATCTTAAGTGACCCTGAGGGAACTGTTCTGAGGAGGTAGGGGGAGCAGATAGCTTATGTGAAAGTTTGCAATCAGGGGTAGGTAGTCTGAACATCAAAATATTCTAATTAAGGAAAACCAGGTATTTCAAGTTAAGGAATTTAGTGCTTTTCTGTGTATGTGTAGAGGCAAGAGTCTGGGCTCACTGAAATCATTCCTTTCATGTGTACCTCACCTGTCTGGGACCAGTATCCTGTCTTCACATCCTGAGTTTCCTTACCTCAGGGCTCACCATAGGGAGTGGCTACAGTGTGGTGACTGTTACATAGCAGGTATTTTTCTCTTTCCTGAATTCCCTTAGGGCTGTACTCACTGACAACTGTGACACCCTTGTTTACTGATATGGCAGGAAATAGTCCGTTTCACAGCCCCTCTCCATGGCCCGAAATTTGACCAATATTTGAGAGTTTGTTTGTCCCACGGCACTGGGAGGCTCATCCCAGATCAGGTGAAAGTTCTCAAGCTTTCAAGATTTCAACTGAACTTTGAGCTGATGGAAAGTCATTTAGGAAATGATATTTACTGGCCTTTTGATCATGGAAGAAGGCAAGACCTGGGGCCTAGCTGGGAGTGGGGCCTGGGGATGTGAGGGCAAGGGAACAAGCCAGTCTGCCGAATAAGTAGGTAGACTCCATGGGGTTAGGAGATCACCACTGTAAGCAATGTCTGACTTTCACAGGATTAGCCCCTAGAAACAGGGTTTGGGGGATTGGGTAGGGGTATGTAGTGGGGCCGGCTAAACTGTAAAAAAGAGAAGAAACCACAGGTGTTGGATAGTAGGCAGCCATCTGGTGCCCAAGGATACAAAGGACTGCCCAATAACCCACCATGGTTCCTCTCTTTCCCAAAGTGTTTGCAAAATCTGTTTAACTGTCACCTGAGCATCAGACATGGGAAACCAAATGAAAGCTCAGTCATACTCAGGGATTTGACTCTAGTTGAGATGCTCTGAATTCAGACATACATACAGTGGGATAGGAGAGCAATGGCAAATTATTCTGAAGACCTCACCAAGAGGTCATACACCCTCACTATTATCAAAAATTATATTACTGTTTCTAAAGAAATTGTAAGAGTAGAGAACAAAACAACAAGGCCATTGGTAAGAAATGATCTTTTTTTTTTTAAGATTTTAAGATCTTTTTAAGATTTTTAAAATCTTTTTTTTTTATCTTTTTTTTTTAAGATTTACATGTCACTCCACTTCCACCTCATGTATTCACAGTACTCATCCCTAGGACCTATCTTCAAGTGGAAAGAAAAGCAGGCTGGAACAGCTAAGACAGTACAGTCAGTGACCCTGATTCTTTCCAATGTAACTAGAATGTTTTCCAAGGCTAAAAAATTGTTCAAAGTTACGCTGTATCCAGTATGTGTGTACCCAGTGCAATACAAATATTCTTATTTCTTTTAGATTAAGTGTGAGTTACTCAATAAGATAGCTAACATACATTTTATAAGACCAAATGTGAATTATCTATTTAAACTATAGTTAATTCTCACTTTATTATATTATAGAATATTTAGCATTTTCTATACTCTGTATGCAGAGAAGGCAATGGCAACCCACTCCAGTACTCTTGCCTGGAAAATCCCATGGACAGAGGAGCCTGGTGGGCTGCAGTCCATGGGGTCGCTAAGAGTCGGACATGACTGAGCGACTTCACTTTCACTTTTTACTTTCATGCACTGGACAAGGAAATGGCAACCCACTCCAGTGTTCTTGCCTGGAGAATCCCAGGGACGGGGGAGCCTGGTGGGCTGCCGTCTCTGGGGTCGCACAGAGTCGGACACGACTGAAGCAACTTAGCAGCAGCAGCAGCAGCATACTCTGTATGGGCTTCCCTGGTAGCTCAGGGGTAAAGAATCTGCCTGCTAAGCAGGAGATATGGATTTGATCCCTGGGTCAGGAAGATCTCCTGGAAAAGAGAATGGCAACCCACTCCAGTATTCTTGCCTGGAGAATCACATGGACACAGGAGACTGGCTGGCTACAGTCCATGGGGTTACAAGAGTCAGACAGACTTAGCCATTAAACAACAAGTCTTCATTATACTCCTCAAAATGAACATTTTATTTGAATTGAAACAATGAAGTCAAACTGTTTCTGACAGAAAGTAAATCCAATGGGGCTGATTTGGCTAGTCTGATGATGAAAACAGTTACTAGGTTATAATAACAAATATTTCCTATATTTGACAGTTTCAATTTTAATGAACTGTTTTATTAGCTGCAAAGTTCTGACAAAAACAAAACTGAACCACCTGTAACCAAAAAAAAAGCACTTTATCCAGAACTACTTATGCAAATGAGCCATGTTTAGATATTTCCCAGTTTGACTATTATCAGGTTAAACAAGGCACACACATCTCATTTCTTAAAAGTGTCTAATTCACAGTCACTTCATGTCACTTTTTGTTGTTTGTTTTTTTTAACTGCTTGCTGCTTTTTAAACTGCTTGTCATTTGATGTCTTGATAAAGCCTATCTGGTATATTTTCCAGAAACTGAAAAAATGGACAAAATAAGGACTAGGTAACCCTTTGGCAAGTTGGGTGGTTTTCAAGTTTTGACTTTCAGCAAAATTGAAATAGGGCCTAACTGAAAAAGCTCGCAAAGATCATCAAATTTAATTTGTTGAGATCAAGAACTGAGTGATACCGCTATAATAAAACTTTGTTTCCAGGTACAGTACATGTTTATATGAACTCAATTTCTCAGGTCACACAGCTACAGAAACTAGAAATATGAAGAAAACTGTTGCTCAGTCCTTCCCATTCTAGCAGTAAGACATATTCATCCATAGCCTTATGGGTTTTAAAAAGCAACAATATCCATTTCACCAAAAGATGTACTTTTCCATAACTTTAACATTTTATCAACTAATTATAAACATGTGCAATATTCACTTTGCTTTCAGTTCAGTCGCTCAGTCAAGTCCGACTCTTTTCGACCCCATGAACCGCAGCACACCAGGCCTCCCTGTCCATCACCAACTCCCGGAGTTCATCCAAACCCATGTGTCTCATCCATTGAGTCGGTGATGCCATCCAACCATCACATCCTCTGTCGTCCTTTTCTCCTTCTGCACTCCATCACATACTAATAATTATTTTAAAGATTAAAAGACTCAGTTCAGAATCAGTTGGTTTGCTATGTAACCTTGGACTATTAATCTTTCTCGGATCTCAGTTTCCTGATGTGCAAATGAGTGATAGTAGTTTCGTGCTAGTTTAGAGCTAGTTTATTTTGGGGGGCTCCAAAATCACTGCAGATGGTGCCTACAGCCATGAAAGTATAAGACACTTACTCCTTGGAAGGAAAGTAATGACCAACATAGACAGCATACTAAAAAGCAGAGACATTACTTTGTCAACAAAGGTCCGTCAAGGCTATGGTTTTTCCAGTAGTCATGTATAGATATGAGAATTGGACTATAAAGAAAGCTGAGTGCTGAAGAATTGATGCTTTTGAACCGTGGTGTTGGAGAAGACTCTTGAGAGTCCCTTGGACTGCAAGGAGATACAACCAGTCCATCCTAAAGATCAGTCCTGGGTGTTCATTGGAAGGACTGATGGTGAAGCTGCAACTCCAATACTTTGGCCACTTGATGAGGAGGAAATGGCAACCCACTCCAGTACTCTTGCCTGGAAAATCCCGTGGACGGAGGAGCGTGGTAGGCTACAGTCCATGGGGTCGCAAAGAGTCGGCACGACGGAGCAACTTCACTTTCACTTTGATGAGAAAAAGTGACTCATTTGAAAAGACCCTGGTGCTGGGAAAGATTGAAGGCGGGAGAAGCGGACGACAGTGGATGAGATGGTTGGATGGCATCACCGACTTGATGGACATGAGTTTCAGTAAACTCCGGGAGTTGATGATGGACAGGGAGGCCTGGCGTGCTGCGGTCCATGGGGTCACAAAGAGTCGGACACGACTGAGCGACTGAACTGAACTGAGAGCTAGTTTACCGCTGTTCCGAAGACTGGGTGAATTCATGCATCTAAAGTAAATGCCACGCCTGGCACCTAGCGAGCGTGCTTTATAAGTATTACCAAATGATCAAACTAATCAAAAGTAACACCCGGGGGGGAAGGGGTCTGTCTTCCCGCGTAGCAGGGAGGCGCTGGAGGGATCGGTTTCTTGGCCACAGATCCAACGGAGGATGCTCCAGGGAAAAAGGGGATGGGGCGGGCAGCTGGGAGGTCACAGGCTGAGAACGAGGAGGTCTGGGAGAGTTAAGAGTAAGCAGTTCTACCCACGCGTTTGCACGGGAATGTCTACGGATCTCAACCGCTCTGGAAAACAGGAACAAGAGCGTCAGGCCTGAAAGCCACCGCGATTGGAACCCGTCCTAGGTTTCGCTCCCCCGCCCTGGCCGGCCCGGCCCCGCGTGCCGGCGCCCAATCGGCCCTCGGGCCCCGGGGCGTTGCGCCAGTCGAACGCCCGACCGCCCAGGACTCCAGACCCAGGCCCCAGGCGGCCGCCCGCTGCTCGCTGCCGGAGAAGCCGGGCTTCAGGCCGCCGCCTCCCACGCAGCCCAGCCTGGCGAGGGTGCCCGCGCCCCGCGAAGACCGGAACTGGCCCCTCGCGGCCGCCGTAGACGCACCTCTGTTGCCATTGTCACCGCTTCCCCCGACCCTCCTTCCTCCTTCCTCCCCACCGGAGTTCCCTTTCACTTCCGGGGTCGCTCTGGATCCGTTGGTTCCGTAACAACATCCCGTTGGCTTCCCTCAGGCGGCGGGACCCGTGCAGCGCCGCCTCCTACGAGCGCCGCCCGCCCGGGGCTCACCGCGCTCCTCTCCGGGCCCAGGCCGCCATGGCCACCAACCCGCAGCCACAGCCACCTCCTCCCGCGCCGCCGCCTCCCCCGCCGCAGCCTCAGCCGCCGCCGCCGCCGCCTGGCCCAGGGACTGGCCCAGGCGCGGGCGGGGCCGGGGAGCGGGCGCCGGCGCCGGGGACCCGCAGCTCGTGGCCATGATCGTGAACCATCTCAAGAGCCAGGGGCTCTTCGACCAGTTCCGCAGGGACTGCTTGGCCGACGTGGACACCAAGGTGCGGGGCGCGCGGGGGAGCTGCGGGCGGGCGGGGACCGGGGACGACCCCGCGGGCCGCCGCCTTGCCGGGCAGGCCATCGGTGGCCCGCCATCGGTCGGTGGGCCGGCGGCTGCCTCGGCGTCCCCAGCCCCGGGGCCGCTCTGGAGCGCTCCACCTCCCCACCGCGGAGTTCCCTGCGCAGCCGCTTCCTCTCTGAGGGGCCGCTTCGTGCCCGGCGCTGTTCGTGGCTCGCTGTGTTCATTCATTCGCTCAGCCTTTCGTTGGCTTAACAGACTAGCCAAGCATCTCCTACGTTCTAGGCACTGCTTAGGTGCTGGGAATATAGGGGTGAGCCACACCAAGTTACTGTTCTTTTGGAGACTCGTCTGTACTAAGGCTAACGGCGCTTTCACCTGTGATTTCCACTCACCGCCCCCCACCTCCGCCCTCCGGTTTACTTCGTGTCCCAAGTTATTTTTGCCGTCTCTCTTGAAGATTGCTGGTAAGGGTCAGGTCTTTGTCCTTCGGAGAAAGGAGTAAGTGGTGATGAATCGAATTGTTTGCAGTGTTGCAATGCTGGACTTGGTGAGGGGCGCAGAGCTGGTCAATGGAAAGGTGAGGTACGGAGATGGGGCTTTGTTTCCCCCAGGGACTCTGATTTAATCGCTCAGGCCAAGTCCTGTCTCTAAAGTGAGAAGGGAGGAGGGGTGAGAGGGGAGAGGTAGAGGAAACTGAGGAAAAGACGGAGGCGAGGTGACGGCAGGTACTGAAATGGAAGAAGGACAGGACAGAAGAATGAGTTGGGAGAGTTCGGGGTATATGGGGAAAGGTTCCCTGTACAAAAAGAGCGGGGCTGGGAGGGGAAAGGGAGTATGTACCAAGTGTCAAAGTGAAGAGGGGTTGGCAGGAGCGGGTCAACTTGGGTGGTTCTGCAAAGGCTGAGTAGAGAAAACGGGAAGGTGCATTTAGTAGATGGATGGAAACCTAGTAGGTCTAGAAGCAAGTGAAGCAGGAAGCTTTGGTTGGAAACAGTTGGGGGAAAACTTTTTTTTTAACTGAGATCTGGTTTGGTTCATTGGTTCAGAGTTTCATTGGGGTCAGGGTTTTTCCATAGCATGTTCAGCTCTTCTAAAGAAGCTTGTTTCTTTGAGGAAAGGGCTTTGAGGTGAAGCACACACCATTCCCTTGTCTCCTCTGGAGAAACCTTTCTGACAGTCTGGGGACATCTTCCCTTTTAAGAACTCTGGCCCACCTTGTAGACCAGAAATAGAATGTGCCTTTTGGGGGTGTTGGAGTTTCTGAACCACATGAAATTCAGTTTTCTTGGGGATATTTATTTATGTAGGTAGTATGTAGTTTGCTCACTTCATTTTAGGGAATATGCACAAGCCTGTTTGACAATGATGCCAGTTGACTTTCTTCCTCCCTCTCTCCCTTCCTTCCATACTTTTTTTTTTCCCACAGGACATGGGGAAGTAAATGTTACCCAACTATCAAAAAGTAAAGCTGTTTTTTTTTTTTTTTGGCAAGTAAGGATTTCACTTTGCTGTCCTTAGAAACCTACAAATCCATGTGTCATCATTTGTGTATGCAGATGAAAATTCAAATACACCAGCAGTTGGGGGTGGGGAGCTATACTATTTAAGGCTCAACTTTTTCTGCATCCACATTCCCTCCGAATATTGTTGTTGTGCCTGTAATGTTCCTGCCAGAGCCTCTCAAAGTAGACTCCTAAAAGATTTCTTGGGGCGAAAGAAGGAAGCACCGTTGGTTTGACAATCTGATGATAACTAGGACAGGTACACAGGTTCACATGAACATGCAGCCCAAGATCCGGCTAATGCTGGGGCTCCTCTGCTGTGGTCTCCAGATCCGGGAGCCAGGCTTCAAAGCCATTCCGACCCCTGTGCACCGAGTAGCACGTGAGGAGGAAAAATCAAGGCAGGCTCACCTCTAGGGACTCGGCAGGGTGCTCCCTGACCAAGTGACTGTGGCCCCTTTCACTCCAGGCCGTAAAGGCCAATTTTTGGATACTTCCTCGGCTGGAAATGGCTCCTCATTGCCATAATTATTGTCTCTTTTCAGATTTAAAAGAAAAATCAGAGACAGAAATAATGTAAGTTTATTCACCCAACAAATACTTACACACCAGGCATTGTTTTAGGTACCAGGGACACAGCAGTGAACAGAAAGTCCCTGCTGATGTGAAGCTCGAAGCCCATCAGAGAAAGTAAATCTCACTCGTGAGAGGTTCTGTGGGAGAGAGAAAGCAGGATGAAGGTGGAAAGGGTTGGTGGTGTGTTTTGCGTAAGTTATTCAGGGAAGATTGAATGAGATGACATTTGAGCCATCGCTGAAGGAGCTCTCCAGCTGTGGGGGGCTGAGCATGCCAACTGGGGAGCACAGCAAGTGCAGGAGGCCTAAGGCAGAACCTGCTGAGGGAGAAAGGGCTAGGAGCTGAGGTAGGAGCCCCCCCGCCACCCTCCCTTTACAGAGCTGCCGGAGCCCTGGTGAGTTTGGCGCTCACTGGAGCTGAGAAGCCCCTGGCAGGTGTTAGAGCAGAAGAGGGATGCGATCTGCTTCCACCTCAGACGGCTTGACCTCGTGGAGTCATTCACAGTCCCCCCTTACTTCATCGTGATGTGGTTTGGACAGTGAACGACATGGTCCCCTTAACTTGAGAAGATCGGCGCTCTCTGCACTGTGGAAAACAGACTTCAGGCAGCAAGGGGGGACTAGATGCAGGCCAGTCCGCAACTGTGATCTAGGCAGGGGAGGAGAAGGCTCCGGACACGAGGGGTAGCAGTGGGGGGGATGGGAGGTGCTCAGCTTCTGGCTGCATTCTGAGGCTAATGCCGGCGGGATTTCCTGCGGGTTCGGGTGAGGGGTGGAAGAGAAGGAGTCATGATGATGTGAAGGCTTTTGGCCAGGAGCACTGGGAAAAGGACATAGCTCTTCCCAGAAGAGTAATGGAGCCCAAAATATTATCGTAGTCACTAGGCTTTTTTACCTAAACGAGAACTTAGAAACCAAGGGATTTAACTTTTATAGTTCAAATTGAAGGTTGTTTTATGGGCAAGTAGAATGCTAATGGAGAAGACAATGGCACCCCACTCCAGTACTCTTGCCTGGAAAATCCCATGGACGGAGGAGCCTGGTGGGCTGCAGTCCATGGGGTCGCTAAGAGTCAGACATGACTGAGCAACTTCACTTTCACTTTTCACTTTCATGCCTTGGAGAAGGAAATGGCAACCCACTCCAGTGTTCTTTCCTGGAGAATCCCAGGGACGGGGGAGCCTGGTAGGCTGCAGTCCATGGGGTCGCTAAGAGTCAGACATGACTGAGCAACTTCACTTTCACTTTTCACTTTCATGCATTGGACAAGGAAATGGCAACCCACTCCAGTGTTCTTGCCTGGAGAATCCCAGGGACGGGGAAGCCTTGGTGGGCTGTCGTCTCTGGGGTCGCACAGAGTCAGACACGACTGAAGCGACGCAGCAGCAGCAGCAGCAGCAGCAGAGTGCTAGATACATTGTGACATTTGAGCCTAATGTTTCTGAGGTTTGGGAATATTGGGAAAAATAATTATGTTTTACAATCATTGGGGAGAAAATTAGTTTTGTTCATATGAATTTTGGATAAATGGAGAGGAACATCAGAAATGATCATGAGACGTTTTGGTTGGATGGAATATTTGTTGTTCAGTCACTTAAGTTGTGTCCAACTCTTTGCAACCCCATGGATTGCAGCTCACCAGGCTTCCCTGTCCTCCGCTATCTCCTGGAGTTTGCTCAAATTCATGTCCATTGAGTTGGTGATGCTATCTAACTATCTTATCCTCTGCCACCCCCTTCTCCTTTTGCCTTCAATCGTTCCCAACTAAATATAGGTATAGAATAGAGGATAGAACATAGGTATTAGCAAAATTCTGGTAATCGGAAGGGGTGAAGGGGTGTCACAGAGGGATAAAATCTTTCTCATCTCCATTACCTAGATAGTTAACCAGTCATCTCATCTGATAACTACTTTTTAATTGGTTATCTGCCTAGCAGTGTGAAAAGGTGTGTGAAAACAAAGACTAAAAGAGTGAGAGAACACTTACACTTCAGTAAAGAAATAAATATGCACCCCCCCAAAATACAACACAAGAATTACTCGAATGATAGTGTGTATCAGAGACAGTTGGTACACGGGAGAAGGGCTGTGCAAGCCTACCTTGGGTGTCAGGATGACTTTAGGGGTTAGGTGAGCTCTGAAGGTGAGAAGTTTGCCAGATGGACAGGGAGAAGGAGTCGTAGGTGTGCACGAATAAAATCATGAGAACTTGTGACTGGAGAATAAACTTTGAGGGGTAAGGGAGCAAACAGCAGAAACGGAGGTTGTACGGTTTTGCTTAAAATCATTCGGGAATACTCAGACTCATCTACATTAAAAGTCACATAAAAGATGTAAAGAACATGCATGGTGGGGACAGCTTGAAGAAAGGAAGCATGCAGTCAGACAGTCCTTCCAGGCAGCATAGAAGTGGCCTGTTAACGTGGGTCCTCTCTCCTGCTTCCTGTGTATCAGTAGTGCTCAGCTTTAGCACAGCTGACATTTTGGGCTGGATAGTCCTTTGTTGGGGGGGACTGTCCTGTACCTGGTAGGATGCCACTAGCAACTCCCCTCAGCAGTGACAATCAGAGATGTCTCCGGGCATTGCCAGAGGTTACCTGGGTGGGCGCAGAGTAGGGGGAGGCAAAATTGCTTCCAGTTAGGAACCAGTGCCTTATATTTAATGTAACACCTGGTTCCAGCAGTTGTCCCTTCCTAATTTCTCTTGGATCCATGCCTTTCAGCCCATTTTTGCCACTCCACTACAGATTTTCATTCTTCTAGTTATTGCATGCTTTCCTGCGAATATTTTGAGTCTGTTTACTGTCTCAGACTTCCCTGGTGGTTCAGACAGTAAAGCGTCTGCCCGCATGCGGGAGACCCGGATTCGATCCCTGGGTTGGGGACATCCTGTGGAGAAGGAGATGGCAACCCACTCCAGTACTCTTGCCTGGAAAATTCTATGGACTGAGGAGCCTGATAGGCTACATCCATGGGGTCACAAAGAATCGGATAACAACTGAGCGACTTCACTTTCTTTTCTTTCTTACTCTCTCACCATAGGAATATCGGGTCAGCTTCACGTATCACGATGCTCATATGTGCTGTGGGTTCACATTCTCTCTCCCATAATTCCAGGCGTCGTATATGGGTCCCCAAATTCTTCTAAATCCTGGTTCCACATTATGTTTCCAATCTCATCTCTCTGTTTTTGTTTTCTCTCCTCCAACAAAATTGGATTTAATGGCATGGGGGCTCCCCAGTGCTCCTGACTCCGCGTTTTCTCATCCACCTACTCTTACATTGCTGGCTGTATCTGTGCGGCCCACCTTTCCTCGTCCCAGCTGTGTTGTGAAACTTTGAAGGTCTAACTGGGATGCCGTAGTCAATGGCAACCCACTCCAGTGTTCTTGCCTGGAGAATCCCAGGCACAGGGGAGCCTGGTGGGCTGCCGTCTATGGGGTCGCACAGTCGGACATGACTGACATGACTTAGCAGCAGCATTCTCAATGAAGGCTCATTTCCTGTCTGCTCTTCTCCATTTCTTCCCTTCAAATCATCTAAAAGTAACACTTCTTATGTTCTAGTCCCTTGTGTATAATTAGGTATATCTGTCTTTGTATTCATCTATAAACATTTTGTTTTAGATAAATGGTATTTGAATGAGTCTTGTATTATCCTGAAGCAGGAGGCTAATACAGGGTTGTCAAACTATGAAACGTTGTTGCCATATTGATGCCCTAAGAAATGTTAACACTGCTAAAGATACAAGGATTCCTGAGACTATGGATATTAGGGTTGATATTGTGTAGCAGTGAGGTTTTTAACATTGATATCTCTTTCTTCCTCTCTAGCCTGCCTATCAGAATCTGAGACAGCGTGTTGACAACTTTGTTGCAAACCACTTAGCAACTCATACATGGAGTCCCCACCTCAACAAGAACCAGCTTAGAAACAATATTCGACAGCAAGTGCTCAAGTAAGTCAGAATTGCAGCATTCTTAGGAAGGTTTGAGACTGTCCCAGTGTGCCTTGCCTGAAAGCAGAGACATTTGCAGAAGTTTGTTCACCTTGTGATGATTTTGTCAGGTCTGGTGTGGCTACTTCATACAATGATACAGTGTAATTTTAGAGTAGACTCTAAATTGCTTCACATTTCCCTCATAAATTTGACAGTCTGATTGTTCCCATAGACCTTTGGAAATATTGAAGGAATGACTGCTGCTGCTGCTAAGTCGATTCAGTCGTGTCCGACTCTGTGCGACCCCGTAGACAGTAGCCCACTAGGCTCCTCTGTTCCTGGGATTCTCCAGGCAAGAACACTGGAGTGAAAGGAATGACTATGTGACTTCAAAAAAAAAGCCCTCTAGATCTGCCATGAATAGATGGCAAATGCCAGATTGGTTAGTGTGTCACATACGGTTACGTTTACAGTTACTTTTTGACCCTGAGAGAGTAGGCTTTATTATTCCTGGTTTACAAATAAAGACATTAAAGATGACTGAAATTGAAGCATTTTCTCCTGATTTGAGACCATGTCTTCTATGTTCTGATACAACCGCTTGCTTTTTTCCTTTTCTTTTTCCTGGCTGCGTGTGGCTGTCAGATCTTAGCTCCCCGGTCAGCAGTTAAGCCTGGCCCTAGCAGTCTGTCAGGTCTTAGCTCCCCGGTCAGCAGTTAAGCCTGGCCCTAGCAGTGAAAGTGCTGCACCCTAACCCCTGGGCCACGAGGGGCTCTCCTGGTTTGTGTTTGTTTTGGTTTTGTTTTTAATTTAACTGTGATTTTGCTTGTGGGTTTTAGTGACAATATAACCAGAAAGGGAGTGGTGGTGCATTTGGGCCTGTCAGGGTCCTTTTCTTGGCAAACACGAAGAGAGTGAGAAAAGCCGGAATGTTTAGATGGCCCTAAAAAGATCATATTTGTTCCCCCAAAGAGCAGATTTACAATATTGTTCATGAATATAAGTATTCACCAAGATTAGAAGACTTGAAACCTCTCTCCCTGCCTCACACCCCAGAAAAGCTGACCACATTATTTTAAAAATGCTTTATTCTTCCTGCCTTGACAAATATTTATGTCCAAGTTCATCTACTGGGACGAAATGTGGCTTTTTAAACAGGTAAACAAATCTGATTTATAGCTGTGTGCTGGGTGCTTAGTCCCTCAGTCGTGTCTGACCCTTCGAGACCTCATGGACTGTAGCCTGCCAGGCTCCTCTGTCCATGGGGATTCTCTAGGCAAGAATGCTGGAGTGGGTTGCCATGCCCTCCTCCAGGGGATCTTCCCAACCCAGGGATCGAACCCAGATCTTCTGCATTCCAGGCGGATCTTTACCGCCTGAGCCACCAGGAAGCATAATTTATAGCTGTTGCCCCTCAATTCCCTCTTGTCCCTCAGGAACCTTGCAAACCTACCTAGTGTATTGCTCCCTTGATAGTTCACCCACAGGAAGCCCCGCAAATAAAACTTTACACTCTGATTCAAAGACCCATTTAGCCGCAGGTAATCCTAGAAACCAGGAACCTGGGGCTCAGACTGCGTGTCCTAGAAAATAAGAGAAGGGAAGAGGGAAATTTGACAGTAGGTTTGTTGTCTACATTTTAAAAGATACTCAGGAACCTGTGAAAGAGTCCAGGTGAGATCACAAGATGCCATTAGAGGGCTGCATCTGATAGCTTCTGGGGAGAAGTCAAGGCCTTTCCTGTTGGGCAGCAGGCCTAGGGGCTTCCTCATTTCCAGACCTTCAGGAGAACAGTAACCAAAATAGGGGGTAGAGCGCTAGGGGTCAAGTTGGAGGCTAGGGGTCGGTCGGGGGCCAAGGGTAGGCCGGGTTGGGGGGTGGGGGCAGGAGGCTTACAGACATTACCCACAGTTACAGAGCACCAGCCCGCAACAGTGTGCATAGCTGCCTCCTTTTTCACAAAGAATAACATTGTTTTAAAAGCGTGTTTGGAAAGGGGAGGGTCTTAGATTCTTTTTGTCTTTTTCTTCATATGTTAAGAGACTAAATGGAAGGCACATTTCTTGAAATTGACTTCTTAGCACGCAAAACCTTTACAGCTGGGAAGTGGTCATTTGTTCTGTTCTTTAAAGAGAGCTAAACTCAGTCTTGCCCATGTAAAATCAAGCACTTAAAATTGTTGTACCAACATATGACGTTTTCACAGAACCTTGTTTGGTGAGGGATTGCTGGACGCTGCAGTAGGGGGTGCTTGTGACTGCCGGCAGTTAACACTAGAGCAGTCTGCCTGTGGGTGACGAGGACCCTCCTCTGTGGACTAGAGCGGGCCAATTGTCATCTCTTGGGTAGTTTAGGCATTGCTCTTACTGGGACATCTGGACATTTTCTTCTAGCTACTTTACTTATTTTTAATTGAACTGTTCTTTCATTTAAATTACATTAGTAAACTTATGTCTCTTAAATAACATTTCTAAGTTACTCTAAAGAAAGAGTAACTTTTAGTTGTGTCTAACTAATGGTATAGGGCCTCCCTGGTGGCTCAGTGTGTAAGAATCCGCCTGCCAGTGCAGGAGATGTGGGTTTGATCCCTGGGTCAGGAAGATCCCCTTGAGAAGGAAATGGCAACCCACTTCAGTATTCCTCGCAGGAAATCCCATGGACAGAGGAGCATGGCGTCTACAGTTCATGGGATTGCAACAGAGTCAGACGCGATTTAACAACTAAACGACAACTACCAATGGTATAGGAACGTATTTGCACCTGTAAATACAATTTCAGATCGTTTTTTTGCATATACTTTGAGAAATACTCACTTGTCTCAGATTGAACTGTTTACAATTGCCATTTTCATAAGACAAGATAGTTCAATATCTGCAATTTTGCATGGTTCAGTAACCAATCTGCCAGCTCAGTAGTTTAAAAAAAGTTTTACTCTGTTTATGCATTCATTTGTACAACAGAACCTTAAAATGCAAGGGAGCTCAGAAGTGATGACCTGAACTGTACACTGTTTAAAGGAAGACAAGAAGGTAGCTTTAACCAAGACAGTGCCAGCTGCTGGCATTTTGGCTTTGCCCTTGAACCTGGAGCTATGACCTCTCCCCTCCTCTGGTGAGGCAGCCCCGGCTGCACCCACACGTCACTGGAATGAACCCACGAGGAACAGTGTGCTTGTTAGCGTGGGCCTCCGTTTCTGAGATCAGAGCGGGCCTCTGAGAGAGCGAGGACCTAAGTACACGGAGGCCGGCGTGTGGGCCTCAGGGAAAGAGACTGAGGCAGCCACCTGAAGGGTGTGTTTCATTTCGTGCCTTTGTGCTTGCACCTTAGAACGTTTTTCAGATGACTTGTCCTCGCCTCTTTTCCACCTGCCACGTTTTAAAGACACCTCCAAGATGTAACAGTGTTCAGAGGATTAGCTTTTTTTTTTTTTAATAGTCTTAGAACTTTAGAAAGCAGGTTACCTACTTTGTGCAGTGGTGTCTCATTTTTCTCTATGGCCCACATAAATGGAATTGTAGTATCTCAGGGCTGCGAGGTGCCTCGGGAAAGGCGAATCGCATCCATCCTCCACTCCAGACAGCACGGCACTCAGACATAGCCCTGCAGGGCGTAGAGAGAGACACCTCAGCCCTGTGCAGGGACAGCCAGAGGCCTCAAACTGCTGTCCCAACACTGTCCAGGGAACTGTGACTGCTCAGGTTCTCTGAAAGAAACAAGGTTGAAGTGCGATTCTTCAAATAAATGCATGTCCTCCTATTTTGTTCAGAGGCCTCTGTGGTTTTCTTCGTGTTTCAGGCTTTGTTGGCCCTTTGCTCCTCTGTCTCTTACGTGTGATATTTCTTTGAACACTTTGTTCCCTTCTCTTCTCTGGAAATCAGGACTCAGGTTAAATGTCTTCTCCTTTGTAAAGCATTCGCAAATCATCTCAGGGATGGCTAATAATGATAATATTCTTTTCTCATAGTGCATTGTATGTCCTAGCAGCTGTCACGTTGTATTTTGTGTCTCTCACCCCCAGCAGAACAGAGACCAGGTGTGATTTGCAGTGGCTCAGTAGCTAGTGTGGTGCCTGTTGTGTATAAGGCACTTAGAACGTGATTGTAGAATGAATAAATCATTTAGTCTTTAAAGCAAGAAGATAATAAGATGGCCAAAAGTTTTAAGCTTTGTTTTTGTTCTTCTAAAGTTTTCCTTTTTTTTTCTTTTTTGTAAGTTTGGGGAAATTGCACTTTGTGTGCATTCTTCAGTGTTCGTGGGCACACTAATACTTACAACAGACTTATATCTTTCTGTTTAAAAAAAAAGTTGTAGAATCTATAGGTTTATTTCGTACCCAGAATTCCGCTTTAATGGTCATTTATCCCTGTCTGCCATGGGCAGGATTGAGGTAAGAGAAGCGTCACCTACAAGCCTGGCCTTTAGATAACGTGCTCTGTCTAGTTCTAAAGGTATTTTGTTTTGCTCTTGTTCTGTCTGCTTTAGTATCTCCACTGGTGACACAGTGGAGATGTGACATATTTTATGTAGTTTTTTTTTTTGCAGTATCCTTTGTTAAATGCCACTGTAGTGTGAAACTTATTTTCTATTGTGTATTTTTCTTGTAACCCAAGGAGAGTGGAGAGGGGGCAGTTGAAGAACATATATGTAATTGATACAGCTTTACTTAAAAGGAGTTTGTTTAATACTACATTACATTTTGTTTTTGTTTTTCACCTTTCTGTAAATTATCCTGTGTTTCAGATCAGGAATGTTGGAGTCTGGTATTGACCGAATTATTTCTCAGGTTGTGGATCCGAAGATCAACCACACATTCAGACCTCAGGTGGAGAAAGCTGTGCACGAGTTTCTGGCCACGCTCAGTCATAAGGAGGACACGAGCGGCAGTACAGTCCCCGAGGATGAGAAACCAGACTCCTCCACCATCACACAAGGTGCTTTGCTTTCATTCTTGGTCAGTCCCATTGCTTTTCTTCTTACGCTGATTACCAAGTTAGGGGTATTTAGTTCATTAAAATATTTCTCTTTTTGGCCACTCTCATGAAATTGTAGTTATTTTAATTATCACCCAGATTCTTGAACTGGCATAACAGTTTTTTGTTTTTTGTTTTTTAAATAATAGTTACTTTAATAATGTAGTGGATGGGTGTGTGTGTGTTTCAGTAGAGGCAATAATTACAGTAATTAGAGAACATATTCTTTTTCTGGGAACTAGACTGTTCTCACGTTTGCATAATGCCTGGGTCTGTGTTACAGAGGTAGAGAATTTAGAGTGTGTTGAGTCTCAGCACCAGTGCCTGAAAGACTGAAAGTGTATGTGCGTGTGTCACGTGACACTGACAGTGGCAGGCGGCTTTGAGTCTGCAGAGGGCTTTACCTTCTGCACAAATTTATTCTAAAACATGTCTTTCCCTCCAAGGTGTCCCTGCCCCAGGGCCCAGTGCAAACGTGGCCAGTGATGCCATGTCCATCTTGGAAACCATCACTTCTCTCAACCAAGAAGCTAGTGCTGCCAGGGCTTCAACAGAGACGTCGAATGCCAAGACCAGTGAGAGAATGTCCAAAAAAACCCCGTCTCAGGCAAGCACTGACACTAGTGCTGAGAAAGAGAGGACTTCAGAGGACACAGCTGATAAAGAAAAACCTACAGCCGACTCTGCAGGGGAAGGGCAGGAAGCTGCCCCTCGCTCTGAAGAACTTAGTGATCCCCCTTGTCCAGCTGAAGAAATGAAGAATCACGCAAGAGAAAGTACTAGTTCAGTTCTGCTAAATAAGGATGCTCAACAAGAAAGCAGTGACCAAAAAAGCAAATCAGCAGATAAAGGTGAAAAGAAGCCAGACAGCAATGAAAAGGCAGAAAGAAAGAAAGAGAAGAAGGAAAAGACTGAAAAGAAAACTGATCACTCAAAAAGGAGCGAAGATGTACAAAGAGTAAAAGATGAAAAACAAGCAAAGGATAAAGAAGTAGAATGTTCAAAACTTCCTTCGGAAAAAACCAATAGTAAAGCTAAAACCAGTGAAGGAACAAAAGAAGGTAAAAACTTGGAAAAGTCTACAACAGTTTAAAGAACACAGTGTCCTTGAGGGCACATCACACTTGCCTTCAAAGTTTTATAACTATATTTGCTACTTGTGTTTTAAAATCCTGAAAACTCATATTCTTTTTGCTAAAAGATGAGCATTAAGCATTTGTATATTTCCTTTCATTCTCATGTGCCAGTTGATAATGCAAATGAACAGAGACACTCTAAGCCTTATAAATTTAACTCATAATTTATTCACGCACATTATTCCAAGCCAGTTAATTGTTGTATATCCTAATCTTTAAAATACTAGTGAATAATTCATTTACATAAGATTTGCTTTTTATATATCATTCACATCATGGATTATCAGTTTTATTCATTTTATAGGCTAACCGTGCTTTCTGTTTGCTGAAAATAGCTCTACCTTATTTGATATTGGTTACTAATGGTGAGAGATTATTTCTGAAGTTGAAGTTCTTTGAGCAGTTAAAGCAGAAAAATGTTAATGTAATTTAGGAATCGGGTGCTGTTTTTGTTCTTACCACAAGACGATTTGTTTTCTATGTTTCATTTTCTTGTAGATATCTCTATGATAGATTCTGATGTGGATGGACTTACAGACATCACAGTTAGCTCCGTCCACACCAGTGACCTTTCATCTTTTGAAGAAGACACTGAGGAGGAGGCTGTGATGTCTGAGAGCATGGAAGAAGGAGAGATTACATCAGATGGTAAAGCATTTTACTTAGTAAAGCCTCTGGGAAGCTTCCTGTTGAGCAGTGTTTGTAAGTTCAGATGGCTGTGTCGTGAAAGGCAGTGTGGCGCCGTGGCAGGAGCTTGGGACTCTTAGTTGGAAGATTTGTTTCTGAGTCCCAGCTCCAAGACTGTCTATCTGAGTGAGCTTGGTAAGTTACTAAACCTCAACAAGCCTAGGTTCTCCTTCTCTTACCTCCACTCCCTAGGATTCTTAGAAGACTTGGATGAGATCGTGTTTGAACATGCCATGTTTTGGTAATGTTTGGAGGGACAGTCCACAAGACTGCCCTCATTTCTGGGACCAATTGCAAATTCAAGATCCCAAGACCACTCTCAGGTTTGGTAATTCACTAGAAGGACTCATTGAAAGCTATTAAACTCATGGTTATGGTTTCTTTCAGCTAAGGGACACATTAAAATCAGCCAAGGGAAGAGGCAGTAGGCTATATAGTCTGTCACCAGGAGTCACGTAGCTAGTGAGCACAGCACCATTTCAAACCCAGTCCGGGCTTCTAACTAATACCTTACATTGCTCTTTAACATGTGATTAAATATTTTTTATGATTTTTTGAAAAGTCAAAAATGTTGAACATTATTTGCAATTGCCTGCAGATAGCATCTGGTAAGTTTGCCACTGACTCTTGGATTGAACCCACCTGCCAATGCAGGAGACGTAAGAGACATGGGTTCAATCCTTGGATCAGGAAGATCCCCTAGAGGAGGGCATAGTAACCCACTCCAGTATTCTTGCCTGGAGAATCCCATGGACAGAGGAGCCTGGTGGGCTACAGTCCATGGGGTTGCACAGAGTCGGACACAACTGAAGCGACTTAACACATACTTGAATTAGAATATCTGTAGAGAAAATCACAGGCAAGAAAAAAGTAGAAAGTTTTAATGCTGTAGATGTATGAATATTTTTCAGTTGCTCCCATTTTTCATTATTTTCTTAGTATCCATTTAAAAAACTGAATTAGCAGCCTCCGAAATGCAAGGGTAGCACTTCTCACTCTTCATAATTATCCTCATGAGGTCATTTCTGAGCACCGATGGAAGAAGAATGCTCTTATCCTGTGAACATTCCACTTTCTCTGACCAAACGGAAATCTTATTTCTAGATGCTGTATTGGATCTTTTCAAGGTTTTTCCTGGACAGGGCTAGATTTTCTGTGTATGGGATCCAAAAGTAAGAAAACTGCTCTTTTGAGAGTACAAAGCAATACTTAGTAGCACTCACTGCTTCTTGCTGTGCATGGGGAACTTTTCTCCCTTCCTAGGGCAGAGGGGTTTTACTGTATACTTGCTGTAGGGCCAGTTATTGGTTCTTGCCCCTTCCATAAACGAAAGACCATAAATGGTCACTAAAATCTCAAGTTTAAAGTGTGGCTTGAAGGGAATTTGTTCAACTTGATACTGGTAAAGTATTCATGCCAAGTCTGTTGATATACAAATGAGGATTAACTATTTGTCCAGGAAACATAAGTAACTCTTAAGGTCTAATTTTTCTTTTTGATATGTGAGAAGCTGAAAGAAAGAAACAGTATGTGAATCAGGAGGATGTCCCTGGTGGTCCATTGGTTAAGACTCTGCCCTTCCTGTTCAGGGGGCATGAGTTTGATCCCTGCCCTGAGAAATTCTGCATGCCATGCAGCACGGCCAAAGAAGCAAACAAAAAAAAAAATTTAAATAAATAAAGATATGAATGATAGCCTTTAAAATTTTCTGAATTTTCACATACTGATATTTCTCCTGTTGGACCTACAAATACCCTTAAACTACTTTGATACAGCTTTTGCCACTTGATGTTGATGTTAATTGCTGATTGACAGAAATGATCTTCTTTCTACTGACTTTCTTCCAGATGAAGAGAAGAACAAGCAAAACAAAACAAAAACTCAAACCAGTGATCCCAGTGAAGGAAAAGCAAAAAATGTGCGGCATGCTTATGTTCACAAACCATATCTTTACTCAAAGTATTATAGTGATTCTGATGACGAACTTACTGTGGAACAACGGCGGCAGTCTATTGTAAGTCAGATTTGAGCTCTTGTTATGTTAACCTATTAAATCAGGTTGGCATACTTGACTAGTCTGTTCACAGGCTACTGGTGAGCATTTGAAACGGTGACTTATAGGTTCCACCTTCAGGAACCTTGTCATTTAGGCAGAATAGATAAAAACGTGATGGAGCTGTTCATATCATCATGATTGGTGAAAAACTGCTAACACCCTCGGTGTTTCATAGTATGGAAATGTTTGACCCGAGTATGGATCCAGCCATAAAGAGAGATGGCATCAGCCATTAACATATTATTAAGAGGGAAGCATAGTCGTCCACATATTTCCTTCATTTGATAGTACTTCTAAGATGTACCACTGAATTATAACAGCTTTTTAGAGAAACTGCTACCTCATTGTATGTATACATCAGTTTTAATAAGTTGGCTTACAATTTCAGAAACATTAAAATATGAAAAGTTGTGCATCAAAGAATAAGGAAATACTACTCCATAAAAAATGATTTGAAGGAAGCGCACCAAAATGTTAATAGCCTCTCTCTTAAGAGATTAGTTGATCAGGAGTTATGCTCATGCTTAGAGTATTTGACACTTTGAGGCTTTGAATTCTGGGCAGGAAAGAGATGGTAGAGTAACACAATGACTGGATCCTCCCTGGTTTAAAATACAACTACAGGAAGTCCCACATCCAAACCCTGGGTCCTGAGAGTATAGCCAGCAAGTAACATTTGTTGTAGGACCACCCTGTCACTGGAATCTGCATCTCATCTTTCTTTGAGAAAATCAGATAATTATAAAGACCTACCTCTACACGTGATGCTCATAGACATTTTTATAGGTAGCCTTTTAATTGGAATAACAGTTTATTAAACCACCGTTTCCCCAAATGATACCTTTAAATTGATGGCATTCTGAAAGTTAGTAAGGGAAAAATGTCACCTTCTGTCTCTTTTGAAACCCATGCTCACACATAGATGTGTTTATAGTGGTATGTATGCACTTTTACAGAGCCCATTAATTTGTAAGAACATCTGAAGGGCAAGCATATTTTTTTCAGGGTGTTTTTGCTCTTACTTGAGAATCTGTCAGCATAATTATGAATATTTTGTGGTTTTAGGCTAAAGAAAAAGAAGAGAGACTTTTAAGAAGGCAAATTAATAGAGAAAAACTTGAAGAAAAACGAAAACAGAAAGCAGAAAAGACAAAGTTTTCAAAAGCTAAGAGTCAAGGTATAAGAGATCTTAACATTTAATATTTTAAACTATGTACTTACCCCATTGACTTCTAGATATTAAGATAGCTTATGAGGTATGATTATAAAATAAAGTGATAAAAATTGTATCTTAGATTTTTAAAACTATGTATTTTAAGATGTTTAAGATTTCCTTTTTAATCTGATGTATTTAGTCACATGTTTATTATATTTCTATATCTAAGTTAAACATTCTATCACATACCAGATTATACAACTCACATAATAGCAGTTTATTTTCCAGTGATTATGGAATGAATTATCACTGAAAAATTTATTGTTAACCTGTGAGTCCTCAAGCCTTGCAGTGATATTAGTGGAATTCATCTATACTTTATGTTAACTAAAATGTCGAACATTTATCTGGAATATTTCATTGGACAGAATTGAACTTCCTCTGGACACTGATCTTGTTTGATGTAAAATACACACATGTACATATATGAGCACTTAAGATAAAAAATATAAGACTTCTCCATCTACATAAAATATTTTTATTCCAATACAACTTAGAGATATTGAAGCCATTTTTTATTTTTACAGTGATTAGAAAATCTTAATGAAGAATAAAGATTATACTGTTTATAAAACTGTGTTCTGAAACATAGTTTGTTGATTGCTTCTTCCCCAGGCAAAAGTAGTGTGGACTTAGAAGAATCATCAACAAAAGGTTTGGAACCCAAAGCCCCCAGAATTAAAGAAGTCCTTAAAGAACGGAAAGTTTTAGAGAAAAAGGTAGCCTTAAGCAAAAAGAGGAAAAAGGACTCCAGGTACGTATTTATTTGGCCACATTCACATTATAATATTCTCTCGACAAGCTTTCAGAAGAGAGGCATTGAAAATGACAGGAAAGAGTCAGACCTTGAGTGTGTATATTATTCCATGTTTATGAAATAACATGGAATAGGGTTTTCTTTTCAGTATCATAATTCATTATGTTAATATCTATGATATTTCAAAACAGTGTGTACTAATCTTTTTCTTTTGTGGGGGTGGGAGCAGACTTTATTTGATAATCTCATGGAACCATTGGACTCTTTGCCCAGAGAAATGCAAGTGCATAAGCACACAGTTGTCCATAGTCTCAGAGAGTGTGTAGACCCTCTGAAGCACTCAGGAGCCGTTCCCCTTCTGGACATTCAGTTACCTCTTACTGACGGCGCTGCCTCCATTCTCTAGTCTTTCCACACACTTCACTAGTATCTCATGCTTCTCCCCGTAAACCAGCATTCCAAGCCAAACATTGTTTTTAGCACCTCATGATCATGGTTAATTCTGTAAGAATTACAAAGCTGAAGAGACTGAAGGTGGCTGTGTAGGCGTGGGCTATAGCATTGCTGTACCGGCAACATGCAGTTCTGTAAGTTTATCTTAGACTTGAAGGTAACTACGTCAGTGATTTTAGCTGAGTCAATCTGCAGAACTAAGTGAGAGAAGGAGGCTCTCATTTTTCTTACAGACTTCAGCCTTCTCTATCTGAATAAATAGAACTACTCTGTTTATTCAGAAGATAAGACTTTCAAAATGAAATTGTAGCCCATGTCATATTCTTCTTCAAGCGACAAATCACAAATTTTTGTTTCAAGAATACTTTCCTCTAGGACCAAGAGTGGTCCACTTCACATTCGGGATTTAGCTCTTCACTGTCAACCAAGAATAGGATTTAATTTGAAGTTCACAAGTCTCTAGGTACAAATTAAGTGTTTTATAGTGAAGAAAAGCTAAGCTTTTTTAAAAAATCTTCCTGAGAAATTTAAATCACATTTTTTGGTCCAAAGTTCTTATTTCACATTTTGCCCCACCTAGGAACATTGATGAGAATTCTAAAAAGAAACAGCAATCTGAAGAAGATTCCAGAGAAACACTCAAAACAAGTGAGGTATGTCTTAATTAGTAAAACCCCACTTTAAATGCTCTTCTGTTAAGCCATTCAGTTATTTGTAGTAAAACTTAGAATACAGTCTGGTTTTTTTCTTTTTTCTACCTTGAATAGAAAGTCTGTCACATTCAACATTCCAACACCCCCATCCTATTATGGCCTAAATTCTTCATTTTGGCAAGTTGATTCTTAAGATCTTTTATCTGGATAATAGTTACTTTTCTTCTCCTCTCTCTTCCCCCAACTCCCCCACCTCTTGTTTCTTAAATTGACGATAATAAAATAGCCAGGAATAATAATGAAAAAGAAAAGGAGGAAAAAGCTAAAATCCTTCCACTAACAAATTATCATTGTCTTCCATTTCTCACCCACATATGTCCATAATTTTGTAGAGCAAATGTAACCTTGCATAGTGTTTTTAACATCCCCCCCATACTCATTTCACTGTAACTTCCTAATTAACACATTCTGATAATTATATAGCTTACATTGAATGAATATACTGTAATTTAAGCATTTTCTTATAGTTGAGCACTTGGACTGTTTTCTAAGATGTGATCATTTTAAATAGTAAAAATATGTAGATAAAAATACCCTCAAAATGTTCAGTAAGTACATTTTTCCTTCTTTTTACTTGTGATAAACTTGTTTTCACTGGGTTTTAATCTTTCTGTATACTTTTATATTTATAATTCTATAGCTGAACTATTGAATATCTTAACACTTCTAAAGGAAGCAGTAATAGTTTAGTAATTATTTATTCATAGCCGGTAAATATTCTTGATGTCTTTATGTAGAAATTAGAGTCATTTAGTATATTCTGATATTCTAATGTCATATTATTAATATTTAACTTTTTTTATGAGAAATCCCTTTGGAAAATGATCTTATAAGATTGTATTCACATTAATTGGTTAGAACTTATTGTAAAATTAGGTTGATGGCATCCCTGTTAGTTCTTTATTTGTGGAATTTAATTTCAAAGTAAGATCTTGCTATGTCCCAGTCCCTATAGTAATAGTGTATTAATCTTCATGTTAAAGTGTAAAAAAGGTGCAGTGATAAACTGACCCAGAGACACAAAGGGCTTTCTGAGGACTTCAGCCCATTGTTTGAATAAGAATAATTATAACTAGTTCATGAGTCCTTATTATAAAGTGTCATTGGTCATTAACATTAGTCCAGTCAGCGCCAGACTGTGGGTCAGGAGGAAGGTTTGGCTGCTTTGGTGTATTGGTATCTTCCCTTGGGTATGAACATGTGCATCAGATGTATATGATATGATTACTATTAGTTACCATGAGTTTCTATGTGCATTTGAAGCTTCCTAAATAAACTGTCTTACAGGTAACCTAAATTCATGAAGTTCCCATTGATAATTTGTATTTCTAAATTAAAATGTAAGAAAACTTTATTTCATTATAAAATTTTTAATTGCCTTCATTAGGTATTAAGTCTTTGGACTAAAAAGAACTAATGTCATTCTTTCAGCTTCTATTTATTAGTGACCACTGGGCATTAGTGGGCTTTAGCAATTTAAAGTCTGAGAATGCCTCCAAATGCCTGGACGCATCTCAGGAGAAAGAACTACTCTCTATAAAGATGCTGCTATATAGTGGGAAGAGTATTAGACCCAGAATGAAATTATCTGAACTCGTTGCAAGATGTCACATTATTGAACCATCCTGAGTTTCAGGTTCCTGATGCATAGAAATAAGTTAATAATACCTACCAGCTATTGGCAGAGGTGAAATAAGTAAGGTGTAGCATGTGGTAAAGAATTCACCTGGCAATGCAGGAGACGCGGGTTCGATCCCTGGGTCAGGAAGATTGCCTGGAGAAGGAAATGGCACACCACTCCAGTATTCTTGCCTGGGAAATCCCATGGACAGGGGAGCCTGGCAGGCTACAGTAAATGGGGTCACAAAGAGTCGCATGGCTTAGGAACTTAAACAACAACAACAAGCATGTTACAACGTTCAACATACTAAATGCACCCAAATTTTAGATTTGAATATAAAAACTAGGTCTTATATTTTAACTTTTATTTTCTTACAGCATTGTGAAAAGGAAAAAGCATCTTCTTCAAAGGATCTAAAGCATGTCCATGCAAAGAGTGAACCAAGTAAACCTGCTCGAAGACTTTCAGAGTCTTTGCATCCAGCTGATGAAAACAAAAACGAATCCAAAATAGAAAGGGAACACAAAAGACGGACTTCTACCCCTGTTGTGGTGGAAGGGGTGCAGGAAGAGACTGACACGAGGGACGGAAAAAGGCCACTGGAACGCTCAGAAAGTGGCACAGAAGAACCCCAGAAACAGAAGAGCACGCTTAAAAACGAAAAGCATCTAAAGAAAGATGATTCAGAAACACCACATTTAAAAAGCCTGCCTAAGAAAGAGGCGAAATCCTCCAAGGAGAAGCCTGAAAAGGAGAAAACTCTGTCAGAAGACAAACCGTCTACAAAACACAAGTACAGAGGTGACAGTGCTCATAAAGCAGGAGACGAGCCTGAGCCCCACTCTTCCGAGAGAGGCTCGAGAGATGAAAACGTTCAGAAGACGAGTCAACAAGCAAAACTGTCGTCAGATGATAAAGCTGAACGAAGAGGTAAACACCGGAATGAAAGGAAGTTGTCAGTTTTGGGCAAAGATGGTAAACCAGTTTCTGAGTATATTATAAAAAGTGACGAGAATGTTCGTAAAGAAAATAAGAAAGAGAGACATGGGTCAGCGGACAAAACCAAGGCAGAGCACAAATCAAGAAGATCAAGTGATTCTAAAATTCAGAAGGACTCTCTGAGCTCCAGGCAACATGGAAGCACAGTACAGAGAAGAAGCGAAAGTTACTCTGAGGATAAATGTGATAATGACTTGACTAACGCAGATAGTAATTCAAAACCAGAGGAGGCGATTCACAAGGAGAGGCGAAGAACCAAGAGCTTGTTGGAAGATAAACTTGTGTTGAAGTCTAAGTCCAGAAGCCAAGGCAAACAGTTGAAAGCATCTGAAACAGAATCACAAGAAAATACCACAAAACTGGCGACCACTCCAAAACCAGAGAAGGAGAAGAACACTGAAGAAGGTGAGCCAGAGAGACAGCGGAAGTCCAGAGTTGAAGACAGACCTTCTGAGGAAAGCGGTGTGGAGCCCACGTCAGAGAGTGTGGCCCCTTCAGCGCATAGTGTGCAGAGAGAGTCTAGTCACAGAGCAAAGTTGCCACTAGCAAAGGAGAGGTGCAAGGGTGAGAAAGAGTCAAGCTCCACCAGACTCGAGAGAAAGTTGTCAGACGGGCACAAAAGCAGGAGCTTAAAGCACAGTAGTAAGGACGTGAAAAAGAAGGAAGACAACAAAACAGAGGACAAGGATGGAAAAGAAGTTGACGGCAGTCATGAGAAGCCCAGAGGAAGTAGTTCAGTTGTAGAGAAGAAGTTAAGTAGAAGGTTGTGTGAAAATCGAAGAGGCAGCGTATCCCAAGAAATGGCTAAAGGAGAAGAAAAACCAGCAGCAAACCCTTCAGGTGCTCCCAGTAGTTCCTCCCTTCAGAGACTCAAAAAAAGTGGTGATCCTGCCCTGATGCCCGAACAAGAGCCAATGGAAATTGATCCCGAGCCAGCCATGGAAAATGCAGCGGAAGTCCGCAAAACCCAAGACGGCAGCAGTAGCTCTCAGCAAGAACTTGACTCAGAAAATGTTACGAAACAAAAAACTACTGCTGCAGTCCTAAAGGAGGAGTTACAGACTCCCATGGGAGAGTCAAAAACAGCATCTCCAGCCTGTAAATCGGGGCGTGGAACAGGAGCTGTTGGTAATTCCGAAAAGCACGCTGACCACAGAAGCACCCTGACCAAGAAAATGCATCTCCAAAGCTCTGTGTCCAAACCTAACTCCGGGGAAAAGGAGTCTGCTCAACAAGAAACTCAGGAAATGAATGTAGACTCCGAAACAAGTCACTGTTTGTTACCCCGTGCCCCATCAGAAAGTGACAGGGCACAGAAGAATTTGAAAAACACCACCAGGCCCACCGAAGAACGCCTTGCTCCAGGAGACCCCACTCTTAAACATTCCACAAAGGTAGATCCCGCCCCGTCCTTAGGCTCCATGACTGCTGGGCCTCAGAAACAGTCCCACGATTCAGGGGTGCTTCCTTTAGTTGACAGAAGAAGTGGGTCAGAAGGTACCACAGCCAGCACCTCGCTCGTCCACCACTCTGAAATCCCTAAGCAAAGCTGGACTGATGAGGAATCAGAAGTCCCTAGGACAAGTGACAGCAGAAAAGGCAATGCCATTTCCACAGTAGATACACCAGCAGAAGCCAGCGTGGAGAGCAGAAGACACATTCCAGAAGGTGCACAGGCCTTCATACTGCACAGCAGACAAGGGAAAGTAGACACGCCTGTTGGCAGTGAGTCAGGGGACAGGACAGTGGAAAAGGAGAACATTGACAAAGAAGGTGGCTCGATGGATGTGGATGGGAAAGGAAGTAACTCAAGTTCGAAGCAGACAGTTAGGGCTTCTGTAGAAAATGGCCACAAGGTTGGTGTTGCTGTTGATCAGGTGGAAGGCATGAGTACAGAAACAGATACTATTGGACTTAAGCAGAGCAGAGGCCCAGCTGAAGTTGAAAACATACCAGCCGATGCTGACAGAAGGCACGGACACAGTGAGGTGGACACCAGTGCTGAGAGCAATGCCGTGTCCTCTGTTCTACATCAAAGGAGCGGGAAAGCTGAGATTCCGACAGCCAGGCCTAGTAGAGGAGAAAAGGCTTCCATCGCCAGCAGCACTGAGGGGAAGGACAGTGGTGTTCCCCTAAACCTGGTGAAGGCGGGGACTGCCACAACCACATCTGCAGAGACGGTGGAGGGTGGGGTGGCCATGCCTTGCACAAGCATCGAGGCAGACGAAGGCCTCACAACGGGCACGTGCTCCGAAAACCACCCTCTTCACGTCGGGGAGGAAGCCAGAGAAGGCACCATCTTTGCTGCAGCCGAGGAAGGTGGGGGTGTTGTCACAGAAGGATTTGCAGAAAGCGAAACGTTCCTCACAAGCACCAAAGAGGGAGAAAGTGGGGAATGCGCCCTGGCCGAGCCTGAAGAAAGAGCAGCTGACCCCGCGATGGCCCCCACTGGGACCACCGAGGCTGACGCCAGGAGCGCAGTGACCGAGGAGAAGGATGACGCTGTGACCAGCGCGGGTTCTGAGGGCAAGTGCGATGGGTCTTCAGGTGGAGACTCGGAACTCGTGGAAGGAACGGTCAGGTTTATCAGTGAGGTTGAGAGCGACGGAGCAGTAACAAGTGCGGGGATGGACATCAGGGAGGGGTCCCTAAGCAACGAAGAGTTGGATGGATTCCAGAGAAGCCCACCGAGAGCAGGGCCCAAGAAGGAAAGCGAGGGGACAGTGACGTGCACAGGGGCAGGGGGTAGAAGAGACGGCAGTGTCCTGTGCTCCGCAGCTGGGGTGGAGCCTCAGGAGGAGCGCAGGGTGACGGGGGCCCCTGGGGGCCCCATAGACACCCCCACCCCCACGGCAGCCAGCGCCGCTCAGGAGGAAAGCGGTTCTGTGATGGACGGCCCGGAGGGTGAAAGTGCCGTCACCAGCACCGGGATAACAGAGGAGGACGGGGAGGGCCTGGCGAGCTGCACAGGTTCAGAGGAGAGCAGGGAAGGCTTCGCCCTGAGTTCTGAATCCGAAGAAAACGAAGAGAGTGCCATGGATAGCACGGTAGCCAAAGACCCCACTGATGCGCCGGCGGTGGCCCCCGGCC
>NW_011494951.1:7432270-7433547 GCF_000754665.1 Bison bison bison | reverse complement strand
GAGGGCGTGGTGACCAGCACGGGCCGGGGGAATGAGGTCGGGCACGCGTCCACGTGCACAGGGATGGAAGAGGAGAGCGAAGGGATGTCGGTCTGCGAGAGCGCAGGCGGAGACGCTCAGCTTGGCCCTGTGGCAGGGCGTGTGGACGCCGAGGCCGGCGGCACCGTCCCGCACGCGTACGAGAGTACCGTGGACAGCGTGAGCGGCGCTGAGAAGGACACTAAAGACACAGAGATCTGCTCCAGCGCCAAAGGGGTCGTGGAGAGCAGCGTGAGCAGCGGGGCTGCAGGGGAGGGCATGGCGGCTCCCGCTTCTGAAGGTCGCCAGGGGCCCATGACCAGCGCAGCTTTAGACCGCAGGGACGGTGAGCTCAGCAGAAACGAAAAAGCCGACGATACCACGCCCTCCACTGGCCTGGTGGGGGACAGTTACGAGGCCCTCGTGTCCGCTGCTGTGCCAGAACATGAGCCTCCTCACACGTCACCGGGCGAAAAAGATGAGGGTGTCATCACCTCCGTGGAGAACGAAGACTGTGATGGCCTTGCGGCCGCCACGGCCATTGACAGTGTCGCCAACCAGGCTGGTGTGGCTGGGGGTTCAGGGGAAGGGAAGGGCTTGGTGATCTCCACCAGCACAACAGACGATCTCACCCCACAGCTCAGCACTGTGGTAGACATGAGGGCTGGCCATTCAAGCGCCTTGAGACCTGAAGAGAGCACGGAGGGCCCCAGAGTGAACATGGAGGAGTTCGAGGCCCCCATGCCCAGCGCAGCATCAGGTGAGGGGAGCCAACTCACGGCTGCGAGAAACGAGGAGAAAGACGAGTGTGCCATGATTTCCACAAGCATCGGGGAGGAATTCGAAGTGCCCATTTCCAGCGCGACAGCCCTCCATGGTGCCCAGAGTCCGCAGCCGGTGGCAGCCGTGGAAGACAGAGCCAAAGCGCTGGCCCTGGTGAGCGCCGATGACTTTGAGGGGCCCACGCCCAGTGCGCCTGCGCAAGCCGAGAGCCCCCTTGCTTCAACCAGCAAGGAGGAGAAGGACGAATGTGCGCTCATTTCCACCAGCATTGCAGAAGATTGCGAAGCCTCTGTGTGCGGTGTGTCTAGGGAAAGGGAACATGAGCAACCCGTCCTGGAAGAGAAGGACGGCAGCGCTATCATCTCCACAAGCTCAGGAGAGGACTGCGAGGGCCCCGTGTCCAGTGCTGTCGCTCGAGAGGATGCCCAGGCCTCGGTCAGGCCGGTGGAAGAGGCGAGCGACATGGCCATGATTTC
>NW_011494951.1:7422296-7432115 GCF_000754665.1 Bison bison bison | reverse complement strand
GGCGGGCGCCGTCCCGCAGGAGGAGGAGCTGCCCGCGGGCACTGGCACAGAGGACGTGAGCGATGCCGCTATCATCTCCACCAGCACGGCCGAATGCCTGCTGGCCCCTGCTGGTCTCGACAGGCATGAAGAGGTTCATTTGAGTGCAGACAGCCCCAAAGGAAATGATGCCCCATCAGCCACGAAGATGAGCAAGCCTGAGGCCCCTCTGTCCAGCCTAATGGCCGAGGACAAGTGTCAGTGTCCTGGGCCCTCCACAGGGGGAAAAGAAGTGGGCCCTGTGGTGGCAGGGGGCACTGGGGAAGAGCATGACCGGGTGTCGGTCAGTATGCTTTCTGCAGGTGTCGGGATTGTGGCAGAGAGCGAGAGGCTTGGCAAGGACTGTGCAGACAGAGTTCAGAGAGAAGATGAAAGGCCTGAGGCAGGGACATCAGGGGGCAGCACGCCAGCGAGATGCCCAGCAGTGGGGAGTGGGGACTCGCCTGTCAACCCGCAAGGACTAGAGCAGGCTCCTGAGGGCACCATCAGTGTGCGCTGTTTGACAGCAGTCAATCCTGGTGCTAAAAAAGCTGATGACCAGTGGGATCCTGAAGGGCACTTGAAAACCACCACCGCTGAATGTATTAATGGCCAGGAGTCAGAAACGGCTCCTTCCCACACAGCAGCCCTTCCCACCGCCTACAATGTAGCTCTCTCAGCTGCTAAACAGGAGCAGAACTTGACGAGCAGGAGTGACCACCGTGGCCAGTGCACTGTCCCAGCATCCACTAAGAAAACAGGAGAAGATAACAGTGTGACCAAATCCTGCCAGCAAGAAGGTCTTCAAGTCACTGTTTCTTCTGAAGAAAATTTGCGTGATCGAGGTGAGACTCTTAAGTGCAAATTTTCGTGTTTTATAAAGATAATTGTATGTAGAGGGTATTTAAGATGGTTTTGGTTCTGAAAGTGAAAGTGAAGTCGCTCAGTCGTGTCCTACTCTTTGCAACCCCATGGACCGTAGCCCACCAGGCTCCTCCATCCATGGGATTTTCCAGGCAAGAACACTGGAGTGGATTGCCATTTCCATCTCCAGGAGATCTTCTTGTCCCAGGGATTGAACCTGGGTCTCCCACATTGTAGGCGGACACTTTACCGTCTGAGCCACCAGGGAGGTTTTGGTTTTAGAATATAGCAAAATCACTGTCATCCAAGTTGAGAGCCAGGCTTCTCTAAAATCACGTTTAAATGGTTAATCTTAGACCCACTTCTCATGTGCGACGTGGGCAGTTAGGAGGCTTCCAGCTGTCTCATCGGCTGGACAAGTGTAGTCCACAGGACTGTTGCAAGTTACTAAACATCTTTGGCCTTCAGGCTTCTTAGTAGTCAAAATGAAGGCACCTTACAGCAGTGTATGAGATGAGCATTTTTTTTAATCACCTCATTTTACAAATGAACGTTCGAAGAGTTTAAATAACTTGCACGGTACTTGGATGCCTCTTAGGAAAAAAAAAATCACATCTGAGCCTCAGCTTTCTGTTGTGTCAGAAGGGGATGATAGCACAAAACAAGCCCCGTCCCAGCCCTCATGTGACTTATTACAGGTTCCAGGTACGTGTCAGTTTAGTCTAGCTGGCTGCTTCTCATTGAGGAAGCACATTATGTTTTATTTAGCAGCGTTTATTGTTCATATGGGCTAGTTTCTGGCTTAGTATTTGAAGAAGAATCGTGTTCCCTCCTGCTAGATTCCAGAGAGTGCCGGTCTTATTGGAAACTTGTTGGTACTTTTCAAAGCTGTAAGCTTGGAGCCCAGTCATTGATTACCACTCACCCACCCACTTCAGACATGTTATACCAGGTACCACTGTGGATTCAGAGATGATGGGAAGATGGTTGTGAATCCAGCTACATATTGTGTTTAGGCTGTGACACGGCACTGTGACAGGTGCTTAGGACAGGCTTAACAGGATGCTATGAGAACTCGAAGGGGGTACGTGGGCTGGACAGGAAGCGAGCAGGGATGCTGTCTTCCTCGCCACTCTGTGTAAATGGGAGCAAGCTGCACTTTTAAGCTGAAATATCACCTAAGTGCTACTCTGGAGGCTGAGGCCAGTAGATTTAGTCCTGTTTCTTATAGGGACTTAGGAGACACTAAGAGATGTTCCAAGGATTGAAATAAATGACTTAAAATTTTTCTGTTGACTTTAACTTAGGGTGAGTTGAATGTTCTGGAAGTTTCTATGACTCAGCCATTGCTACAGTCTGTTATTCTTCCTGCCTCCTGCCTCTCCTTCCCTCTGAAGGAGCAGAAATAGAAGGACTTTTAGCAAGGAATAAGCCCACAGCCTCCTGGAGAAAGGAAGGGTTTTCTTGGGAGGTGTCCATGTGGGCAAGTGAGAGGAACAAGTCTCAGGACAGAGGAAAGAAGGAAAGAAAGGGATAGGTTTGAGTCTACCAGGGAAAATTCTGTTCCCTTTTTATCTGTTTCACAGTTTTTAACTTTATGTTCAACTTTGCTGTGTTAGCACAAGCAAGTAAAATGAGTCTGTTCACAAATCACCATCTTTATTAGGAATATATCTCAGTGGCCTTGAATGTTTTCTTTTAGGGACAAGCTTGATACAGATATCTATAGAAAAATACTTGGAAATAAGACGTCCTCACAAATGATAGAGTATCATTCTTCGTGGCCAGCCAGCATAACAGCCAGAAACATTTTTATACACATCCCATCCCCCCGAAATGAGTGAATGACCCCTTGCCTTTTATCTGAGAATTTTCGGGCGTATTCCCCTTTATTGTTTTCTACTGACAGGAAACTAAACATGACGGAGGAGGGCATAGCGTGTCTAGATGACAGCTAGACAACATCCTGTTACCTTTTGACTCAAGGTGTATTTTGCAAGCAAATTCTTAAACTGATTGAATGATTTGCATTTCTTTAGGCAGAAAAGAGTCTCCATCAAATGCTGTGGGAAGATTGGGACTGAAAACCAACTTGAAACCTGAGGTATGGCTGATCATTCAGTTACGCTGAACTGTCAGTGGTGTATGTACCTTTTCACCATGTACAGATACATGTACACGAGCAGAATGCAGCCCCAGCTCTCACTGTACCAAAGCTATTTCAGTTCTGTTACTGACACGTCGTGTGAGGGAAGAGTTCAGAACCTGAATAGTCTCAGCTGATAGCACCATCATCAATTCCATCCACTCAAACCAGAAAGCCAAGGGTCACCCTCAGTCACCCCACGTTTCATCTATTGCTGGTTCTCATAGTTTCCATTCCCAAAATGTACCTTGAGTCCACCTATTTCTGTTTCTACAGCTACCACCTAGTCTAAGCCTCTACCCCGGTAGGTAGTGTCCCCATTCTGCTTCCTCTCCAGCCCCTCCTCCAGTCTTCACTCAGCCCTGAGAGTTAGCTTGAAAAACATAAATTAGGTCATGTCATTGCTCTGCTTGAAATTTCCAATGACTTCTCATTGGATTTAGAATAAAATCTAGTTTGGGAGGAGGTTTTCTTGTTCCTCTGTCACAGCCTGTGTGCTCTACACAGTTTAGTCTCCGTGCCCCCTTCCAGCCTGATCTCCTGGCGCCTCCGAGTCCACGTGACAAGATAGTGGCAAACATGGGGGCTGTGAATGCAGTGCAGAGGAGCCTCGACTCACAGCAGGGCCAGTGGGTGGAGGGGGGCGGCTTGCAGGAGGACTTTGGAGTGGACTTCTGCAAACAGTGGAAGTGTACCTGAGAACACAGAAAGGGAAGAGCCAATCGTGAGTCCTGGGCATTGCAGTGTTTCGGGGGTGAGCTGCGCTGAAACCTCAAGCCTCTTGAAGAAATGGGACCAGATCAGGAAGGGCTTGTGTGTTGTACTCAGCATTTTACTTTAGCGCAATAGGAGAGCCATTGATGGATGAAATACGAGATTAGTTTCACCTTTTTGTTCCTAAAGGTTGACAGGATGCTGAGTGTTTTGTTTAATTCCCTTCAGGTAAATTAAACTTACCTTCTTATTTCAAAAACCTCATAACCTTGTTATGGTGCCTTGGACTTTTTAGGTATTTGTGCCATCAGAAGAAGAGAAAAATCATGAAATGCCAGCACCACCAGCAAGTCCAAGTGGGAGAAAGCTGAGTGGAACAGGTAAACTCCTTTTAGCGGTTGTTCACATTCTTTTTTCCTTACATGTGGGTTTATCTTTTATCACCACTTAAAATTTATAGCTAATATGTAATAAAACATTGACAGGCTATATGGATTTACCTATCATTTTTTAACATAGATTAGAGAAAAAACTCTTTGCTATTTCATTTTTAACTTATACTTTTTCTTCATGAAGCGTTAACATCAGTCAGAATCACGTAAGGTTGTGTTTAAATCTGATGCCTCTGAATAACTGTGTCCAAACCAGCTGCCTTGGAGCAGACCCTTGCTCTTGCCCACAAGCGTGTCTCTGTGGCCCTCCCTGTCCTTCCAGGTGCCATCACAAGCGCATTTCCAGAAGGCTAGTCTGCGCCCGTCTGCCCACTTCTTTTAACCTCATGCTCTTGACCCCTGGGCTCTGGCCGTTGCTGCGTCACTGAAGCTCCTCCCCGCTTGCAGAGCCTCTTCTCAGTCTCTCTCTGCACCAGTCTTCAGTGTCCACTAAAGGTGTGAAGGGAAGGTCTCAGCCTCAGACAGAGTTAGGACAGCAGCTCTCAAACACTTCAGTCTCAGGACCACTTTACACATGACCTCGTCTAAATCTGACCACCCGCCAGAGACCCTCACTACAACACCATCACATTGGGGATTACATTTTTAATATATGGGGTGGGTGGCAGTATATTCAGTGTGAAGGGGACACAAACATCCAGTCTATAGCATTCAAAACACTGAAAAGTTCAGGCAAAGCATGATCCAGGAGCAGAGACATCTTTCAAAGGCCCAATTTCTTACCTTCTCTCTTAATCCCCAGCAGAAGTAATCGCTTTCCCACCCTTGGCCTCTAGGAAGATGCCTTGTGCTGTCATTCGTGGGCGAAGTGCTGAGACTTGTGATTCAGTTTCGGTGCCTGAGTTACATTCTCTAGAATTCTTTTTTAAACTCGGCCATATGTTGTGGGCGTCCTTCTTTGTCAGCATATGCAGATCAGCTGCATTTGTTTCAATAGTGGTCTGCAGCACACGGTCCCCCTGTTGTTGGGTCTCTTAGTGCCCTCCTGTGTGTGTAGTTTTTACTGTTACAAGTAACGCTGCAGGGAGCTTCCATATGTGTATAATCATGTACTTTTCCAATTTTTTTTGAAAAAGTGAACCGAGAGGTCAAAGAACACACACGTTTAAATTTTCACTTCAAGCGCTTGCTATTCCCCCTAATTTGGAGATAAATATTGAAGAACAAGTAGGTGTGTATTTGGTGGACCAGGCAAAGAGAAAGGCAGTGTGTGAGGAGTAGTGTGTATAAATCCTCAACCAGGGCTATCTGGGCTGTCAGGGTGGGGACCTTCCAAAGCAAACCTTCTGAAAGGGCAGCCTTCAAAGTACGTGACCACAGGAACCTTATAAGCAGAAATACCAGGGCTTCCTGGAAGACCACCCCAAGACCTGGTAAGCCACTCGTCCTGACATGTTAAAACCCTAACGATGAATAATCTTCCCAAAACTTGGATAGATGGTAGTTAAAATTCCTGTGTATATGTTACAGTACACATAATTAATATCCCATTTGTTAATTGTCAAGAAGGTAACATTTTTGGATTCTGAAGTTCTTTGTTCCCAGAGTTGTATTTCAGACTGTGTTTAGGTACAGTTCAATAAGAGATCTACTTACGTAAAAGGAAGTTGTTTAAAAGAAAAATGTGTGTTCTGTCATTGTTGAGTAGAAACAGTAGGCTTGTACTTGAGGCTTCCAAAGAATATAAATAGCCCTTTGCTGTTTGAGGGGATAGGCTCTAACTCTTCGTTTGATGGGATTATTTTTAAATGAACCAGTGTTACCCTGTCACCTAACAGTTACAGCACAGGCCTTCCCCACCTTCCTTCCAAGCCTCAGATTGCTGACATGGTTAAATCACTGTAGTGATCCAATGGATCGCTGCCTTTACTCTAAAAATGCAGGGAACGGTATTTTGTTGTTTTTCTGGTCGTGTGACAGAACATAGATGGTATTGATAGAAAATAATTGGTCTAAAATGTATAATTCACAAAGGCACTTAGGCCCCTTAGTGACATAGCCTCACTTAACTAAAAAGCTCTCAATTGGTTTCTCTGTTGTTCATAACCAGTTTTCAGTTTCCTTATTTCTCATTTTTGTCTTTGAACAGTTGAACTGCAGAGGGAGCCTTCGCTGGCGATTGACTCACCAAATGTAAGTCACCGTAATTGTTTGGATTTTGTTGTTATCACTTGGGATTATTTTGGTTTGAGGTTTTGAAAGTGATTACGTTTAGGGGAGGGGCTGGCCACACGTTTCTTTAGGAGATGAGGCCATTTGTAGTGTGCGCTCCATTGAAGTTCAACCTACTCACATCTTTAATTTCATGTTCAATTTTATCCACTCATGTCAGGAAACTTAGTTGCTTTTCTCAGAAAAAAGGAGTCACTCTGAATTCAGCAGCCCTGTGTTCTAGTGGCTTTTTAGGCCAATATCATGAGACAGAACCAAGGAAATAGAAGAAGGTCCAGATCCCTCAGACTCGGGAGCTCCCCTGGTAATCTTAATGAAATTCTTTGAAGAATTGGGAGCTTTCTATTTTTTATTACTGTAATGGGACTGCAAATTGGACTGTGGTGTTTTAAATTAATCCGGTGCCGTAGACCAAACTGACTTTAAGAACTTCACTGTGTATCTTTAGAAAGTGTTTGTGAGTGTACTAAACTGCAATTGCCATAAATGCATATTTTTTCCTAGCTGTGGCTCTCATAATCCCTTTTGTCTTTGAAGGATTTTTTTTTTTTTTTTGGTCTGTCTTAATGCATAGAGAAGTGTACATTTTGTAAAATGCTTGTGAGTCACAGATAGTCACATTCTTTCCAGTGTCACTAGAAGACTCAGAAGAGCCCTGCTTCCCACCAAACACCCATGGTGTCAGGGGGCTTACCTCCCTCTGTTGAGACATCCCAGGCTGTATCTAGACCCTCACACCCAGTCTGCTGAGTGAAGGAGAAGAGCCCCACTTGGTTCTGTTCGGGTTTACCCTCCAAGAGCTCAAAGGATTCGAAATGTGGCTGTATCTCCAGGCCTGCCCCACCGTGTGCTGCGTTCTGCCTTGTTTCCCTGACGCCCCCAGCAGCTGCCTTTTTCCTTTCTGAGAGTGTCTGTCTTTTCCAAACAGGAAATTCTGCAGCTGGGGCTTAGAATGTTGTAGGATATTCTGGGGGCTTCCCAGGTGGCACTAGTGTGGTAAAGAACTCAACTGCCAGTGCAGGAGACATGAAAAACTCAGGTTCAGTCCCTGGATGGGGAAGATCCCTGGAGAAGGGAATGGCAACCCACTCTAGTGTCCTTGCCTGGAGAACCCCATGGACAGAGGAGCCCGGCGGGCACAGTCTATGTGGTCGCAGAGAGTGGGATACGACTAAAGTGACTGAGCGTGCATGAGAGATATTCAGAGGCTTTCCCTCAAAAAAAAGTAAAATTGACAAGGCTTGCCTGAGGGAAACCTTATAACAGATTGACAAAATCCCTCAACATTTTTTAAAAAGAAAATCATGAAGGATCATTGGATGGGAAGAGAATTTCTAAAGTTTTTTCTCTCTTTATTTCTTACTCTTACCATAACTGCTTTAACGACAAGGAGAATAAACTACAATAGGATGCTAATTTGTTAAACTGAAACTTCTTCAAAAAGAAGGTGTCCTCTGCTCTTGAACTGGGTGAGATTTAAAAGAACACGTTCACCAGTCCCTTTAAGTGTTCTTCAAACAGCCAGAGTATTTTCTAGATATTCAAGATTTTTAAGAATATCTATAAATAGCCTTTTCTGTTGTGTGTTTAGGTCGAAAATGCAGGCTCAGAAACAACTGAAATTCATGGGAAATTTTATAGCAAAGAAGGTAAGTTAATAAATTTCGTAGTATAATTTTAATATTAATTGTAATTGTCATTTGTCAAGTGCCTTTTATGTGGCAGGCCCTGTGCTAATTATAATTACTTGGCAAATTTTTAATCATGTAACTCATATAATCCAGTAAAGTGAGTGTTCACAGCATCACACCTGTAGTTGAGGTAACAGACATAGAGAGTGGGCCAGTGGCTCGTTCAAGGTCATGAACCTTATAAATGGTCCCTGGCCTTAAATAACAATTACAGTTTGCCAGGAACCTCACAATGGGTTTGTCCAGTGTGACTACAAAATGTTTAGTCCTCTGTGGTTTGCTTATAGGGGAGGTTCTGTGCTGCGTAAACTGTGCTGCCTTCCGACAAGCAGCCTCAGTGTGATAGCAGACCAGGGCCCTCACACTTATGTGCTCATTGCCTGGGAGTCAGGCCTTACTCCACGCAAGCTGGAGAGACTGCCAGCTCCAGAGGGATAATTCTGTTCTGAGAACAAAGTACAGAGTTGTATTTATTCCTACTGATTTTGTTCGTTCCCTGTTCCAAGAATGGGGAAAGCAGTCTTAATCCCCTGTACAGTTATTTTTTATTTGTATTGCTTCTTCTGTTAGTGGACATTTAGTGTGCAAGTGTGACTTGTCCACGACTTCCAGAGAGAGCTGCATGCATGGTGTGCTGTGTTCCTTGGACACTTGCTCATGCTCTGCTGCTCAGGAGCTGGGGGAAAGTGGCCTTGAGGTCTGCCGTGTAAATGCCAGTGAGTCTGTCCCCTCCTTGAACCCCGCTCACTCATTCTAGAAATAGAAATCATGGAACTTAACCTGACGTAGTTGTGTAAGGATCACACCACAATCACTTGTCAAGTGCCTTCCTCTTTTCCTTTCCCATTCTACACATGTGCCTAAAGTAAGTATTGGAGTGAATACTTAAGGGGGTTTGTTTTTTCTTTTTTCTTTTGTATTTCTTACTCAGAGATATCCAATGGTGGAAAAGACAACACAGAAGCCATAAGATGTCATAGTGTTGAAGCAAATCCTAAAAAGGTGGGTTTTTGTAGGAAACTCAAGCACTTCATGTTTTACGAATAGTGCTTTCTCCTGTGCAAAGGGCTTTTAGCTCTCTGTATAGATGAGAAATTAAATGTATTAATAGGTATTAAGAGTTCTCTGTGTCTGTGTTACTTGTTTATGCTTTTGTAAGATTAGGTAATTTAGCAGGTTGCAGGATTATTTGGACATGTCCATACTGTTTTCTAACTCAAGTAAGGCGGTAGGTGTTGCAAGAGGGCATCAGGGGGCAGACACACTGAAACCATACTCACAGGAAACTAGCCAATCTATCACACGGGCCACAGCCTTGTCTAACTCAATGAAACTAAGCCATGCCCGTGGGGCCACCCAAGACGGGCGGGTCATGGTGGAGAGCTCTGACAGAATGTGGTCCACTGGAGAAGGGAATGGCAAACCACTTCAGTATTCTTGCCTTGAGAACCCCATGAACAGTATGAAAAGGCAAAATGATAGGGTACTGAAAGAGGAACTCCCCAGGTCGGTAGGTGCCCAATATGCTACTGGAGATCAGTGGAGAAATAACTCCAGAAAGAATGAAGGGATGGAGCCAAAGCAAAAATAATGCCCAGTTGTGGATGTGACTGGTGATAGAAGTAAGGTCCGATGCTGTAAGGAGCAATATTGCATAGGAACCTGGAATGTCAGGTCCATGAATCAAGGCAAATTGGAAGTGGTCAAACAGGAGATGGCAAGAGTGAACGTCGACATTCTAGGAATCAGCGAACTAAAATGG
>NW_011494951.1:7420837-7422196 GCF_000754665.1 Bison bison bison | reverse complement strand
CTAAAATGGACTGGAATGGGTGAATTTAACTCAGATGACCATTATATCTACTACTGTGGGCAGGAATCCCTTAGAAGAAATGGAATAGCCATCATGGTCAACAGAAGAGTCTGAAATGCAGTACTTGGATACAGTCTCAAAAATGACAGAATGATCTCTGTTCATTTCCAAGGCAAACCATTCAATATCACAGTAATCCAAGTCTATGCCCCAACCAGTAATACTGAAGAAGCTGAAGTGGAACGGTTCTATAAAGACCTACAAGACCTTTTAGAACTAACACCCAAAAAAGATGTCCTTTTCATTATAGGGGACTGGAATGCAAAAGTAGGAAGTCAAGAAACACCTGGAGTAACAGGCATATTTGGCCTTGGAGTACAGAATGAAGCAGGGCAAAGGCTAATTGAGTTTTGCCAAGAGAACACACTGGTCATAGCAAACACCCTCTTCCAGCAACACAAGAGAAGACTCTACCCATGGACATCACCAGATGGTCCACACCAAAATCAGATTGATTATATTCTTTGCAGCCAAAGATGGAGAAGCTCTATACAGTCAGCAGAAATAAGACCGGGAACTCTCTGTGGCTCAGATCATGAACTCCTTATTGCCAAATTCAGACTTAAATTGAAGTAAGTAGGGAAAACCACTAGACCATTCAGTTCAGTTCAGTCACTGAGTCGTGTCTGACTCTTTGCGACCCCATGAATCGCAGCACGCCAGGCCTCCTTGTCCATCACCAACTCCTGGAGTTCACTCACACTCAACGTCCATCGAGTCGGTGATGCCATCCAGCCATCTCATCCTCTGTCGTCCCCTTTTCCTCCTGTCGCCAATCCCTCCCAGCATCAGAGTTTTTCAAGTGAGTCAGCTCTTTGCAAGAGGTGGCCAAAGTGCTGGAGTTTCAGCTTTAGCATCATTCCTTCCAAGGAACACCCAGGACTGATCTCCTTTAGAATGGACTGGTTGGATCTCCTTGCAGTCCACGGGACTCTCAGGAGTCTTTTCCAACACCACAGTTCAAAAGGATCAATTCTTTGGCCCTCAGCTTTCTTCACAGTCCAACTCTCACATCCATATATGACCACTGGAAAAACCATAGCCTTGACTAGATGGACCTTTGTTGGCAAAGTAATGTCTCTGTTTTTCAATATGCTATCTAGGTTGGCCATAATTTTTCTTCCAAGGAGTAAGCGTCTTTTAATATCATGGCTGCAATCACCATCTGCAGTGATTTTGGAGCCCAAAAAAATAAAGTCTGACACTGTTTCCACTGTTTCCCCATCTATTTCCCATGAACTGATGGGACCAGATGCCATAATCTTCGTTTTCTGAATCTTGAGCTTTAAGCTAACTTTT
>NW_011494951.1:7419949-7420434 GCF_000754665.1 Bison bison bison | reverse complement strand
AAAACAACAGAATGGGACAGCTAGAGATCTCTTCAAGAAAATCAGAGATACCAAAGGAACATTTCATGCAAAGATGGGCTCAATAAAGGACAGAAATGATATGGACCTAACAGAAGCAGAAGATACTAAGAAGAGATGGCAAGAATACACAGAAGAACTGTACAAAAAAGATCTTCACGACCCAGATAATCCTGATGGCGTGATCACTGACCTAGAGCCAGACATCCTAGAATGTGAAGTCAAGTGGGCCTCAGAAAGCATCACTACGAACAAAGCTAGTGGAGGTGATGGCATTCCAGTTGAGCTATTCCAAATCCTGGAAGGTGATGCTGTGAAAGTGCTGCACTCAATATGCCAGCAAGTATGGAAAACTCAGCAGTGGCCACAGGACTGGAAAAGGTCAGTTTTCATTCCAATCCCAAAGAAAGGCAATGCCAAAGAATGCTCAAACTACCATACAATTGCACTCATCTCACAGGCTAGTA
>NW_011494951.1:7419590-7419849 GCF_000754665.1 Bison bison bison | reverse complement strand
TGGTGTCATCTGCATATCTGAGGTTATTGATATTTCTCCCGGCAATCTTGATTCCAGCTTTTGCTTCTTCCAGCCCAGCATTTCTCATGATGTACTCTGCATGTAAGTTAAATAACCAGGGTGACAATATACAGCCTTGGCGTACTTCTTTTCCTATTTGAAACCAGTCTGTTGTTCCATGTCCAGTTCAGGTATGACCTAAATCAAATCCCTTATGATTATACGGTGGAAGTGAGAAATAGATTTAAGGGCCTCGATC
>NW_011494951.1:7418277-7419410 GCF_000754665.1 Bison bison bison | reverse complement strand
TGGCGTGATCACTGACCTAGAGCCAGACATCCTAGAATGTGAAGTCAAGTGGGCCTCAGAAAGCATCACTACGAACAAAGCTAGTGGAGGTGATGGCATTCCAGTTGAGCTATTCCAAATCCTGGAAGGTGATGCTGTGAAAGTGCTGCACTCAATATGCCAGCAAGTATGGAAAACTCAGCAGTGGCCACAGGACTGGAAAAGGTCAGTTTTCATTCCAATCCCAAAGAAAGGCAATGCCAAAGAATGCTCAAACTACCATACAATTGCACTCATCTCACAGGCTAGTAAAGTAATGCTTAAAATTCTCCAAGCCAGGCTTCAGCAATACACGAACTGTGAACTTCCAGATGTTCAAGCTGATTTAGAAAAGGCAGAGGAACTAGAGAGCAAATTGCCAATATCCGCTGGATCATGGAAAAAGCAAGAGTTCCAGGAAAACATCTATTTCTGCCTTTTTGACTTTGCCAAAGCCTTTGACTGGGTAGATCACAATAAACTGGAAAATTCTGAAAGAGATGGGCATACCAGGCCACCTGATCTGCCTCGAGAAACCTATATGCAGGTCAGGAAGCAACAGTTAGAACTGGACATGGAACAACAGATTGGTTCCAAATAGGAAAGGGAGTACGTTAAGGCTGTATATTTTCACCCTGCTTATTTAACTTATATGCAGAGTACATCATGAGAAACGCTGGGCTGGAGGAAGCACAAGCTGGAATAAAGATTGCTGGGAGAAATATCAATAAGCTCAGATATGCAGACACCACCACCCTTATGGAAGAAAGTGAAGAGGAACTCAAAAGCCTCTTGATGAAAGTGAAAGAGAAGAGTGAAAAAGTTGGCTTAAAGCTCAACATGCAGAAAACAAGATCATGGCATCTGGTCCCATCACTTCATGGGAAATAGATGGGGAAACAGTGGAAACAGTGTCAGACTTTATTTTTTTGGGCTCCAAAATCACTGCAGATGGTGATTGCAGCCATGAAATTAAAAGACGCTTACTCCTTGGAAGGAAAGTTATGACCAACCTAAATAGCATATTAAAAAGCAGAGACATTACTTCGTCAACAAAGGTCCATCTAGTCAAGGCTATGATTTTTCCAGTGGTCATGTATGGATGTGATAGTTGG
>NW_011494951.1:7387512-7418177 GCF_000754665.1 Bison bison bison | reverse complement strand
TTAAGGTTTATCTAGTCAAGGCTATGATTTTTCCAGTGGTCATGTATGGATGTGATAGTTGGACTGTGAAGAAAGCTGAGCGCCGAAGAATTGATGGTTTTGAACTGTGGTATTGGAGAAGACTCTTGAGAGTCCCTTGGACTGCAAGGAGATTCAAGCAGTCCATTCTAAAGGAGATCAGTCCTAGGTGTTCTTTGGAAGGACTGATGCTAAAGCTGAAACCCCAGTACTTTGGCCACCTCATTCGAAGAGTTGACTCATTGGAAAAGACTGTGATGCTGCAAGGGATGGGGGCAAGAGGAGAAGGGGATGACAGAGGATAAGATGGCTGGATGGCATCACTGACTTGATGGACGTGAGTCTCAGTGAACTCCGGGAGCTGGTGATGGACAGGGAGGCCTGGCGTGCTGCGATTCATGGGGTCGCAAAGAGTCGGACCCGACTGAGCGACTGAACTGAACTGAGCTGAAGTGATACTGTTTTCTTATATACTTCCTTTCATCAGCCTTTTAATGAGCCACCAAGAGAGCAGAAAAATGCTGCCAATTAATTTATGACGTGCCATCAATTGCAAAACATAGATTGACTTCAAAGGTGGTAAAATGAGGATATTTTTAACATATTTTAGAATTGTTGAAGTACATTATGAAATGAAAAATAGATTTGGATATTTTTTATGGGTTTATATTCAAATCTTTAAGAAGACTCAAGCTTACGAAATGAGTCTAGTCTGAATCTAGATGACAGAAGTATCATTCTAGATTTTTAAAAAATTTGTCTCAAGGACTAGAAACTAATACAGTGTGCTCCCATTTAAGTAGAATTGGTTCCAGGTTCTGCTGCCTTTAATATAGTCACTCTTAATTCCAGGTTGAAGAGGAAGAAAGGCACATACCTAAAAGAAAAACAAAGAAGCAGTACCTCTCTTCAGAAGATGAACTAGGTATCTAGAATATACATGTTCCTGTTTTAAATGTCTCTGAAAATCATATAATTTCCACATCCAAATAGTGGGCCAGTAGCATAGAAAATTTTTGAGGGTGGGAATCGTTTATAACTGTTGAGTCTCGTGTGTTTCCCGACCAGCCTGACCCCTCCAGGGTCTTTTCTGGACTTGATGTAGAAGCTAGATTGTTCCCGGCGAAGACCCAGCCCTTGGAAATCACAGAAACCCAGGCTCCCTCTGTCACCTGGGCTCCAGGTGCCACTGAGTTCCTTATTTTATGTCATAAACAGAGGCCTCACACAGAGCTAGTGAAGCACTCTAGTAACATGCCTGTAATAATAACCCTTCTGTGCTTCATGCTGTTGATTTTCTCTCAGTCTGTAACAATGCCAGCCCATAGAATTTGCACTGAGGTGGAAATGTTCCGTATTTGTTTTGTCTACTGGCAGCTACAAGGCTCACGACTGTTGAGCACTTGAATGTAGTCACTGTGAATGAAAGGCTGAGTTTTTCATTGTATTTGAATTTTTAATTAAATTTCAGGAGCCATTGTGGCTAGTGGCTCCCATTTTGGACAGTGCAGAGACTTTTATAGTTTAATACCTGACATAAAATGCAAACTCATTAAATAACAAATAATATGTGAGGAAAAAATGGATAGTTACATACTTTACTTTTTTGGTTGGGAACATGTTTTGTAATTATTGAGTTCATACCAAACCTAGGTACTATCTCTAGTACTTCATACACATTCCCAATCACTATGTGAGTCAGATATTATTGCCATTTTGTAAATATAGAAATAAAGATTTTGAGAAATTGTGACTTTTTCTCTACCAAGTAAATCTGATTCCCAAGATCATGGTCTTCATCACTAAGCCATACCACTTAGAGAGTAAGTTGTTCAGGAAGTTAAAAAGTATGTCTAGAAACTCTATGCCCTAAGCCCTCTCCACAGAACCTGCTGTTTTGTTGGAGTCATTTAAGCATTTGTAGATTTTTTATTTTTCGGCTTTGCTAGGGCCCAGGCCAGTGCCCAGTGCTCGTGTCACATGACATTATAAATACATTTAGGATCGCTTTGGCTTCACTGTATCATAAGCCTAAGAAAGAAGTCTCAAACTGTCTTGAAATAGAACTGTGCATTTCATTTTTCATTTAGCTTTTATTCCTTTGTGATTCTATTTAAACTGATTTTCAGACGATACCCCAGATGTCCTGGATTCCAAAAGAGAAACAGCACAGAGGCAGTGTTCTGGAACTGAGCCACAAGATGCAAAGGTATTTTTTCCACATATTAAATTTAAGTTTTAGGGGTAGCCTGTTTACATCACTGTGTGTATGTATTCTGTGTATTTATTGCAAAAGGTGTATAGTTTTTAGACTCTCTCAAAGAAAAATGTTACACTTTATAATCATAAACTGCAAGATTCTATTACTGTCACAGTTTAGATATAATCATTGCTTAGGTTCTTTTTCAGTGGTATTATTGACTTCTTTAGACTTTGAGGTCCTTTGTTCCCAAGTATAATAAGCTTTATTACAGATATACTTGTATCAGAGCAGTGAAATACAGTGATACATGTGATGTAAATTTGTAATACACGGGCTTCTCTTTGCCTCACCTCCAGCCCCTAATACACAGACTGTCCGAGGGTGCGGCTCACTCATCGTCCTTTTTCCTGTGGTCTTATTTTCGTCTTGTGTCTTGGGGAAGTAACTCACAAATATTTATTTCTGTTCTTATCCTGTCTTTTGTTCTAGGCCAGGTTTCTCCTCTTCTAGACATTCTTACATTGCTGAGACTCAGTGCTTACTGACTGTTCCAGTCTGCTCTATCTTCTCTTTCTCCCTCTTTTCCTAATCTGTTTCTTTCCAGCTTGTTCCAAAAGTATTAAGTCAGCTTCCAAAAATATCTTCAGCTGACTGCCAGCCCACTGAAGCCAGTTTATAGTCTCCTTTCCCCCGTAACTGATGTACTAAATAAAAAGCAGTAAAGGAAGTTTAACAACCGAAGAGGTGAAGTCATACGTTGTCAGGAATTTCAGCTGGTCATGGCCAAGGAGAGAAACAGGTTTTCAAAAGCCCACTCCTTCCCCTGACCTATTGAGAACAAAAATCTTGAGACAATACTCCTTAATTTGGAGCAAGGCAGATTAAAGGGTAGCTTTTAAGTTTTTCTTAAACTTTACGTAGGGCTTCCCTGGTGGCTCAGACAGTAAAAGACCTGCCTGCAATGCGGGAGACCTGGGTTCCATCCCTGGGTTGGGAAGATCCCTTGGAGAAGGGAATGGCAACCCACTCAGTATTCTTGCCTGGAGAATTCCATGGACGGAGGAGCCTGGTGGGCTACAGTCCATGGGGTCGCAAAGAGTCGGACACGACTGAGCGACTTTCACTTCACTTTTAACTTCATGTAAGGTTTTTAATGTTAAGTTTAAATATATTCTGACTTAATTATTTTTATTTAAAAATTCCATGTATAAAACGGTCCTCTGATTTTAAATTTAGTTTGTATAATTTTGTGTATACATTATATTAATACTGTAGTATAAACAACTGGTTATTTCATGCTCAAAACTTTTTTGCAACTAAGGACAGATAATATAACCATTGATAGACCATTTATCTAAACCAGCCCAGTTGGACACCAGAAGTTCTCTTTGGCTCCTTCTCCATTATCCCTTTCTTCTGGTCCCTCCCCTCGACCAACAAAGAGAAAAATATCTCTTGGAAATTCCTTTAAGTTCTTTCTTTGGAGCTTCTCTTGAAAAGTCCAGGGTCAGCAAAAAGAGCAGTTTCTGTTTTGCAGGAAAAATAATGGCCTTGTTGCTTTATAACCTTATCTTGTGTTTTTCTGCCTTCAGAATTTGAATCCTTTTGTATAGTCTGCCAAGCAGCAAAATAGTTACTTTAAAAAAAAAAGTCCAACAAACAGGCTAGGAAATTACTTTTGAAGTAATTATATTGAAATGGGTATGAGAGGGGAGCTTCTTGTCCTGTTCAACTTCTCCATAGGAAGAGAACTCTGGAGATTTGGAAGAGTTATCTAAAGCAAGTTCTAAGATAGACAGCACTGCTTCAAGGGCCATGGAAGAAAAAGGTGAGTAAGACATCTCCTCAGTTAAACTGTTTTGAAAGAGACTAATTCTTCAAAGCAGTCAGCACCTCTCTGACCAGGCTTCGCCAGCTGAAACTGCGGTTTGCTGGTCTTTCTTCCCTCCATATAGCACAGTGGTCGTGCTGAGTATAACAGGGCTTGGAGATTGTTTTTAGTCAAGGTCCTGTTCTACACTAAGTGTGCTGCTTATTGGTTAACCAGACTCTGGCTTATGAACTTTAGTGTGTCCACCTGAGAACGGAGTCTGTGTGCATGCGGGTGACTTAGGTCACCTTGGTGGGCATCCTGGCGCTGAGGCTGAGTGTGGCCCCGGCAGTGAACGAGCTCTGCTCTTTCTGCAGACGAATCCAGCAGCAGTGAAGCTGCCGGTGAAAAGACAGAGCAGAATGACGATGACACCGTAAAATCTCAGGTAGAGATGTTTTTCATATTTATTTGTTCAGGTTTTTTCAAGTACTGAAAACAGAGTGCATCAGTGTGCTCTTACCCAGAGTTGTTCTTAAATGCTTGTGAAGTAGCTCTTTTTTTAGTACCGCGGACAGCATTTCACGCAGAGCACTTTATCAGTGTCATTTTGATGTATTTTGTCCTCAGTGTCTTCATCTTCTCCCAACATTTGTATGAGACCTCCTTCTGTCAGCCCCATGGGTTCAGCCCAGATCTGTACCTCAGTGTCCATGTCCCTTCCTGACCGGGAAGCTTCGCACAGCCAAGCCAGGCTCCAGCTCAGCGCAGAGAACGGGGCTGCCGAGCCCTGGGGTCCCACGGGATGAAGCGGGAGCAGCGGCAGGCTGTGCGGAGCGCCGGCCGCAGGTGCCAGCCAGGACCCAGCCTGACGGGGCGAGGTCAGGGACTCCTGAGAGGCTGCAGGAGAGGCAGACCTCCAGTTCTGCCACTCCAGGCCCCTCGGGATTTGCAGAGGACGCAGTGACCTGAGGTGCAGGCCCATAAATCAGGGGAGACAAGCTGTGCCCCAGCCAGATCCTCTAGATAGCCGTCGCCAAGTTTGCCTGTCTTGATACAGCTTTTTAATAGTTATGTTTGTCCTCACTGGCCTCCTTTATGTTTTGTAAGGGATGGCATTTGATCACAAGTGACTAGGAATAAATGCACACGAAGTGGACGCGCATGTTTATTACAAGAGTAAAAGCCGTCATTGAGCACTCCCAGTACCTCATTATCTCATAGTCCTCAGGGCTCTGTGAATTCAAACCGCAGTTACCGGTGTTTCTCAGGTGAGGCGACTGCACTGAGAAAAATGAACCACTGAGCCCCAGGTCACGTGTTTTCTTAAGAGCCAGAGCTGGGATTTGAACCCTCTTGGGAGGGAACTCTAAATTCCATTTTGAGAAAGCAACCTATTTGTGTAATAGATGATAGAACTTTTTTATTCCCTTTTTTTTCCCTCCTTTCCCCCTTAGGAAGATCAGCCAGTAATTATTAAAAGGAAAAGAGGAAGACCTCGTAAACACCCTGTAGAAACATCATTAAAAACAAGTAGGTATTGGTGTGCTTTCAGTTCACACACAAGATATTTTCAAACTGATTTTCTAAGTGGGATTTCTATTTCCTGTTTTTCAGAAGATGACTGCAAAACAGATGCTGGCCTTGTCACTGTAAGTAACTGCGAAAGATGAGAACTCTTCAACTGGCTGTTCTTGACCTGAAAGAGTACACTGCAATATTAGTATTTTCAACTAGCTTTTTTTTTTTTAAATATTTGAAAAGCTTTAAAGAAACTTTTTAAAATAAAACCTCAAATAACCATTCAGATAGTATTTTAATTAGTAATAAGGTCATATAAACATAATTATATTCATTGTAATTTAGTTTGACTCTATCCTCACCTGTCACATCAGCTGTATAAAAATTATCTAGGGACTTATTTTCTTGTCATCCTTGATTAAAACATAGAAAATACCTGTTTTATGTGATTTTTAGATAACAGCTTCTTTATGGAACCCTCCAAAGTGTCTGTCTTACTACTTTGAATGGAGTTCCTTTTTTATTAGAATGGACACTAATTTCAGTGCAGGAAAGTTTGTAGTAATACTTGATCTTTTTTACCGTTCTTTATCTTTGACCCTGAAGTATGTACCCAACAAAATTATTGCACCAAGACTTCAATGCATGAGTTTCAGTGATAGCATTATTAAGAGAACAGACATGTCTTCACTGACGACTTGCTCCCAGATGCTGTGACACGGGGCCAGTCACATGACCCTCTCCAGATTCCCATTTCCCTGGATATGAAGAAATCATTACCTCACTAGAATTCTTACAAGACAGCTAAACCAAAGAGCCACATATAAAGGTGTGAGTGCCTTTACCAGCACACAGAAGATGGTTTGCCGGTTTGGGGGATGTTAACAGCAGCCCTCTGTCACCTCCAGTGCTCACAGCAGCAGTAGCATGACGGGAAGAGGCGTGTGGCAGCCCTAATCCTTGTGGAAAGACCCGTGAGTTCAGATTCGTAGCCATCCATGTTTGAAAGTGAAAAGTGAAAGTGAAGTCGCTCAGTTGTGTTTGACTTTTTGCGACCCTGTGGACTGTAGCCCTCCAGGCTCCTCCATGGGATTCTCCAGGCAAAAATACTGGAGTGGGTTGCCATTTCCTTCTCCAGGGATCTTCCCGACCAAGGGATCGAACCCAGGTCTCCCGCATTGTAGGCAGAGAGGCTTTAACCTCTGAGCCACCAGGGAAGCCGTATCCATATTTTCTGCGTGTATTTAATCCACTTCAGGAAGTAGATTACAGATATTCTATCTACATAATAAACAGAGGTCCTGAACCTTCTTCACATTGTTGATTGACTTCCTGTGTGATGATGACAAACCAGTGACTTCTCTTTTTTCCTTGTTTAAACTTAGGTAGAACAGTCTCCACCTGGCGGCAAGCTGAAAGTCATGCAAACGGGTGTGTGCCTGAAAGCATTGCTCTGTGTGTGACCTAAGGAAGGGGGCGGCCCGGGGGGAACCGCAGGCTGGGGAGGGTATAGGATGTCCTTGTTTCTCAATGAAGTGAGTGGCTTCCTTGGTAAAAGCAGCTGCCCTTGTAGCCATGAGAGATTCTAGTAGCTGGTTTTTCCTGTGATCTGAGTCATTCTTGTCTTTGTCAGTCCAGGAAGCCTCAAAGAGGAGGGGGGCGGCATGGCCACGTCCAGACCCTACTTTCCTGGACTTGTTTAAGGGAAAAACAGATGAACCTGGGGACTGAGAGCTCTTATCAGGAAGATAAGATTTCAGCCCAAGAGCCTGTTGTTTTCAGCAGAAGAATTTTGAAAGCAGCTGGTACTGCTTACAGAGCTAGGATGCAAGAGATAATAAAGTTGCTTCGATGAGGTATTTTTGTCCTCTGTCCAGAGAGAAAAAAATATTCCAAAATGTTGATAATGATTAGCTCTGTGCTGTGCTTAGTCGCTCAGTCATGTCTGACTGTTTGTGACCCCATGAACTGTAGCCTGCCAGGCTCCTCTCTCCATGGGGATTCTCCAGGCAAGAATACTGGAGTGGGCTGCCAGGCCTTCCTCCAGGGGATCTTCCCAACCCAGGGATTGAACCCAGGTCTCCCACGTTGCAGGCAGATTCTTTACCGTCTGAGCCACCTTGGTGAGATAATAGGAAGATTTCATGTTTTCACTAGTGCCTACATTTTCCAGAATTTTTACCATGTGTATATTTTAATTTCATGGTTTAAATTTTTCTTTTTACATACAAGCAGAAAGAGACGTTGGTGGACTTTAAGTGTTGATTAGGGAAAAAAAAGAATATGACAGCTATTTTGGATCAAATAAATAGCATGGTGATATCATGAAATATATATTCTGATCAGCAAGATAAGAGCAAATGTGTAATTTGAGAATTTTTCCACATTTAGCTATGTGTGGGATCTTATGATCATACTTTACTTTTTCTTATCTCTTTGAAAGTTAAGGTTTTCTTTTTAACAAAAAAAAAAAGAATGTTTTGTTTTTAACCATCTTTTTATCCATAATTGTATTTTTAAATCCGCACAAGGAGAAATCTCCATAAGTTAAATGCCCTTTAAAGACTCTATTTTAAGCTGCGTGATTGTTTTAATGCTGTTGCTCAGCAGTAGTTTTCTGAATCTGGGTACAATGACCAGTTTAAGACTAGATTCTTCTTTGTGGGCCTTTTTCTGGGTTTTTAACTCTGGCATCGTTTGTATAGTGAACTTTCAGAAATGGCAGCTATACAGTCTTCGTTACTGATAAGTTCGCCTCTGAGTTGTTGAGTTGTCTAATCTACATGTTCATAATTTTGGCGTCTAAGTGCATTGAAATAAATTTCACTTTTCTTACCAGATACATTCTCAGAAAATGGTAACGTCTACAGGAAACAAATACATAAAGAATAGGTATACAGAACCTAAGATAGACTTATCCAATATACTTTTCTAGATCCCATCATGGAAGTGTATGGTCCTAAGAATCCAGTCCCCAGCCCATGTGCTACTTGCGGAACTCTGAACAAAGCACCCGCCAACCTGCTCAGGCCTCGTTTTCCTCCCTGTCAAACGGCGCCTGTGCTCTTTGTTGTTGTTCAGTCCCTACCTCACGTCTGACTCTGCAGCCCCACGTACTGCAGCACTCCAAGCTTCCCGTCTCAAGTTCATGTCCATTGTGTTAGTGATAACATCCAACCGTCTCATCCTCTGTGGTCCCCTTCTCCTCCTGCCCTCAATCTTTCCCAGCATCAGGGTCTTTTCAAATGAGTCAGCTCTTCACATCAGGTGGCCAAAGGATTGGAGTTTCAGCCTCAGTATCAGTCCTTCTAATGAATATTCAGGGTTGATTTCTTTTAGGATTAACTGGTTGGATCTCCTTGCAGTCCAAGGGACTCTCAAGAGTCTTCTCCAACACCACAATTCAAAAGCATCAATTCTTCGGCCCTCAGCCTTCTTAATGGTCCAACTTACATCTGTGCATGACTCTGGAAAAACTATTTAGAGAGCTATGTTACGATTTGAGTGAAGTCTATAATCCTGAACTGCAGTTCCTGCTATGTCGGGGGCTCCCTGGATACCCTCTTCCTCCTCCCTTTCCAGATTCAGATATTTGAGCTGAAAGAGAGACCATGAAGGCGTTCTAACCCAACTCCTTCTCACTGATAAAAAACCAAGGCTCTAGGAATTTAAGTAATTGGCCCAGATCACATAGCTTATTCACGCCAGGTCTGAGATGCAAACTTGGGTGTCCTGACTTCAATTCTGATGTGTTCTCTGCTTAGGTTTTCCATCTCAATCTTTGTTTGGCTGATACAAAAAAGCAATGATGAATTGTGTAACGATACCTTAATTAGCACTAATTAGGTACATTCACAGACAACAAACTGTTGAAATTTAATTTGACACTAATAAACTATTAATGTAGAAATCTTTCTTTTCTTAAAGATGAAACCAATAAAGAAACACCTAACCTTCAAGAACGAAGTGGAAGCAACGTAAGTGTTAATTTTCTGATCAAGATATGTCCTATAGAAATAAAACTTAGTAAATGCTCAAGTGACCACCCTTTCCACTTTAACTTTATTTCTTCTAGGATGATAGTGAAGAAAAATCTGTGGCAAGTGTGCGTCGGAGAGGAAGAAAGCCCAAGCGTTCGCTCACTCTGTCAGATGATGCTGGTATGTTACTGGCAAGGTCTTACATGTCAGAGTCACCTTTTTAAGACTTTTTCTTTGGATGAGGAAAAATCCAGTGGGGTCCAGCTAGTATTAATGCTACATAAATACGTGTGAAATGGCTGTAATCCTGTGTCAGAAATAGCACATTCCAGATGCTTTTCTGAGCACATGTGAATTTTTCGCAAATGCTGGCTGTGAACCGCCTAAGTAAACTATCCCAAATGTGTTTGAGATTAAGTTAAACAGTTGTGAATTGCAAGTGCTGAAACAAAAAGGAAGTAGAAAACCACTTCTTCTGCCTCCAAGTCCCTAATATCCTTTGTTCTAAACTCTGCGACTCTGTCCTCTGGAAGTGTCTTTGGGAATTGTACAGTCCAGATGTTTCCCTTCTGTCTGAACAGAATCCTCAGAGCCAGAGCGCAAACGTCAGAAATCAGTTTCTGAAGCGACTGAGGACAAGAAAGACCAGGAGTCTGAGGAGGAGGAGGACGAGGACGAGGACGAGGAGCCATCCGGAGCCACCACAAGGTCCAGCACCAGATCAGAGGCTCAGAGGTAATGGGGCCACGAGGAGCTTCCAGAACCTTCCCCCAGCTCTCCATCAGACCACAGCAAGGGCTCCATCTCTTTGCCTCACTCGTGCCACAGAGTGAGCCCTCTCCTTGCACAAAACGCAAGCCCCAGCAGAGAGAGAGCACGTGTTCCCAGCCCTCTGACATCTCAGTTCCCCCCCGGGGAAACCCGTTCTCCATCTTAAACCATTTTCCAGGAGCCCTTTAGAATTGTTGCCAGGCTTCGATGCCTGTTTTGTGGAACCTATTCGGTTCCTTTATGAATACTTATCAAGTACAGTTAGATCTCAGAGGCCTGCTGAGCACGGTCGGTGGAAACGGATGCGTACAGCATGATCCGCGTGTGCAGCGTGCTTAGCTGCGGTGAGGGAGAAGGCTCGGACTCGTCCCCATCGTCGGTGCCCCTCCCAGCACCATGTCATGGGTCCGTCACAGGAGACCACCCGAGTGCCCCATTCTCCACGCACATGGCTGGGGATGTCCTACGCTTCCCACGGGGCATGCTCCCAAGCCCTCACGTAGCCGGAAGCCTCTGGAGAAAAGAAGGCCGGGCTCACGTGAGTCTGGGGAGTGCCCGTGAGTTCCGTCTCCTTCTGAGCCAGTGTCCACTGTAACGCACTGGTCGTGGTCCTGAGGAAGGAAGCCTGTCCAACTTTGTCAGTTTTACTTTGCCAGCCCCCTCCGTGTGTCATTATACCTGGTAGCATCAATCAGGGTACCTTTCCTACAGCACAGTTTGAGAAATGTGTTATCACTTTAAGTTTTGTAACTTCTGAAGCATGAATATTTTCCATTTTTAATGTGATTCACAAGCTGTTAATCTTAGTACCATCTTCTATAATTTCATTATCCAAGATTAGAAAGTTGAGGAATATTAATTTCAAGAGTATCACTTATTAACATCTGTCACTGCAGTATAGTAGTTCTGATGTGTTTATTTATTTGCCTGCCTTTTTTTTAATTTAATTGGAGGCTAATTACTTTATTGTAGTGGTTTTTGCCATACATTGACACTTATGTGTGTTTATGTAAAGATTTAAAATCAGCCAATTTCTAATTTCTCTAAAATTGGACATCATTAGCTATCTGTGCCCTGGTCAGATTTTTAGAGCCAAAAGACGTTAGGAGCTCACAGGGCTAAAGGTAAGGTTTTCCAGGCAGGGCAGCTCGGATGACTAGAAATCACAAAACCAAGATACCTGCTGACTGAGAAGTGCAGCTCACCGTGCACCGAGAGGGTGGGGGCGCGTCTAGGTGCCGACCCCCAGCACCACCGCGCCCTCCTGTGCATCACGGGGAGATCACCCAGTGGAGTAGGGCCCGACGCAGGCCGCCAAGCACCTTCCAGTGAGCATCTGCAGTAGCTGAGACGTGTGCCTTTTCAAATCCATTCTTCAAAAGTAAATTATGTTATGGTTCTGTGATCACCCGGATTATCGATGCTTCTCCTCCGTGCACTGCAGCAGCCTGTGGTCTCCACGTGGGCTCTTCTCACCTCAGATGCCTCGGTGCCAGTGCTTTGGCTCTAGGGCTATGGCGCCTGTGTCATCTCCCAGGTTCTCAGGGTCGCCTGGGGTCTCTATGGGCCCATCAGGGTCTCGATCACGGTGCCCCAGCTGCTCTGGAAGAGTCTTTCTGCTTCTGCGTTTTACCTTGGGTGGGAAAGATTTTCTTCCGTGTGCAGTGGGCACTGGCCTCCCCATAGCTTCTGCTCTCAGAGCCTCCTGTACAACTTTCGCTTAAACACCGGAGGGCAGCTTCCAGGTCTCCTCTTGCACTGGGCCCCCTCGTCCTCCTGTTTGTTCTCATCAGTTTATCTATTGATTATTCTCTTTAAGAAGCAAATGTAGACTCCAGGTGTGCGCTGACGGATCCAGAAGAGGACCGTCCGCCTTGTTTCCTAGAGACCAAGCTCAGCCTGCATCCAGCTTGCTGGGCTCCCCCAGCCTGGGCTGCACAGCAGCTCAGCACATCCCTTGTCCTGTGAGGCACCCCTTCTTTCACCTGCTGCCTGTGCGGGCCCCACTGCTTAGACCCGGTCACCGGGCCTTCACACTGTGCTTTCATCCATCTGGTCCACCTTCTGCCCTGGTGAGCACTTTGGGATCTCACTTCATCAGCCAGTATGTTTTCTGTTGATCACAGGTTCATCTTTCTCTCAGTCATGGTCAAGTATCCACATGGTAAAAGCAGAGCCGGAGTCAGGGAAGCAGAGTTAGTCTTGGTGACATGAAGTTCTGCTCATCAGCCAAGACCCAGAGAACCAGGCATTTTCCTACTTTTTGTCCCCACCTCTGCCCTGCCCACGAGGAGCCTCGCCCTTTCTAGTCTCAGGGGGTGGGGCGTTCAGTGCTGCCATTGCCCAGGGTTTCTGTCAACTGTTTCAGAAAGAAGCATGGAGAGCTGTCTATACACGCAGCATCCAAACTTGGGAGCCCAGGAGTAGTTTCTACTAGATATCACCAAAACTTAGCAAAAGAAAAATTATCTGCCAGTGAAGAAGTTAGTAAATTTCCCCCCATTAGGAAGGAAAGTCCCTGCTGACACTTGAAGTCATCTCTAGCCCCCTGAAGCTTTTTGTGGTGCACTGATACTTTCTCCCTAAGTTTAAGAGTCTTGTCGCACAGCTATCTTTGGGGGTCCTCGGCTTGCCAAGTGGAAACCTACTCTAGACAGAGCGGGAAGGACTCCCAGAGGGAGCCTCAGTCCTCCCTGCCTCACAGCACTCCTGCACTGGCTTTATCCTGTGCTCCTTGCCATCAGCTCCTGCCCCCCAGGACCAAAGGCACGCCTTGTTTCTCCCCAGCTGGGCACAGCGCTGGGTGCTGGATTAAAGCAGTGCAGCGTGGTTGAGTGGGTTACAGCCCAGAGCCAGCTCTCTTTTGCACAGACCACTGGAGAGGCGATGAGGTAGCAGAAGGGCACCCGCCTGAGGCACAGCCGTGGGCCAGCGGGCACCTTCATGCCGCCCGAGTCACCTTCCCGCATCCTGCAGGTTGTGCCAGTTTTTCCTTGAGGAGCACCCTCGCCACCAGCCCCCCCATCACCAGATCCTTCCGTCCTGCACACACACGCCCTGCCTGCTTCCGCCCGGCCACATCCCCGTCCTCTGCCCTTCCAGCCCAGTGTGTGTGGTGTGCAGTGGCATGTGCCATTGCTTTGGGGCTGTTCATTTTGTCTTCCTCCCTGGTCTGTAAGCTTCTTCCTTGAGGTCAGGGACTTGACTTACCTTCCGTACATGATAGCATCAAAAAATAAGACTTCCCAATATACAATGGCTGTTTAGGTACGTCGAATCACATTAGGTCTTCACAGCATACGCGTGTGTGTGTGTGTGCACGCACACTATTATTCCCCCATGATAGAAAGGGAAGCAAACTGGAGTGCCAGGCACCTTTCACGTGGATTCTCTCCCATTATTCCTCAGTAAATAAAACATAGTATTTATCTTTATTGTGTATTTGAGGAGAAGAATCTCACAAAGGTCTGGTTCATTATTTCTCAAACTCAAGTGTGCAGGCCAGTCACAGAGGCTCTTGCTGAGACGCAGGCTCCACTTCTGTAGTGTTGGGGCAAGGCCTGAGAGTCTGCATTGCTGATGAGCTCCCAGGTGCTGCCAGGGCTTCTGGGCACAGGCCACCCTCTGGGCGGGAAGAGAGGGCCTGCCTGGCTGACCTCACGCCCCTGGGCAGAAGCCGCTGCGCCAGGCTTCTGTTCTCCACTGCATGGCGTCAGCACTGTGCTGGCAACACACCCACTCCTGGGTAAACAGCTGGTCACTCTGGCTGGTGGCTCTCCCCAGACACGGCTTGAAATGGGATATTAACAAGCAACTGCTTGAACTGCGGGTATACAACAGTACCTGACTCAACTTTATCTGAGTCAGTTTGAGCGTATTTACCTCTGCTGTCAAAGGAACAGTGAGCAGACAGGTCTTCACATCAGTGAAGTCCCATTTCTCCATCTCCTGTCATTTTAGTTATCCAAGCATCTTCATTCTTTGGTATAACATTTATTGCTCATGTACACAGATCGGGCTTTGTACTAGGCCTTGGAGAGAGGAAAATGAATAACCTCCGCAGCTGCCCTGGAGAAACATCCTGTCTTAACTGGGAGGACGTGTGTGTAGCTGGTTTTCAAACTCTCTTGACAGCAGGCGGCTCACAGGAAGATTGTCTTTTGCAATACTGCCTCCGTCACTGAAACAAAATTTTCATGCCCAAACTGAATAGACATGACATCAATGGTATTTTCTATTGTGTTCTATTAATACTTTGTTGTAAAATAAAGGCTGTAACCTGCAATTTGAAAAACCCTAGTGGACAAACGAACAACCAGAAGTGTACTGGTGGAGACAGAAAGTGCTGTCTGCGGGTTCCCAAAGGGCAGGTTGCTCTGTGATGAGAAAGAGTTCCCAGAAGGAATTGTTTTTGAACTGAGGCTCCAGAATGAAGTTTGCTAGATAGGAGGTGTGGGGTATTTTTAAAAATTGCGTGTGTGCTCAGTTGCTTCAGTCGTGTCCGACTCTTTGTGACCCCATGGACTGTAGCCCGCCAGGCTCCTCTGTCTGTGGGGATTCTCCAGGCAGGAATACTGGAGTGGGTTGCCATGCCCTTCTTCAGGGGATCTTCCCGACCCAGGGATCGAACCTGTGTCTACTGTGTCTCCTGCCCTGCAGGTGGATTCTTTACTACTGAGTCATGGGGAAGCCAAAAAAAATTACCTGCCCAAGCAGACAATGTGAAAGAACACTGTGTGTTAGGAAACAAGGCTGCTTTGTCAGGGCTGCAGTCCAGGAGGGCATCCCGGGCAGGTGGTAAGGGACTCTGTTGGGCTCCGGATGGTTCTGTGCTGAAGGCATCAGAGAGCCTGAGGATGGAGATAAACGAGATGGTGACGTGGACGTGATTAACTTGACATTTCCGACAAGTCATTCTGCAGGCAGGACAGAGAACAGCCTGGGCTGGGCTGCTAGCCGGGAGACGGGATGGAGAGCTCTTCTTGAGTTCCCACACCCTCTCTAAGACTGCCAGCTCTCCTCTGGGAGCATCCTGCGAGCACCGGTGTTCGTGTGCTCAGATCATGCCATCCTGCTGTGTTCATAATTGTTTCACGTGGGACTGGCTGTTGATGTCTCTTCTGTATAGATACCAGAACTAGGTGCTCGAGAAGAAAGTGGACTTGACCTGGGTCAACACCCACCCAGAACCTCAGCTGGGGCTTCCTGACTCCTCCTCATGGCCTGTTAGGAGTGAGGCTGTCGGTAGACAGCAGTCAGCGCAGGCTCTTCCAGGGTCCCCTTTTCCCGTGTAGCCCTTATCCAGCTTTCCTCTTCTTGGCTGTCAAGTTCAAAAACCTTCCAGTGTTTGAAGATCTCCCAAATAATTTGAAGCAGGTCCTTTTCGTCGAGTCTTAATCACAGCCTTGACCTCTGTTTCCTGCAGATCAAAGGCACAGCTCTCCCCTTCTGCCAAGCGCAAAAGAGAAGCCAGCCCCCCCGGGGCACGCACCAGAGGCCAGCAGAGGGTGGAGGAGATCCTGGTGAAGAAGGCAAAGCGGTAACGGGGCCGCGGCCACCCCGGCCGGTCCCCAAGGGCCACGGGGCCGAGGAGAGGGGCGCGCCTCGGGGCCACGGGCCTCAGCATTTAACCGGGGGAAGGCCGTGCATGTGTGCCAAGTACCTAGGTGTTACGTTCTAAGCAGCTTTATAAACTGTTGTTCATAGAGGTATTATGTACATTAATTTCAGATAAAGGAAAATAAGTTTACTTTGTATCTGAACTCAAAACAAAGTAGTTGTATATTTTAACATTCGAAATTGGGATTTCCGGATGTGACACGTCACTCATGTAAACCCTTCCAGCCCATCAGACACCAGGCTGCCCACTGGTAATCTGTGTACAGTATATAAACATGTAAAAATAGGTTGTATTTTACTCTATGTATGATGCTAATCAATGAACACTTTATTTATTTTACAGAGAAAACTTATCTGTGAACTTTACTATATATCTGTTTATTTTATTTTATTATTATTGTTTTTTTAATAAAAAAAAGGGGGTTTTAAATGCTATGCAGTCATCAGTAGAGATGTTTTAGGACTCTGCCTCCCCCGTAAATATCTGAATCTCATCTGGCAGGAAATACAGACGCTTCTCGCATGTATCCGAGTAAAGTAGGTTAGCTCAAGAAAGGGTCTCCATTGCTTTTCCTTTCACAGTTGTGACTGTTTTTTAAGAATGTAACTCGTTTGTAGGTGATGCTCGCATCTGTGACTTTACTACCAGCCCCTCCGGCGTCGGGGGTTCTGGGTCCGTCACCGCAGCAGAAACCCCCCTGTCGGTACCCATGTCTCTCTGTGTTACTGCACATTCTTCCCACAGTGTCTTTTTCAGCGAAGAGAAACGCATTGAAGATTAGGTCACCCCTGTCTGTTGAGCTTCAGGATTATATGTTGTTTTATACACAGTTATTTCAAGATAGAACCTGGCTTTATTGCCAGATTCTTTTTTAAACATGTTTTAACTCCCATATGAGCAAACTGTCCAACTTAAGTTTTTCATAAAATTAAACTTTTCTTAAGATCAAATTTGTCTCTAGCAATGATGTGATGAGTTGCCAAATAATTGAGATTATTTTAAAGTGTTTTGTTCATATTCTTGTTTTATAATTAAAATTTACATTCAATGTGTGTGAATTTTTTTTGACTCTTAATGTAAGGTGGATATTTCTGTCATTTTACATTGTTTCTTACTGAGATTTTATATATAAATTATAAAATGTTTCCCAAAACTTGAGTGTTAAGATTTTTTTTTCCCTATTTTAAAATGTCTCCCTGTGAAAGCTGTTTCATCTCTTTAAATAATTGGTCTTATTTATTCCATTTTCACATTCAGACTTGAGTTGGCGATGGCCTCTCTCAGTAGAGTTAATGTTATATCTGGAAGGGGCTTCAGAGACAAGGAACATGATATGTTTGAATTTAACCAAAGCTCAAAATTCTAAAGTGATCTGTCTTAAAGTTAGTTAAGGGTAAGAAGCCAGACCAGGTTGCAAGACTCCATACTCCTAGGTGAACCATCTTTGCACTCGATGGTTCTAGGTTGGTTCACCAGAATTGCTTATCCAAGGTGTTCTCCACATGTTACTCAGTTTAGGACCGCCCGCCCTGGGCACAGCCTTACCAGACGGCATAGCTGGGGTGTAAGGGGGTGCAGCTGTTTTACCAAAGCTGAAAGCAAACATCAGCGCTGCATAAGGACTTGTCTGCTGGAGAACTCAGCTGGGCCACTTCAGCTCCCATGTAGGGGGAGCGGTCACCCCGAGAGGCACTAGAGATACATGCAAGTGGTTCTTGGCATCATGATGTTTGGCAACACTGATCCACATTTGTAGAAAGGAGGAGGTCTGAAGTGCCGAGTGTCCTGCAAGACACAGGACAGCCCCTGACCCCACAGCCCAAGATGCCAGGGGCTGCCCCCTGAGAAGCACAGCACACCACTGCAAACTCACGTTTCCCTGGTCTCAGCTTAGTGACGACCACCATGCCTCCCTGCTCCTCCATAAAGAACATGAACAGTGGCCCATCTGAGGAGCTGACATGAGGCTGGGCCCATCCGGCGAGGCGTCCCGAAGGGGCAGTGTGTCCCAGAGTGAAAGTGATGTGGCCAATTCCCCCGCAGCAGAAGCTGGGCCTTGCCACCCTGCTTCAGGCCTCCTTCCTTGGGGTGATCCTGCTAGACCGCCATCACATGGACCCCTTTGAGACTACACACTACCAGCTCTGGCGTGCCAAGGCCACCCATTAGAAACCGCCATCTGGTGATCTCGCGGTGACAGCCAAGCTGGGACAGCCCTCCTGTCTTCTAACCCCAGGTCTGGGTTCTTTTCTGCCAAGCCCCATGGGAGGGAAGACAGGTCTTCCTGCCTCCACAGCAGCTCACTGACAGACGGTCAGACCATGAGACAGTGGAGGTTTCCCAGACAACACGCTGATAAAACCTACCTGATCTGAGATGGGGTGGGAGCTGATTCCAGCCCAGTAATGTTTTGTGTGTGTGTGTGTTTTACTTTCTTTTTCTTTTCATGCACCACACACCATGTGGGTTTTTAGTTCCCCAACCAGGGATTGAACCAACCCATGCCCCCTGCATTGGAAGCACAAAATCAACCACTGGATCACCAGGGAGTTCCCCTCAATCGTTTGATTTTCATTTGTTTTTTATGCCCTGTTCATCCCACATGCAAGAGCATCTTATATTTCCTAAAACTGCTGCCGAGCTATTTGTGTGCAGCCAAATCAAGAACTTTTGACCGTACCCTAACAGAGGCATTTTTCTCAGGGGAAGGAGATGGTTGTGTAGTCAGCGTCTTCCCACTGGGCCCCCTGGGCGGGAAGATGCGCTTTTGTGCTGCTCCTCGCCCAGCACTGGGGCCACAAGTGTGAGCCAAAACTCCAAGGGTGGCCAGACATGCAGCACACAACTGTGGGGCACTGGGCTGCTGTCCCGCCCCTCAGGACATGTTCGATCAAGGGGACCCAAGGGTTTTCACTTCCCCAGGGTGGGAGCTCCAATGCGGGGGAGCTACTGCTAACCCCATGGGGATAATTTACGCCACCTCTTTCAGCAGGTTGTAATCTGTATATCTGCAGTTCAATACAGCAGCTACAGCCCCTAACACATTGAAAACATAGGCCAATACTACTATTAACTACCACCTTGGCAGTTTCCTACATGCCTCCAAGGTTACCACCATTCTAAATACAAGCTTGTCACATTACTATCTATCTGTCTATCTATACACACACACACACATCTGTAAGCAATATTTTAAGTTTTGAATACATTTTTAAACTATGTAAATAGAATCCTATTTTAAGGGTCATTTGAGTTGCTTTTTTCTTCTATGCTGTGCTTTGAAATTCATCCATAGTCATGTGCATAGCTCCAGTTAGTATATCTTCAAGGCTGTATAGTATTCCTTGAAAGACTACATCACAATATACTAAGCTGTTCATTTGCCTGTTACTGGCCTTTGGGTTGCTTCTGTGAATATTCTATGATATTTTGTGGGCAGAACCTCCCAAACTAATCATTGTACACATAGAAAATGACTTACTGTCACATCAAGGAAAGCAGAAAGCAGGCTGGCAGCTGCATGAGGTGACCATTAGCCTGTGAACCAGAGGCCACTCAGCCACTTCAAAGGCTAAAGGGTTAATATATGTCCCCATTTTCCACACTGAGACACACCCAGCTTTCTGCTTCAGTGTCTGACAGCGGATTCCTAGAAGATAATGCCAGTTTGTTTCCCAAATGCTTTTACTATGTTGGACTCCTACCAGCAGTGTGTTTCCTTCCCTTGATGTTTGGTGAGATCGGACTTCCTGATTTTCGCCTATGGAGTGGATATAAAATATCTCTTTGTGGTCTTTATTTGCATTGCTTACAACCAGTTGCACTGGATGAACATCTTTTCATGTGTTTCTTTTCTATCCTTATTTCCTCTTTTGTGATAGGCCTGTTCATGTCATTTTCCCAATTGGTTCTTTGTGTTTTTCTTACCGATTTGTAGGAGCCCTTTATATATTTAATATAAAGATATATATTTATGCACTATTTTATATCAAGTTATAATGGGGAACACATGTATACCTGTGGCGGATTCATTTTGATGTTTGGCAAAACTAATACAATTATGTAAAGTTTAAAAATAAAATTAGAAAAAAATAAAAAATAATAATAAATATATTGAATATATCTTTATATTGTTGTTGCTACTGTTTAGTCGCTAAGTTGTGTCTGACTCTGCAACCCCGTGGACTGTAGCCCACCAGGCTCTCCAGGGGATCTTCCTGACCCAGGGATTGAACCCACGTCTCCTGCCTTGGCAGGTGGATTCTTTACCACTGAGTCACCAAGGAAGCCCATGTCTTTATGTATTGCACAATAAACCTTCATGTAAACCTGTTGCAAATACCACTCTGCCAAATACACATACACACACACACACACACCCCCCCCCCCAAGGGTTTATCTTGCCACTTTCTTTATGATACTTTTTGGTTAATTTTAATGTAATTGAATATAAATTTCATTTTGTAATTAAATCTTGTTATGTCTACTAAGATCATGGCATCCGGTCCCATCACCTCATGGCAAATAGATGAGGAAACAGTGGAAACAGTGGCTGACTTTATTTTTTGGGCTCCAAAATCACTGTAGATGGTGACTGCAGCCATGAAATTAAAAGATGCTTACTTCTTGGAGGAAAGTTATGACCAACCTAGACAGCATATTAAAAAGCAGAGACATTACTTTGTCAACAAAGATCCGTCTAGTCAAGGCTATGGTTTTTCCAGTGGTCATGTGTGGATGTGAGAGTTGGACTATAAAGAAAGCTCAGTGCCGAAGAATTGATGCTTTTGAACTGTGGTGTTGGAGAAGACTCTTTTTTTTAATTTTATTTTATTTTTAAACTTTACAATATTGTATTGGTTTTGCCAAATGTCGAAATGAATCCGCCACAGGTATACATGTGTTCCCCATCCTGAACCCTCCTCCCTCCTCCCTCCCCATACCATCCCTCTGGGTCATCCCAGTGCACCGGCCCCAAGCATCCAGTATTGTGCATCGAACCTGGACTGGCGACTCATTTCATATATGATATTATACGTATTTCAATGCCATTGGAGAAGACTCTTGAGAGTCCCTTGGACTGCAAGGAGATCCAACCAGTCCATCCTAAAGGAGATCAGTCCTGGGTGTTCATTGGTAGGACTGATATTGAAGCTGAAACTCCAATACTTTGGCCACCTGATATGAAGAGCTGACTCGTTTGAAAAGACCCTGATGCTGGGAAGATTGAGGGCAGGAGGAGAAGGGGACGACAGAGGATGATACGGTTGGGTGGCATCACCAACTCAATGGATGGGTTTGGGTGGACTTTGGGAGTTGGTGACGGACAGGAGGCCTGGCGTGCTGCGGTTCATGGGGTTGCAGAGTCGGACACAACTGAGCGACTGAACTGAACTGAACTGAACAGATGTCTTAAGATTCAACAGCAATTAGCTATCCTCCTAAAAGTTTTGATGTTTTTGCCTCCCACGTTTAGATTACAGAGAAGAAAGCAAGAGCTATATCAGCCCATGACCCAGGCAAGCCAAGTCTACAAAAGAATTCAGGCCAAACTCTCGCAGTCACTGCTAGATTGTAAAAGATACTCCGAGGCCGGAAGGATCTGGCTGAAAACAGCTCTCAGCCTATCAGTTGTCTGAGTCGCTCCTCCGTCCTGGGCTGGCTGCTGTCTCGCCCTGGGTCTCCTCACCACTGACCCGGGGATGCCCTTCTGCACTCTCATCTTTGGGATCCTCCTAGATCTGTATCCACATCTTCCTCTTGCTTGTTTGCTGCTGTATTTTGATGAAGCCACAGTATCTTCTGAGAAATGGCCTCTCTATTAACATAAAGGACCAACTGTCAAGTCAGACCCATCAGAGATCTTAGCCAGCACCAATCTTTACTAGCAGTTTCAAGGACATAAGTAGTTGTTCAGCACCAGTGAAGCATAGGGATTGAGGACAGCCCAGTGTACTTCCCTTTCTCGTTGGGACACTGATGTGCACAGATCAACATATGGAGCCTCTAAAAATATACCTGCACCTACAGTACTTACACAGCAAAAAGCCATGTTGGTTATGGAGCATCTCTCCCTAGATGGTTACACAGCCTGTTGATGTTTTCCCAGGAGCCAAGCCCCATAAATCAATGGATTTCAGAGGGTTGTGTGTGTGTGGGTTGTGCTGTGGCTATAAGCAACCCTGCAAAGACCAGATACATCCTGCTGAAAGCATTTCCTAAGTACCAGCTCTCCCACTAGGAAACACCATTCACTGTTTGCCTGGAGTCCAATCACTAGCAAATTTATAAGAATTTTTAACCTCAGATCACCTGTCTTTCTCTGAAGCAGCCCCTCAGTGCTGGATTTGAAGGCCTGATGTAAACCATATTCTTCCTACGATGTGACAAGAGAGAATTTCAGACCTGTTAAAGTCATGGTCCAGCTATTGGAAACCATATCACTTATTTATTAGTATTAATACTGGCAGCTGATTTTAATTAGTTAGAGAACTCTAAAATAAAAGGGTAATACTGATATGATGCAGAGTAACTTCAGAAAGCAACCATTATCCCCGCTCGGCTTGGGGAACAGAAAGGTAGAGTTTGGTAGGAAACCGAAGGAGAAGCCAAGCAGTGGTGATAAGCAGACCCCTGAGGAGTGTGGTCAGGGTGGGGCCGGGCCCCCTGAGATGGGACATCATGGCTCTTTCTAGAGCAGGAGACAAAATGGGAAACTGAAGTCACTGTGGCTGCCATCGACTGCTACTGCTGGAGTGCAGAAACACTGCTGGGGGGAGGCTAACAAGAGTGACCAGACAAGGGGAAGCAAGTTCCTTCACCTACTTCAGCCTCCTAGTCTGTGCTTAGTACCCACAGTTGGCCAGAAGAAGCCAGAGGGCCAGCTGGCTAAGGAGAAGTGGGGTTTGCAAGAGTCCCAGTTCAACCACCACAGTGGGAAATACAGAAGGTAGATTTGGAATTAAGAGACAATAGCTTAATAACCAGCACTCTTCTACACATACTTCAGCTTCAATATAAGAACAACTGGCTTGTGGATTTTCTTTATTCACTAGCAAGCTCAGCACTGCAGTTTAAGGATGCAGTTCAAGTTTGTAATTAATCTAACATCGGTATGCTTTGCTGCAGTGGAGCCTTGACAAATACCTCATATGCCATACTTTCTAAACTGGAAACTCTATATTAACTTTTCAGATTCTCTGCAGAAACCATCTGTGTTCTCATCCACTCAGTTTTTATCTCCTGAAGGATCAGCCTCTCCATTAGCTTTTAATAAATGTGCTCTCTGTGACCATTGGCAGAATTTGTGCCTTGCTTTTTTTTTTTTTTTTCAAATGTCATCTTTTCAAAATAAGTGTATCATCAAGGCTCAAAGTTGTGTTTATTTGCTGAAACCAATTTGTCAGTCTTCAACAAGTCTTACTTGAAAGAGTCAAATAACATTTTTGTTTCATCCCAAAGTAAGTATTCATCAGGAATTTGCCTTTCCCTATTTTGGACTCATGTGTCCCTGTTTCCCCTCAAACACTGTTATTCATTTCATCCCTGTTATTTTGGGGTCCTCTGGCCCTTCAAAGAGATTCTTTCCCCAGTAAACATTCTTGGAATTTAAAAGGACATATAAGTGGTCATTTCAGATTCTTTTTTTTTTTAACTTTTATTTTATATTGGAGTATAGTTGATTTATAATGTTATGTTAGTTTCAAGTGGATAGCAAAGTGATTTAGTTAGACATATACACATTCCTGGGTCAGGAAGATCCCTTGGATAAAGGAATGGCAACCCACTCCAGTAGTCTTGCCTACAAAAACCCCATGGACAGAGGAGCCTGAAGGGCTACAGTCCATGGGGTCGCAAAGAGTTGGACATGACTTAGTAACTAATCAGCAGCAGCAGCAGCATGCATGTATCTGTTCTTTCTCAGATTCTTTTCCCATATATGTTATTACAGAATATTAAGTAGAGTTTCCTGTGCTACAAGTAGGTCCTTGATGACCTCTTTTATATATAGTAGAGTGTAGGGACTTCCCTGGTAATCCGATGGTTGGAACTCCACTCTTCCACTCTAGGTGGTACAGATTTGATCCCTGGTCAGGGAAAGAAGATTCCACATGCCATGCAGCATGGCCAAAAAATTATATATATTAATATAAATTTTATATATGTATATATAATATAAATTATATACATGTATATATATAATAGTAGTGTGTATATGTTAATCCAACCTCCTAATTTATCCTTTCTCCCCTCCCCACCTTTCCCCTTTGGTAACCATCAATTTGTTTTCATAAATCTGTGAGTCTCTTCCTGTGAGTTCTGTAAATACATTCATATAAAATTAAAAAGAAAATCTAGCCTTTAAGTGAAATTCAAGTCCAATAAATCTGTCTACCCTCCACCTCCGGGACTCCTACTTCCTCCCAAGCTGAACATGGATGTATTCTAGAGAGAGGGCTTTTGAAACTGGACTCGGAGCCCTTTTCTGAATGTCCCCATGTGTCCCCAGCCCCGGTTCTCCTGCATGTGCTCAGGGACTGCTTCTTCCTTTGACAGTCGCCAGGACAGCTCGGGCCCATCTGTTCACTCGACATTCCATTAAGCGCAAGGGCTGCCCCCGGATCCTGTTCGTCTCTTCCTGTCTCTTGCCACACTCCCTTAGGCAGAATGACAGAACTTGCTGTAATGCCTCGACATAAATCTCCCCCCACCCCAGTCTAACCCCCTTTCTCTGAAAGCACAGTCTTCTGGGCCTTTCCCCTTCAAAACCCAGTCCAAAACATCCCACGATGGAAATAAACATCTCCAAGTTAGGCCTCAGAAGATGATTTAACAACAACAAAAGCAACTGAAATATGTTATTTGTGTTAAAAGGCTAAGGGACCAGCTATGGAAGAGAGGAGGATGGCAAGCAGGCTGACTTAGCAGGGATCCCAGCACAGGGCCCACTTCCTTGAGTAAATCACTCGGCCTCTCTGTGTCTCAGAGCCTTCATCTGTAAATGGGAATTCTCATACCTATCTCTCTGATCTCAGGTTGTGTGAGGATAAAAGGAGACTGCTCATTCAATAAATATCTGCTAAGAGTTGGACCATAAAGAAGGCTGAGTGCCGAAGAAATGCTTTCAAATTGTGGTGCTGAAGAAGACTCTTGAGAGTTCCTTGGACTGCAAGATCAAAGCAGTCCATCCTAAAGGAAAGTAACCCTGAATATTCATTGGAACAACTGATGCTGAAGCTGAAGCGCCAATACTTCGGCCACCTAATGGGAAGAGCCGACTCCTTGGAAAAGACCCTGATGCTGGGAAAGACTGAAGTCAAGAGGAGAAGAGGGTGGCAGGGGATAAGATGGTGAGATATCATCACAAACACAATGGACGTGAAAATGAACAAACTCTGGGAGACAGTGAAGGACAGAGGAGCCTGGCATGCTGCATTCCATGGGGTTGCAAAGAGTCGGACACTACTTAGCAACTGAACAACGAAGAGCCCACAATCCCAGGCCCATTCCAGGCACTGGGAATGCTTGGGTGAGTGTTCAAGAGGTTCATCCCGACAGCTGCCTCAGAGTGGCTCATCCTCGTGATTGAGTCGTATCCTATGCTGTGAATGTACCACACCTGCCTTATCTGCCTCTTGATGAACACTGGAGAGTTGCTGGGTTTTTGGAAACCAGAAAATGAGGCTACAAGCATTTTATCACACATCTTTTGGGGAAATTTCCTACACATTTCTGTTGGGTCAGTTTCCTTTGCGTCTTCCTAACTGTGCCAGAGAGAAAGTCTCAGGCTGGTGCTGGCGTGCTGTAATGTCTCTCTAGCTTTCATCCATCCGTCATTATGACAGATTGCCGAGCCCAGGCCCAGAGCCTTCAGCATCCTATTATCTCGAGCCAGTTTACCAACATCATTTTATTGGCATTACATACGTATATTTTTGAAAGATGATATTTGGTAAGAGATTGTCAATGCACCATGTATGTATGCTGCTGCTGCTGCTAAGTCGCTTCAGTTGTGTCCGACTCTGTGCAACCCCATAGATGGCAGCCCCCCAGGCCCCGCCATCCCTGGGATTCTCCAGGTAAGAACACTGGAGTGGGTTGCCATTTCCTTCTCCAATGCATGAAAGTGAAAAGTGAAAGTGAAGTAGCTCAGTCGTGTCCGACTCTTAGTGACCCCATGGACTGCAGCCTACCAGGCTCCTCCGTCCATGGGACTTTCCAGGCAAGAGTACTGGAGTGGGGTGCCATTGCCTTCTCCCCATGTATGTATATATTATTTATATAAAAACCTATTTATTTGTTACTTATACAAACTTTTTTTTTGTGAGTTGTTTTAAAGTTTAAAAAGTCATCATTTGGACCCAAATGAACCTATCTACAAAATCAGACTTGCAGAACAGACCTGTGGTTGCCAAGGGAGAGGGGAGATAGGGGAAGGATGGAGTGGAAGTTTGGTGTTAGCAGGTGCAAACTAGTATATATGGAATGGATAAACAATGAGATCCTACTATACAGCACTGAAATCTATACTCAATATCCTATGATTAGCTGTAATGGACAGAGAAGGCAATGGCACCCCACTCCAGTACTCTTGCCTGGAAAATCCCATGGACAGAGGAGCCTGGTAGGCTGCAGTCCATGGGGTTGCTGAGAGTCAGACATGACTGAACGACTTCACTTTCACTTTTCACTTTCATGCATTGGAGAAGGAAATGGCAACCCACTCCAGTGTTCTTTCCTGGAGAATCCCAGGCACAGGGGAGCCTAGTGGGCTGCCGTCTACAGGGTCACACAGAGTAAGACATGACTGAAGTGACTTAGCAGCAGCAGCTGTAATGGAAATAATATAAAAATGCATATGTATGTATAACTAATCATTTTTCTGTACAGCAGAAATTAACACATTGTAAATCAACTGTAGATGATTTAAAAAAGAAAGTATTCATTTTTTTAAGTAGTCATTTAAATAAAGATATTAAATAAATAAAGGCTTCCCAAGTGGCGCTAGTGGTAAAGAACCCACCTCCCAGTGCAGAAGAAGTAAGAGACTTGGGTTCAGTCCCTGGATTGGAAAGATCCCCTGGAGGAGGGCATGGCAACCCACTCCAGTATTCTTGCCTGGAGAATCCCATGGACAGAGGAGCCTGGTGGGCTGCAGTCCATAGGGTTGCAAAGAGTTGGACACGACTGAAGAAAACTTTCTTTGCACACACACTAAAGAAATACAGCTTATAGATGGATACATGCAGAGGGCAAAAACGTGAAAAGAGGTTGCAAAGGGTTGTAATTTAAGAAATGCTACTCTAAAAAAGTCACTCTTTTGAATTACACCCTTTTTTTTTTATCATCACCGAGTGGCAACTTGCCCAGATGAGTCAGTTTAATTAAAGACAGGTGCTCGAGTTGGGGACACAGACATATCATTCTAAAATAATGGGTTTCCACTCTTTCTCTGCTCAATATTATGTAACAATCTAAATGGGAAAAGAATTTGAAAAAGATTAGATATATGTATAACTGAATCACTTCTGTACACCTGAAACTAACACATTGTTAATCAACTATCTGTGTGTGTGAGTCGCTCAGTCATGTCTGACTCTTTGAGACCCCTTGGACTGTAGCCCTCCAGGCTCCTCTGTCCGTGGGATTCCCCAGACAAGAATACTGGAGTGGGTTGCCATTCCCTTCTCCAGGGGTCTTCCCAACCCAGGGGTCGAACCTGGGTCTCCTGCATTGCAGGCAGATTCTTGGCCATATAAAATTAAAACAAACAAAAAAAATAGTGGATTTCCTCATTTTGAGAAGGAACAGGTCAAAACAGGTAGGGAATGGGAAACTCCCAGAAGGACTTAGGACAAAAGGAATGTCCGAGCTGAGCCAGGCAGGTGGAGAACAGTATTGTGTTAAAAATAGCACATTTTCTTGTTTCAATTTTCCTTGCCAGACCTGGTGGGTCAGTAGGGTCTTGACAATGAGGAATAGGACAGCATGCAGGCAAGAGGAACAGGAGCAAAGGTTTTGAGAAGTTTCAGAGGAACATCAGGGAGTCACTCGACACCTCCAGAAGTCACTGCCTCTGCCATCATCCTTGACCTCAGAGTCATCTGTGGGCCTCTTGGAACTTGACCCAAATCGCTGACCACTCCTCCTTCTAACTCACGTCCCCAACAGATTCAGCAAGTGCTGTACTCTTTCTAACTTCTAACCCCATTGATCCTGAATTGATCAGTCACTTTCCTTGAGTCATTATTTTTGCTCTGATCCAGCTTAGATTCCATGATGCTAAACCCTCTCCTGCCAACAGCCTTAACTCCCTGGCTGTTCTTGTTAATGGTCCCATAATGCTGGACACCGAGTAGCTCAAGTGTCTGCCCACCCTATGCTGGGGCTGTGTGTGTGTGTCTGTGTTTCCCTGAGCAGGGGGACATCGCTGGAGAAATGCACACACCTGCGCTGACCAGTCTCACTTTAAGGTCACAGACGTGAACCTCAAATACACCCTCGCTCCTGCTCAGCTGCTCCACATCGCTACCCTGATTTCTTCCCAGCCCATTGTCGCAATGGCTTTTCACACCTTCCCTCTGTCTCCTGAATCGTCCTGGCCCCACTCTGTGATCAGCTTGCCTCATCTTTGTTGAATGAATTAAACAAAGAAGCATTAAAAAAATTGTTTTTTATTGAAGTCTAGCCGATTTCCAATGTTGTGTTAATTTCTGCTTACAAAAAAGTGATTCAGTTATACACATGTATACATTCTTCTTTTTTATATTCTTTTCCATTATGGTTTATCACAAGACATGAAATATAGTTCTCTGTGCTATACCATCTTATATATAATAGTTTGCATCCACTAATCCCAAACTCCCAATCCTTCCCTCACCCACCTACCTTCCCCTTGGCAACCATGTCTGTAAGTCTGTTTGGTTTTGTAGATTTGGTCACCTGTGCTATATTTTAGAGTCCACATATAAGTGATATCATATGGCACTTGTCTTTTTCTAACTTACTTCAGTTAGTATGATCATGTCTAGCTACATCCATGTTGTGGCAAATGGCATTATTTCATTCTTTTTAATGGCTGAGTAATATTCTATTGTATATGCACTACATCTTCTTTATCCATTCATCTGTCATCGGACACCAAAGTTGCTTTCACATCCTGGCTATTATAAATAGTGTTGCAATGAACACCGGGGTGCCTGTATCTTTTCAAATTATAGTTTTGCCTGAGTGTACATCCCAAAGTGGGACTGCTGGATCATATGGCAGCTCTATTTTTCGCTTTTTTGAGAACCCTCCATACTGTTTTCCACAGTGGCTACACCAGTTTACATTCCCACCAATAGTGTATGAGGGTTTCCTTTTCTGCACATACCTGCCAACACTTGTCATTTGCTGTCTTTTTGGTGCTTGCCATTTTGACATTCTGAAACTCCCAATACTTTGGCCACCTGATGTGAAGAACTGACTCATTTGAAAAGACCCTGATGCTGGGAAAGATTGAAGGTGGGATGAGAGGGGGATGACAGAGGACGAGACGGTTGGATGGCATCACAGACTCGATGGACATGAGTTTGAGTAAGCTCCAGGAATTGGTGATGGACAGGGAGGCCTGGCGTGCTGCAGTGCATGGGGTCGCAAAGAGTCGGACATGACTGAGTGACTGAACTGACTGATTCTGACAGTGCTATTTTAACAAGATACTGGTCTCCACCTGCTACAGTCCATGAGGGTCACAAAGAGTTGGACATGACTGAGCAACTAAGCACAAATAATTAGTTATGTTGAGGTTCCTCAAATAACTTCAAATATATTGATTTTTTTTTTTTTTTTGGCTTGCAGGATCTCAGATATCCAACCAGGAATTGAACCTGGGCCATGGCAAGTGAAAGCCCAGAATCTTAACCGCTAGGCCACCAGGAAACGTCCCCAAATAACTATCTTTTCCATAAGATCTTATAGAAAAACTTGAACTTTTTGTCCAGTACAATAAAAATAGTTACCATATGATCCAGTAATTCCACTCCTGGCTATACAAATGAAGAACATAAAAAGCCTAATTTGAAAAGATACATCTTCAAAGCAGCATTTTTACAATAGCTAAGTAACCAACCTGTGTCCATCAACAGATGAATGGATAAGGAAGACGTGATACACACTTGCACACAAACACACGAATATCACTCCGTCATAAAAAAGAATGAAGTTTTGCCGTTTGCAACAACACAGATGAACCTGGAGAGTATTATGGTCAGTGAAGTAAGTCAGATAGAGAAAGACAAATACTATAAGTTTTCACTTATATGTGGAATCTAGAAAATAAACGCATGAGCATAGCAGAACAGGAACAGACTCACAGATACGGAGAACAATGAAGTGGTTACCAGTGGGGGAGGCACGGGGGAGGACAAGACGGGGAAGGGCATCAAGAGGTACAAACTACGAGGTGGAGAATGAATAAGACAGAAGAATGTGATGTTCAAGCTGGATTTAGAGAAGGCAGAGGAACAAGAGATCGAATTGCCAACATCACCGGATCATCAAAAAAGCCAGAGAGTTCCAGAAAAACATCTATTTCTGCTTTACTGACTATGTCAAAGCCTTTGACTCTGTGGATCACAATAAACTGTGGAAAATTCTGAAAGAGATGGGAATACCAGACCACCTGACCTGCCTCTTGAGAAACCTGTATGCAGGTCAGGAAGCAACAGTTAGAACTGGACATGGAACAACAGACTAGAT
>NW_011494951.1:7385705-7387262 GCF_000754665.1 Bison bison bison | reverse complement strand
CTCTTGAGAGTCCCTTGGACTGCAAGGAGATCCAACCAGTCCATCCTAAAGGAGATCAGTCCTGGGTGTTCATTGGTAGGACTGATGTTGAAGCTGAAATTCCAATACTTTGGCCACTTGATGCGAAGAGCTGATTCATTTGAAAAGACCCTGATGCTGGGAAAGATTGAGGGCAGGAGGAGAAGGGGACAACAGAGGATGAGACGGTTGGATGGCATCACCGACTCAATGGACATGGGTTTGGGTGGACTCCAGGAGTTGGTGATGGACAGGGAGGCCTGGTGTGCTGAGGTTCATGGGGTTGCAAAGAGTTGGACACAACTGAGCGACTGAACTGAACTGAAGAATGTAATGTACAGCACAGGAAATAGAATGAATATTTCGTAATCACTTTAAATAAAGTATATACAAATACCAAATCACTGCGTTATGCACCTGAAACCGACGACTCTACTTATGAAAAGGCATGAGTTTAAAAAAGAAAGAAAAAAAGGAGAAAAGAAAGATTTTAATGAATAGCCCAAATCACCCTCTGTCATATCTTTATGCAGGCACTGCTTTATGCAGGCACTGTTTTCTTGATGGTATGTCTCCACTCAAATGTTAGCCTATTAAGAGTAGCACCTTACAGGGTGGTGAGCCCCAGCACCTGGAACAGTGCTGAGACACAGTAAGCGATCAGGAAACACTCGTTTAACCTTAACTAAATGATAGAAACTTCAGGAAGGGAAATGGGTTGGAAAATTTTGTAAGGGGAACCCGACACAATACCATGAAGGCCCCCAGAATAGTTACTTAGAGACAGAAATACTACAGATTCAGAAGGCTTTCCTGGTATTTCACAATTATCAGCACAAAGCAGTATCCCGCTTATTCAATCACCTGCTTCTCCTTCTTAACCCTCGCCCAAACAGCACCATCACCCATCCACTGTCTGATAACCCAAATGCAAAAAATAATCCTAGAGACAAGATGGGCTTATTTGCAATGCCTGAACTTGCTGGTGTTTGGGGTGAAACACCCCCATTAGTCTCATGAAGAAGTTAAGTTCTGGAAAAAAAGAAAAACCTGCCTATGACTCCGGTATATCACATAGATTGTGTGTACCTTAAATCGCCATACAGCGGGTGCTCGGGTCCAGTTCGCAAGAGAGGCAGCAGAGAAGAATCCAGATGTTACGCCAAGAGGTCTCCGGTTCCTACTGCAACCGACCCACCCCCATCTTTTCCCCCTGCCCGTGAAGGTGTGAGTCTTCAGTGGGGTGCCAGATGGTGTCTGGGTGAGTTTTAAAGTGCAGCACCTCGGCTATTATAGCTCTGATAACATGAGACTGCGTAAACATAAAAACTTTCCGTGTTAATGAAACCAACATTCTCTTGGCTCTACTTAACCACAGTTCTCTAGGAGAAATCAATGGCAACCCACTCCAGTGTTCTTGCCTGGAGAATTCCAGGGACGGAGAAGCCTGGTAGGCTGCAGTCTATGGGGTCGCACATAGTCGGATACGACTGAAGCGACTTAGCAGCAGCAGCAGCACCAACCACGTTTCTCTACATT
>NW_011494951.1:7384704-7385605 GCF_000754665.1 Bison bison bison | reverse complement strand
GCTTCGGCGGCTCGGGGTTGGAGGGTACGGCACGCAAGCGGCGTGCAGGAACCAAACTGCAAAGGAGGAAGGGTGGTGGATGAGGATGGAAAGGAGAGAGAGAAGACGAAGACAGAGCTGGGCGAGGGGCCCGGGAGGGCGCAGAGCGAGCCAAGCGCCTCCCCGAAGCCCGGCCGACCGCCGGGGGCTCCTGGGCTCCACAGATTCCCAGGGTCGGCCCGGGCCGGAGCTCGGAACTGATCGAACCTCGGGCGCTGTCGGGCAGCCGTGGATTCCCCGGAGCTCACGGTCAAGTGCTCAGAAAGTTGCCCTCTCTGGGCTGCGAGCGGGGCCCCTGTGAGCCCGCGCCGACGCGCCCTGGTCCCCCAGTCTCCAGCGCAGCGACAAGCGCTGACTTGCTGCGCCCTCGCCATACACCCCTCATCACTCGCCGGCCTTGATTCTGCAGGGCATGTACCCGGGAAACCTCTATGCATCCGTCCAGCTCAGCTCACCGGCCCCCAAAGCCTCCTGGTTCCCACCAAACCCCACCATCAGCTTCTATTTGTAGTTCCAGACCCGCGAGCTTCCTCTCCGCCAACACTCCCGGCCCTGCCTGCAGGCATTCCCTAGACCTAAAGGTTAACTGGCCGCCGCAGTGGCCCGAGATGACTCGGTCCCTCGCTGCGCGCTTCCTGAAGACTCTTATACCCCGGGCACACACCAAAAAACAAACAAACAAAACAGGCAGCTCAAAGTCACCGAACTACAACTTTCTAAGCTTTGAAAAATCTCTTCCCAAGCCTGTGGCACGGGGTATATGCTACTTTGATTTGGGGCTCTTTAAAAAAACATTGGGAGGGGGGGGACCAAGAGGTGGTTATATATTCAAGTAAGTCTTTGTATAGCTCCCAAACTCACT
>NW_011494951.1:7383187-7384604 GCF_000754665.1 Bison bison bison | reverse complement strand
GTACCCGCACATCCATCAGAGGTGTCCGCTAGATGGCGCTCGTCCTCCACTGTACCCAGGCCGGGTCGGGAGTGCGTACATTTCTTTGTAAAATTGAGAGGTGATTTCTAACTCTAGCTTTTTACAGTTAAGAAGACTAGCTCCAAAGGAAACACGCCTTTCATGAGGCCGTATCGCATCATCTCAAAGCCTCGAGCAAAACTCAGGTCCCCATATTTTTGAACTTAGTGAACTTTCATCACCTGGCTGTCTCCCCTCAACACATGATTTAGTTTGTTGATTAGAATAATAATGGCGTGTTTCTTTCTTTCTTCATAACAAGGTTTAGGTTCAGATCCACAGGCCTTGGGCTTCCCTGGTGGCTCAGATGGTAAAGATCTGCCTGCAATGAAAGAGACCCAGGTTCAATCCCTGGGTCGGGAAGATTCCCTGGAGAAGGAAATGGCAACCCACTCCCTCCTTTTCACCTGGGAAATCCCATGGACAGAGGAGCCTGGCGGGCCACAGTCCATGGAGTCGCAAAGCATCGGACAGAACTGAGCACATGACTGAGCACCTGGGCCAGCGACTAACACTTCACTTCACCACAGACCTTAGCATTCTTTATTTTCAAAAGTACCAAACAGAAAAAAAAAGGTTAGATTTGACTGCCTAAATTCTTTGATTTCCTTAAGTTTGAAGTTCCTTTCCTGATGAATGTAGCACAGAAATAAATAAGGAAGATGATGGAAAATCTTTAATGAGAATAAACGTGAAGGTTTACGGGGAGGGGAGAGCTGTTAGAATAGAAAACCCAACTGGGTTGGCATTACAAAGTCAGATCTGAATCTTGACTTAACTGCTTAGTGATGGTGAAGTCATTTAAACTCACTCCATGAGTCTCAGTTTCCTTATCTGTAAAACAGGGATAATAATGTTTTCCACCCTCAGGGAAATGTAGATTAAACAATAAGCTGCGATCCTGGCACATTGTTGGAGGGCAGCAATTGCTTAAATATGAAACTTCCTCGGCCTATAGTAATGGTCTGATGATACACCTGGACCACGTGCGTGAAAAATCCTTGTGGGGCCTGAATGAGGATGACTTAGGAACCCAGGAGCCAGGGGCTGCTGGCTGGCAAGTGGCCCGTCGCTTGATGCCCAGGGTGCCTCCGTCGCGTGGAGTGACCTCCAGAGCCTGCGGACGGGGACAGGGGGGTAATTCCCAGGTTCAGGCTGCCTGGATCTGGCTCCAACGAGGCAGTCCTGCGCGGCGCCCTTCCCCTGCGCGTCAGCCCGCGCAACTTAGCATCGGCCTCGAAGAGAACCGGGTACAAACACTCGGGTTAAAGGACTGGAAACCCTGGCCCAGAGACAGCAGGTGAATCCAGCCACGGCCACTGGCGTCTGAGAGACCCTCGTGGCCTCCCACTGCGAA
>NW_011494951.1:7380840-7382540 GCF_000754665.1 Bison bison bison | reverse complement strand
CACTCGGTCATTCAACCCCCCAGCATCTCTGCGTGTTTGTCTCCATCAAGTCCTAACCCCATAAAGGGATGGTTGTCTGCGACACAGAGTTCACACCTGCTCGCTTCTCTCCTTCTGGGCCACTCTTGTCCATCTCCTCCTCAACTCGCCCCCAGAGAGGAACAACAAATTGTCTAAGGTGGGGCGGGGGGGGGGGGGGGGGGTAACTTAAAGGGTAAATCAAGGTCAGCGAGAGGAAGGAAAGAATGGTTTTCTTTTGAAACATCGTGTGCCTTCTGTTCTGTTTTCCTCGGGGCCTGAAGAGAGTCCTATTCCTTACACTTGCCGCCAACGGACACCAAATTGAAACACCTTTCCCAGAAAACTGAAGTAGTCGTATAGTACTACTAAAGGGCAATGACCTCTCCAAGGGTAAGGTTTTCTTCTCCCTTCCCTCCCCAAACACCACAGGATCTGCACTGGAGTGTGTTTGGGATGCGAGAGAACGTCACGTGGCTGAAATGCTGGAAAGTATAGATGCTTCGAAGCCCTCCACTGGCCCTGCAAACTACCAGTGTGTGGATTTCATCCTGCGGTGCAGAACAAGAACCACAAAAAAAGAAAGCTAACAAGGGCGGATGTTATTTGTTTTAGTAGTACCAAAAATACCAATCCCAGCAATTTCAATTAAATTAAAATCACTGAATTAAAATCACAGCTCTTTAAGCTTATTTAATGGTTCAAATTGTGTATTTGGTTTTAAACCTCCCGCAAAAATTTATAGAAAACAATGAAGTGTGTTCCTTGAGTAAAGTATTTATTTAAAAATTAATAATGAAAATAGAGTAACAAATGTTTTGACATACCCACAATATTTGTGTTTCTTAGCCTGGCTTCTACTACATAAAACAATTCACTACTCATTTTTAAAAACATCATTAAAGTCATCTGTTCAGGATCTCTACTTTGGTAATTCCCAGATATTCTTTTAAACAAAAATGTTTTTCAACTCACAAGTAGCAGAATATTTCAAGAACAAACAGAAAGCTTCAATTTTATTCCTCGTGTAAAATTGTACAAACTTCAAGTACATTCAGTATTGACCGCCCAGGGAAATGATCGCTGAATTTCCAGAAACTCCCAAAGATGCCCTCCAATTTCTTGTCTGACTTTAGCTCTATCTGTCCCATCTTTTCTTTTTTCATGCCTCTCCAGAAACTGAATCAAATACAATCCGGTGAGGAAAGAAAACTATTTCTAGAGTGACTTTTGGTTCATTCATTATTTCAGAGAAAAGAATGAGCCGTGAGGAAGCCGCGAAACTGGAAGGGGAAAAGAAGCAGCAATTTATTCTTCGAATCTATAAACCTCCCTAGAGAACAGAAAATAAGCGCACGACTTAAGGAACTGCGTTAACTTGGGTTTCCCTCCCAGATCGGACTCAACTAAATATCGCACGTTCCATAAAAGTGCCAGAATAGGTAAGAAGCCGTGGTCTAGGTGGCTGAGCGTCCCTGCGGCTAGAGTATGATGCTTCGAGGACCAGACTTGGGAGAAAAGGGGTTAAGTCAGACCCTGACTTTCTCTGAGCAACGTGCCCAGTTTTGTCGGTTCAAGTCAACGTCGCCCAGGAGGACCCAACCAATGGGCGGTCGGGAAGGCCCGGGACCGCCCCCCGAAGGGGCGTGGCCTGATGCTGTCACTCAGCAGTGAGGAATGAC
>NW_011494951.1:7378267-7380305 GCF_000754665.1 Bison bison bison | reverse complement strand
CCCCCGCGCGCTCCATCCAGCTCGGAGCTGCCCGCGCGCCCCAGCCGCCCGCCCGCCCGGCCGCTCCGGCCCGCGGCGCTGATGGCTGTGCGCGGCGCCAACACCTTGACGCCCTTCTCCATCCAGGCGATCCTCAACAAGAAAGAGGAGCGCTGCGGGCTGCCCGCGACCGAGGGGCGCTCGTACCCGGGGGCACAGCGGTGGCAGTGGCTTCGGCGCCCGCTGTCTGTTGCTGGCGACTTTTTGGGGAGACAGACGCGGGCGCGCTGGGGGGCGCCGAGGACTCTCTGCTGGCGTCGCCTGCGGGGACCAGAACGGCTGCGGGGCGGACCGCGGAGAGCCCGGGCGGCTGGGACTCGGACTCGGCGCTGAGCGAGGAGAACGAGGGCGGCCGGCGCTGCGCGGAGCCGCCGGGGGCCAGCGGCGCCTGCCGTGCAGGGGCGACCCTGGGCCTCGGCCAGCCGGTCTGCGAGCTGCCCGCCGCCAAGGACCTGGAGGAGGAAGCCGCAGGCCGGAGCGACAGTGAGATGTCGGCCAGCGTCTCAGGTTCGGCCAAGGCTTCGCTGGGAAAGGGGGCCGGGCTGAGGGGCTGGGCAAGGAGGGCAACCGCGCAGAGTGAGGTGGGCGCGCTGTGAGCACCCCGCGCCCTGGGCCCCCCGCGTTGGCCAAGACCCTTAGCTCCGCGCGCTGGCGAGGGCTGCTCTAACCCCCCAGCCACTGAACCCCAGAGAGGGCGGATGGGGTGAAGTTTCAGACGACGATCTCGGGCAGTGTGCTTTAGAACCGGGTGGGAGGGAACCACTGCATCCTAGCCTTGAGTCCATCGCCAGTGCCTTGGGTTGAGTCTGTCTCCAAATCCCCAAAATCAAGGAAAGGGAAGAGGCAGCGAACCAGAGACCTTGGGGAGCCAGTACCCTGGGCCTGGCCCACAGAGCAGTTATTGTTTATTCTTTGAAGTCCTGTTGGACTCTTTATGACCCCACGGACTGTAGCCCGCCAGGCTCCTCTGTCCATGGGATCCTCCAGGCAAGAATACTGGAGTGGGTTGCCATTTCCTTCTCCAAGGCCCAGAGATCAGAGATGCTCCCAGCCTGAGGTCCCAGAGCCTGGACCGGGCAGCTCAAAGATAGGTAGCAAGGGATAACATTCAAGTGGGCCGGAACCCAACCAAGCCAGAGCTTTGGGAAGAGGGTTTATGTAGCTTTCTTAGACCCCAGGCTAGAGAGAGCTGCGCTGGGCTGAAGACCCAAGAGCTGGAGTAACCCCGCAGCCAGCAGAAGGCAGCCGGGCTCGATTTAGGTCATCCCAGACCCAAAAGGGAGAGGGCCCTCCTCAGCCACGAGCCGGGACGCGCTTTGGTCAGAGAGACCCCCGTGCGTTCCCTTTCGGTTGGACGGTGTAGGCCTCGGCGTTGGCTCCAATCGAACAGTATCTGCTGCAGGCCAGAGTGCTGGACCTCTGCTAGGGTGCAGCCGGGGGGAGCAAGGAAGGGACCCAGGAGCAGGCATCGGATTAGGGTCTAAGGATTCGAAGCGGGGACACCCCTCAATCCCCAGCCTTCCTTTTATATCCTTTCGAAGGGCGAGGGAGAAACCTACCCACGTCCTTGACAGTAGCCTGTTGCCGCAGCCCGCGTGTGATGCGTGTGCGCGCGCGAGGTGGCGGGTGAACCCAGGGAGAGTGTCCCGGGGTTCTAGGACTGAGAGCGGAGAAGGTTTTGGGGGACGCTCAGACCCGATGTCCCCATTTGCTGAGAAGAGCCCGGAGGAGCTCAGAGAAGGCAGGGAGCTGGATCTTGGCCGCACAGCGTTGATACAGCGGCTGAGTTCCTTGCCGGCTCACAAGCCTAGAGAGAAGCAGGAAGCGAATGGGGCAGAGTTTTAAGACTCGCCTCCCGGACCGCGGCTTCCAGGCCCACCCCACCACTCCGGCGGGATCAAAGTGTATATCCGCCTCCCAACCCACCCCCACTGTTGACAGCCTTGTGACGAGAAACGGTCCCCGAAACAAGAATCAGACAAACCAGAGAAGCCCAGAT
>NW_011494951.1:7376424-7378025 GCF_000754665.1 Bison bison bison | reverse complement strand
TCCAGAACCGTCGCTACAAGACCAAGCGCCGGCAGATGGCTGCCGACCTGCTGGCCTCGGCGCCCGCCGCCAAGAAGGTGGCGGTGAAGGTGCTGGTCCGCGACGATCAGAGACAGTACCTGCCCGGAGAGGTGCTGCGACCACCCTCGCTGTTGCCCCTGCAGCCCTCCTACTATTACCCTTATTACTGCCTCCCCGGCTGGGCGCTCTCCACGTGCGCGGCCGCCGCGGGCACCCAGTGAGCCGGCCTGCGGTGAGGCCGCGAAGGATCCCAGTGCCCCAGCTCCGGACGGGCGCCGATGGCCCTGCAGGGTTGTGCCCGGTACAGGGGCGCCCCGCCGAGGGGGCGGCAGGTGGAGGATGAAATCCAGCTCGGCTGCTCTCGCTAGGACGTGCGCCCTGGCCGCAGGGATGGGGTCTACCCAGAGGGGGGCGCCTTTTTTTCTAGTTGGAACAGAGGCATCCTATGGCCTAGGGACCCGGCGTCCCCTCGTCCCCACCTGCTGGGAAGCCCTCGGACACTATTTATTACCACCGCACTGTTGGATTTGGGTTGTGTCTGCCTGGGGATGGCGTTTCCCAGAGCGGAGAGAGCTCCTGGAGACCACGGAAGCCTGAATCCCAGCATGTCAGGCCTGCGGGAGCTTCGTGCGCTAGGCCACACTAGTTCATGGTATCCATGCTACCGATCTATGTATATCTACATATCTATTATTTTTTGGAAATCGCATTTGTTACAAAGGGGTACGGAACACGGGCAGTCCCCAAGGAGCCCCAGGCTAGGGGTTCATTGAACCGTGAAGTGCTTGGTTTGCCGGCCCTCTGCCCCATCCCTCCCCGCTGTCGCAGCTTGGGTGGGGGCGCCTGATTGGGTGCTGAATGTATGGAAGGGAGCCTCTGGGCACTGAGCAGGGCCATGGCCCGGTGTCTTCCGTCTCGGAGTCCCGGGGCTGCGACCAACCCAGGCAGCTCCTGGAAGCCCCTGAACCAGGAGAGAGAGCAAACCAGGAGTCCTTCACAGAACTTTCCTTTCTTTTTCTTTCTCTCTCTCTTTTTAAGGAGGTTAAAACTTGTAGCACTTTGCAGTTGTTTGTATTCAAATGACCGTTATTTTTGTATTCAATGTGAATATCCTCTCCACCCTCTGCGACTCCTGCCTCCGGACCCGGGTTCTCCCATCCCTGTCCCTAAGACAGGTGACCCTGTCAGCCTCGCCGCTTGTCGCCTCCTTAAGGGCATTGTGCACTCAACTAGAGTATTAACTTTAAAAAGATTTGTGAAATTTGGAAGCTCTATTCGTTGTATTTTTTTCCCCTTTTAATTTATAAACTTTTAGTTTAACATGCCCTCCTGGACGCCGTGTGTTCTCTGAGCCTCTCTCTGTCTGGCTTTGGGGGAACCGGTATCGTGGGCTCAGTCTCCCATTCAGTCCTCTCCAGGAGTCCTCTCCCCCACCACAGAAGCCACCTGGCTGCTCACCTCCAGGAAGGGTTTAAACCCGCATGGCTCAGGGAATCGCTATTTCTGGGACTTAGCAGGAGTCACAGAGGAATCCCAGTGAATCCGGAGCAAATGCCTAAGATTCCCCTTCCCCCCCCCCC
>NW_011494951.1:7375664-7376324 GCF_000754665.1 Bison bison bison | reverse complement strand
CCCCCGTGGGCACTAGTGTGTCAGAGTCTAGGAAGCCTCCCGAGTTGAATGAGGGCCGCTCAGTTCTGTCCAACTCTTGGCGACCCCAGGGACTGTAGCCCGCCAGGCTCCTCTGTCCATGGAAGTCTCCAGGAAAGAATACTGGAGTGGGCTGCCATTGCCATTCCCTTCTCCAGAGCTGAACCCGCTGCCAATTTCCATGCCCCCACCCCCAATCCCACCTGTTCACTTGTCCACCTGCCAGTATCCTCTCTGCTTTCAATTTTCTGAGAGTTTGCTCCAAGTGATCCTATTATTATTTCGTTTCCAGACTAGGCTAGCAAAAACTCTCGCTGGAATTCTGAACCGATTAGGGGTGAAGGAAGAGCTAAAAAGGTGTCTCCTGCACTTTGACCCCTGCCGGGTGCAAATGACTCTGCACCTTATCCCAAAGCGTTCCCACTCACTCCCCCAAGGACACGTCTTCATTTGCTGTGCAAAGAAGCCCACCGTGGGAGCAGAGGATGGGCAGGGCGACTTTGCTTATTTAATTGCCCCATTTTAGAGATGAACTGCGCCCAGCCAGCGTTCCCCAGAATAACTCTGCAGATGCCAAGGACTCACCGGTGCCAACCGCTCACCACTACGCGCCCCTCACGTCGGGTTCGGGGCGAGTCAGGA
>NW_011494951.1:7360555-7375564 GCF_000754665.1 Bison bison bison | reverse complement strand
AGGCCTTCAGTCCGCGGCCCAGCTGGGAAAACGCTGAAACCCAGGCCAGGCTAGCTTTCAATTTCACCCGGAGCGGGTAGGCCAGCGCGCTGTCCTCCCCTGCCCGCGGTCTTTCCCAGCCTCTGACCCTCTGACCTAGGCACCCACAAGCCTCGGCTTCTGCCACCCCTCTCCCGGCGGTGCCAGCGATTCCCAAGGAAGGTTTTACAAAAACAATTCCTGCTTCTGGAAATGGGGAGACGCCAAGGAAAAAGCAAACGGCCTCAGCATATGCACGCCCTGGCCCCCAAGTCCGGCTCCCTTCCAAAGGGTTCCTTCGGTCATTTGGTTTCTTTTTGATACCTTTTAAAATTCCATTTTAATCGCGTCATTAATCCCGAATGCCTTTTCCTTACATAAAATTAGAACATTTCCGATAATGCTAGAATCTCCTCTCTGCTCTCCAGAGATCTTGGGAGAGGAGGGGAGGTTTTTTTTCCCCCTCCTTCTGAAAACCTCAGTAGTTTGTGGCCACGTCCTGAGATTGTACTTTGTTCTCCATCCTGGCGAATTTGGAGTCCAGAGGACTGGGGATTTCTTAGGCAGGCGGGGTCGCCCCCTTCCCTTCCTTGAGCCCCTTGGGGCTCCTGGCCTGGGCCGGTTCTACTGGGCTGGCTCGAGTCGCCTGGGAAACCTGACTCAAACGAATTCAGTTTGACCCGAATTGTTGCAGTTTCACTCTGAGCTGCCCCGCCGCTGGTGTTGGCGCGAGGCCGTAAGATCTGATTCCAGGAGCCGGAGGCGGCCTCCGGGTCCAGCCCGCCCTCCGACAATTTCCCACCACATTTCACGACCCAAGATGGATGTCTTTACCTGGGCCCCAGGCCGCAGACGCGGCTTTTCTGTTGGAGATTTTCGGAATTACTTTATTTCCTTTCCTTCTCGACTCCCACCCTGGCCCTTTCTTTAAAGGCGAGAAAGTCAGTCTTGCTTTCTGCCTGCCCTACTTCCTGTCCAAGTGCATCTTCCCTCATCCACTCCCTGTGACCCTGGGCCCTGCCGAACCCTCTGGGCCTCGCCAGGGCCTGGTCGTCAAGAGCTGTCGCTGGAGTTCGGGAGCCTTTTGACTTCACCTTTCTCAGTCCTTTTCAGCCTTTAGTGAATTTCAGAGCTGGCAAAAAGACCACTGGGTTTGACCCACACACTTACATGGGAGCTGTGGCTGGGTAAGCAGGCAGAACATTCTGTGACCTGTGCTGAAATCAGTCCCAAGGGATCAGGCTGGGTCTACAAATCTTGCTCAGGGCTGCAAATTTGGGATGGTAGGCTACTAGATGTCACTGGTGAGTGTGTACATGTGTGTTTAACCTGAACTCCAGGACCTGTTGACTATGGCAGTCCCAAGCAACATCTCACTCAGAGCAATGATTGATTCGCGGGGTTCCCAGACCCCCAAGAGTATCTCCAAACAGTAGAGAGAGTTTGGGGATGGATTGCTTTTCAGAAAATAAAGGGTTCCCAGGCCTTGGCGAATCCCCACTTCTCCACTTTAGCAAAGGACGGGGAATCTGACTTCACTGGAGAAGATGAGGAGAGTTCAAACGCTACGACCGAATGTCTATATCAATGAGAGTCATGGTAGTCATGCCTGAACCCCAAGAGGCTGGGCCGGAGGAGGAGTGGCGTTTGGGGGAGCAGGAAACTGGCCGAGCGTGGTAGAGTCACACCAGCATCCCACAGGGGCAGGACCTCGTCCCAGGCCTGCAGATGTCCACGCGGCGAGGACTCCAATGGCCTCCACTTGCCTTTCATCACCAGAAGAAAGCTGGAATCTGGCTTTCCACGGAGTTCACCTTGCCTTATAGAAAGTCTCCTGCCTTGGGGAAAGCTGGAAGAATCACACATTCCTGGCAACCAGGGCAGTGGCTGAGAAGCACTTGGGCTCGGAGGATGAAGAAGGGAGGGAGACAGACCTGAGCTGGGGCTCAGGCCTCTACAGGCACTGCAGGGCTTCAGGCTTTCGGGCCACCAGCTCCCCGCTGCTAACAGCCTTCATTAGGAACCACACCGAGCTGCCTGGGCACAGCAAAAGCTTTAAAGCGCTGAGGGTGGGCAGGGCAAATTCAGGCGCTTGTGGGTGTTGCAAGGCTGCTGAAGAAGTCAGGCCACACCCAGAGCCACTAAGGAAGCAAGAGTATCGGCCGGGAGGAGCAGCCAAACAGTCACAACACCAGAAGCAACAATCATAACAATTCCTCTAATTCTAGTCCTTTTGTCCAGGGCATCATTATTGAATAAGTGCTTCCTGCATCCTGTCCTCCACTAGTAGTTCCCCGAGGCCGCCTTTTAGCTGGGTGGACATCACCTCCCCATTTTGCAGATGGGGAAACTGAGGCTCAAAGAGGGGGAAACTGACCCTCCCAAAGTCACAGATCGTCAAGAGGCCAAGTCAGCGTCATTCAAAGCTCAGAAGTGTATTTTAGGATTCAAGGTAGCAGGGTGAATTGTCCTTCAGCAGTCAGAGCCAGCATCCCCCAGGTTTGGCCTCGGGTGTGGTTGGTTCACAAGAGGGTGGGTGTGCTTTGAAATCCATTAAGCACCGTGCAGCTGGTGTGGACCTGCTATTATTGTTGCCATTATTATATTTTTATGAACTTCTGGGCAATGCTGAGTTGGCTGATCTGCAACAATCTTACTTGAACTCCTGCACCCTCCGCAGGGTTCCAAGTGCTCTGTGGTGCTCAGGGAAGGGGCCCACAGACGGGTAGAGACCCTGGACCTCCTCCAGTTTTGGAGTCTCCTGATAAATATGTTTTTGCAATGAAGAAACGCCAAAACAGGATTGCAAAAAAGAAAAGTGTTATATTGTAAATGGTTACATCATGTAATAAATTAGGGTTTTTTCCCCCTGTAGTCACACATATAAGTTATTCAACACAAATTGGGTTGTTCAAATTATTAGAGTATTTATTTGTGTTTTTAAAATTACAATCCAGGTGGTCTGGTGTGGAGTCCAGGTTAAGGAGAACGATGAACTTATTTCAAACCTGTTAGATGTATCTGAAGTTGTACTTCCTAGGAAGGAAGGAAGCATCAAAAAGCCCATTTTTAGGGCAATTCGTAAGAACTGGGCAGCTGATTCCGCGGCCCCGCACCCCTCCCGAAGCGGCAGCTCCCGTTGCAGTTTTCTGGCTTGGAGTCGGGCAGGGAAAGGCCGGAGCGTGGCTTCGGACCGGCCCGGAGCTGACCCGGCACCTCGGCACTGGCGAACAGCACCTCTCTGTTCCTGCTGGAATGTTAATTTCAAAGGGAACATTCGGTAGCTGCGGGAATAGGGGCGTCGCCCCGGAGCCTCTGGAGAGGTAAGCTCGGTGCTGGGTTCCACGTTCCCTCCAAGTCTGAGTGAGTGAGCGTGACATACTCCCCCCGCGCGAGGCCCGCGATCTGCCCCACGCGCCCCACTACAGGCGCTGGGGTTCTCTCGTTCCGCGCCCCGCCCGCAGTCCCGGGTGCGGCCCGCAGCCCAGCCGTTAATGCGCCCTCGGAGCCAAGAGCTCGTGGTCTCTGCACAGGCCTCACGTCTCCAGCGAGCGCCTGCAGCCTTCCCTGCTGTTTCTGCAACTGCAGCTTTAGATTCTGGCGTGAGGATCCAGCTTAAGGGCTGCTCCAGGCCTCGGGGCTTGTTGGTGAATCCAGGCCGGGTGCCTCCCGAAGCCACATTTTCAGGCCTCGAGCTGAGCCACCCTCCCTAGGACTTGGACCCGCGCCCCGGCACCTAGGGCAACCAGGGTCCTGGAGGTGTGGGATGCACAAGGTGAGGGCTTCTCTCTCCACCCTGCGCCTCATAGATGCTTAAAGTGATTCTCCTTCCGACCTGGAGTCCACAGGTGAGAAGCAGCTCTGCCACTCCCTTGAGTCTTAGGAAATTAATTTCTTTTCTCTGAATCTCTATTTCAAAAATTAAATAGAGAAAAGAAAGTTGTGAGATGCTCCTTCAGGCTTCTGGATAGCCTTTAGGGTCTACACTCACCCACAGCTAGAAGTAGAAGGAAGGACAAAGCCTTTTTATATTTTACCGTAAATAACTGCCATCCCCTTTGGGAGCAGGGTTTCTTCCCCTCGGGGAGGGAGTTTGAAGAATCTGGGCCTCCCCAAGGTCATTATCTTTGGGCCTCCTTTATCTGCTGTCCCGGCCTGGGTGGTCAGCTCTTTTGAAAAGTCCAGCCTTTTCTGCTGCGAAGATTTCTCCCCACCCACCAAGCTTGGGAGAGAGGAGATCTGCGGCCATTTCGCTTCTGTGGCCGCGCTGAGCTCCAGCGAGTCCCATATCCTTGGGTGGAAAACGCAACGTGTTAAGGAAAAAGAAAAAAAAATTAATGGCGCAAGTGTTTTCTCTGCCGTGGTCCACCAGAAAGCAAGGGTGGGCGGCACGCTGTAAAACAAGAGCCAGTAAAGCCGCTTATTTTAATAAGCTTATTAACATTTTTGAATGGTTTCCCTTGTGTGTTCCGAGGCCTCCCTCGGCGGCGTGGCGGAGCTGGGCGGTCGGGATTTTTACGCACGGACAAGCATAGCAGCACGCACCGGTGCTGCCGCTCTGGGTACCTGGGGTCTGATTGGGTGGGGGCGGGGGGAGTGCTGGCCGGATGGGGCCCACGGTGCCAACTCCGGACTTGGGCGTCCCCGACTGGTCCACGCCTTGCTGCGCGCCCTTAGCAAGACCGCGCCTATCGGAGGGTACAGGGGTTGCCTAGGGTCAGAGGGCGCAAGGGAGCTCGAGTGACCCTAGCTCTGACCCTGAATTGTGCCCACAGCTTCGAAGGACCGGCAGATCTGAGGGTTGGTCCTGCTTTCTCACGTTTCTGCTGTGTTTTTGCAAAGGGTGCTGATGGGATTGGCGTTCCTCCCTGCTCGGGTATCGCTGGTATTCCCGCTGGCGGGGGCCGGCGCATCCTGGACTCGGTGTGCGGGTGTCACCAGGGTGACTGACTTCCGGGAATCCCTCCTCCTTAAGGAGGCCCGGGACACTGTCCCTCCTCTCTCCGGGAGAAGCTGAGCGACGTGTCTTTGGCCCCTGCGGACCGTGGGAAACGAAACTATAGACGCAGAGACAGGTGGTGAGAAAGAGTGGAGAAGAGATACGCGGACACAGGGCAGGTGAGCGATAAGGTGGGCTCACGGAAGACCTCCCCCGGCGCTGAAGCGCTCTCCTTCCAGGTCTCAGGCGATCTCAGGCCTTTCCCTAGCAACGCTCCCCGCCGCGTTTCGATTAAAAAAAAATCCCAAATCTGTCCCCCTGTCCCGGTCCGTATCCCTGGACGAGAGGATAAGTGATATTGGGCCCTTGGTGTCGTGACCCCAAGGAGGAAGGGCCCGCAGTGGCACTAAACGCCCAGGGCGGAGTCTCGCTCCTCGTCGTTCAGGACGTACGAACTGGCAGGACCGATGAGTGAGGACCGAGATCCTGGGTTTCTCCTTGCCTGTCCCGCCCACACCCTACTCGCACCTCGGACTTTGAGTGCGTGGTCACAGGAGCACGCGCGCACAGATCAATAGGGTCAGCGGAGCTTTCCCGAGCTTCGGCAAATTCTTTTCTCCCGGCTGGTCCGGCGCAGGCCCTGAGGAAGGGCTGAGTGTGAGATCCGGGCGTGCCTCGGGGGTCAGGTTATTTGGCCTCAGGCTCAAGGTTCTTCCCGGCGCTTGGGCAGCCCGCGTGGCCGACAGCAAACTCCACGAAGCGCATCAACCTCAGTTTTGATCCTCTTTAAAAGCCCATCAAGTGCACATATAATCTGACCAGTTAAGGGCTGAGCGAACCATGGCCCTGAATAAACGTTCCCCGTCTCTGATTTATATGGGAGGGCTGCTGGTGGTCCAATTTTGGAATTGGACAGACGCTGTGAATGGAGAGGGCCCGCTGCTAGCCGGCAGGGCGCTGAGACCCAGGCGGGGCTTGTGCCAAGACCCTGGGGCGGCAGTGTGTCAGATGGCAGGACTGAACCCTCAGCGACTCTGGGCAGAGAGGCTTCTCCAGACTCAGAGGGGTGACAGGCCTCCCGCACAGCTGGCAGTCTCCTAGCTGGGATTGCCCCTTCCAGCGACTGCCCTAGGTCTTTGGATTCCCAACTCAGGGCCTGGCACACGGTAAGCACACCAACGTTTTTAGATTCCTGCTGTCTTGCAACTCATGTTTCCAGTATGGATTCTCTGGGCCACTTCTGTTGAGTCTCAAGACTGTTCTGGTTGCATGAGAAGGCGCGGGAGTGGGAGAAGGTGGTGAGTTCAGAAGGGCTCAGCTAAGCTGGGGAGCAAACTTTGGGAGATAGTGAAGGACAGGGAAGCCTGGCCTGCTGCAGTCCACAGGGTTGCAAAAAGTCGGACATGACTTAGCGACTGAACAAGAAGAGAAGACAGAGAGCTTCCGCCTGAAAAATCCTGTAGGAACAGAATGTGGATTTGGAACCCGGCCCTTCATGAAGATCCGGCTTAAGCTTCAGTGCTGAAAATATGAATCATCACCCCCCCCATCCCACCCTTGGCAGCCATAGAATAATTTAAAAACCCTGTACTTCCTAGGTAGTAGGTGCTAGGAAAAGTTCAATAAGTTTTGCAAAGTTAATAAAAGGACATTTAGCATTAAAAATAATTATGGTGATGGTAAGGGGCAGGCAGGGAATGTTGAAAGATTGTAAAAATCACCAAAGGAGTGAGAACGGTCAACCCCAACTGGGAATCTCTGAGACAAGAGGTTCTCTGCATCCTTTAACACTGCAACTATAGTTTTTAAATAAATTCAATTCGGAGACTTTTAGGGTTCAGAAAAGAAATCTGCTTTCCAGAGGATTCCTTCTGCACAAGAACTTACCTGCAGAAGCGTTTCTTTAGATATAATTCTTTCCTAAGATGTGCACTGTTTATTGATTAGTGGCAATTGTTTTCCACACCATGCTGGTACCCCGTGTTTGTGGGAGGCCAGTGTTGTGCCTTCCGGTGGGTCAGTCCTGAGAATAAGCCCCCAGAACAGGTAGGGGAGATGGCGGCAAGATACACAAGAAGGCCAGCTTGGGTCCTACCTTCCCAGGTGCTCAGCCAGGGAAGGACCTCAAAAGAAAGCTCCAGGGGAGCCCTAAACAGAGTTTTGAGGGAGTGGTGGTGACGAGGAAAATCTTTGTTGTGGAAAGGCTGTCTGACCTTCTTGTTGCCCTCTGTTTTGTCTTCCTTTATTCATTTTTTCAGATACTCAGCTTTATTTGTTAGGTGCCTGCTCTGCGCTGGCATAACAGGGCAAAACGGCCCCGCCCTGGTGGAGTTGACCATCTAGTGGGAGACAGAGATCAAAGTGCCAAGAGGACCATACAGCGGGCTGTGGGTTCCTGCGGGCGAGTGCGGGTGTTATTTGGGAGGCCAGTCCAGGGAGGTCACTGGCGTGTCAAGTGTGTGGAAGCGCGCTCTCGGCGAGGCCCGACGTAGGGCCGGGTTGCTGCCTCCGTGACTCCATCAGAGGGTCTCTATTCTGGGCCAAGTCTCTGGCTCTTCTTTTCAGTCCTTCTCTGAGCCTTTTTGCGGGTGCGGCGACCAGGCCGAGAGCTCTAAGCGCTCTTTTAAACACACGCTCCTTCTCGGGAGGCCGGCGGGAGGGTCTGGGAGGCGCCGCCGAGGGCGCCTCCGGGTCCCAATCACCCGCACTCGGAGAGGCTGGAGACGCCAAGAAGTTTCTGGAGGAGCACGGGCGGGGGTGGGGGGTGGCGTGCCACTTCGCCTTCCTCGACAGGAGCCCTCCAAGCCTGCGTGGGCATTCACCACCCCGGTACCCGCGCTTTATTTAGCGTCTGATCAGTTTGCGCTTAATCGTTGTCCTTAAGTGCTTTCCGTGAATTATTTCATTCATCCCTCCTCGGAGCTCGATGGCTGCTCCGCCGACGTTGGAGATCGACCTCTATGCTGCGGCTCTCGCTGGCGGAGCTGGGGTTCGAACTAGATTGTCTGGCTCCAAAACCACTCAGCGACGGCCACATTTCCGTCCCCTTCCCCACCGCAGAGTCGCGGCGATGAGGACCCCACCTACAGAGGAGGAAACTGAGGGGAGGGTAAGCGATGTCCAGCGCCGGGCTGGATGGTTGATGCTGCTTAGCTCATTTCACTTTCTAAGAGGCGGGATTCGTGCACCCCGCAGCGGAGGAGAAAAGAACTAGATACGGGGTGGTTAGCTGGCCTTGGCTGTGCGGGTCAAAATAGCAGCCTGGTGTTAAGGCTTTGGCGGCCCGGCCAGCCTTGGCTGTAGCGTTTGCTTTTTCCCCACTTCATGCTTGACCTTTGGACGAGTCCCCTAACCTCTGGCTCTCATTTTCCCCATCGGAACAATGGGACATGGGTTTGCTGGGAGAAAAAGAAGATGACGTAGTCAAAGCCCTTGGAGTTGGTGCTGGCACAAAACAAGTTCTCAGTGGTGATGAGGGTGGAGGCTGAACAGAAATCAGCCTTCCTAGCCTCTCCCTGGTCTTTCTCCCTTTCCTTTCCACCCACAGAAAGGGAATAATTTTCCCCAAACTCCTTATTAAGGAAGCATTGCACATAGGTGCTTGCACTCAGTCCTGTCTGACCTCTTTGTGACCGCATGAACTGTAGCCCACCAGGCTCCTCTGTCCATGAGCTCTTTCCAGGCAAAAATACTGGAGTGGGTTGCTATTTCCCCCTCCAGGGGATCGTCCGAGGGATTGAACCTGAATCTTCTGCATTGACAGGAGGATTCTTTACTACGAAGCCACCTGGGAAGTCCCTAAAGGAAGCATCAGGGGGATAGTAAATTGCCTTTTTGACTCCAGAGGGGTCTGAGACACAGCCAGTAGAGGAGGAAGCCTTCTTAATCCAGGCTCCATTTACTTTGTTCTTCTCCTTGGTGACAGTGTGGTTCCTGACACATCATAGATCCTTGTGGGCTGATGGCTGGCCCAGGCCCCATAAGCAGGGTGGAAGACTCCACACCCCTTTTCCTCTGCGTTCCCATATTGTGAAGGGGGAGAGGTGGATAAGATGTACAGAAAGCACAGCAGTTGCTGTGAATTCAGCCCTCCCTCTCTTCCTTTCTCAGGGCCTGATTGGCAAGAGCTTCTCAGTACCAGTCACTCAACCCTGATCCCCAACCCCTCTGAACACACAACTGCAGCCCCCATGAGCAGGGTCCCTGGCAACAGAGACAGGGCACTCCAGAAAGAGAAAAGGGGCCACATGGGTCCAAAGGGGCTCTGCTGCTCAGCTCTGGCCATATTTGATCTCATTTCATCCTCGGGAGAATCCCATGAAGTGGGTGGGATTATCTCTCCTTAACAGATGAGGGAGCAAAGTTCAGGAGGGTCAAGTGACTAGGGCAGGGTCACACAGCTTGTAGGGAGCTCACCCAGGGGACCTATAGGACTTCAAAGCTTCCAGCTACTGCCTGGGACATCCACATGCCCCAGTCCCACTCCTAGGGTGGGGTCTTGGTGGTGGGCAGAGGAGGCGGAGTCCCACAGGGAATGAAGAAAGGGGTATTAATTCTCTGGGCAGTTTCCTATTAAGAAAACACCTCTCTCTGGCCGGCTTCTTCCCAGGGGCCGCAGCTCGACCTCCCGAAGGCGAGGCCTGTATATTTGTAGTTCGATTCCGCCCGTCAAGGCTAATTTCTCCCTACAACTTAATGGACTCGGCTTGACATGCGTAATGATTCCTAATCATGAACATTATTTTCGCTAGCCGGGAGACATGTTCCAGTTGTTGTGACAGATCGCATTTCAGCCGTAATGACGGAAAATTACCATTTCTAATTCTCCGGTTTTTGACACCTAAATCCACAGACCATATGTGGCAGCAGGAACTCTGGGCCCCTCAGTCCTCCCTTCCCCGCTCCAGCCGAGATCTGCGGTTGGTGCTTCCACCCCGCCCCCTCAGCCGCACCCAAAGTGGGGATGGGGGAGCAGGAGTGGTCCTAGGGATGGATGGGTCTCTGCTGGCGGCTTGGCCTTCCGGTCACTCCCGCTAACATGAGATGCTCAGTCGCCAACGACAAAAACCGGAACTTGGAAGGGACCTGGGAGACTGATGTGTTTTCAGGGACCCGTTTTACAGATGGGAACGCAGAGGGGGCAGAGAGGGGAGGGCAGGGTTGTCTTAAGATCTCACGACTGATTATGGTAGGCTCAACTTTTCTCAGAACCATTCCTGGAGTTTACCAGCCGTGGAAAGGGAGACCTGGTTGGTCCCTTTACTTGTAAGCCTCAAAACCACGGGTGAGGCAAAACTTGTGAGGTGAAACTGATGAGAGCTGGGGCAGAGGAAATAGTTGAGGCACAGAGAGGTTAAGTAAGTTGCTCAAGATCACAGCGCTGGTGGAGGGGGAACTGGGCCCAGTACCCCTGCTCTGAACTTCTTACCAAGGTGCCTTGACCAGTCACCCACCATAGGTGTGAGGAGGTTGAGGCCAGCAGGCAAAGAGCAGAAGCCAAGACTCCCATGTCCTCCCACAGGTCTTGCATACTTTTGAGGCTGGGAGCCCTGGCAGGGAACCTCCGTATGAGCCAACACTCTCCAGCCTGCTTCAGGAGTCACTTCCTCTTCGCCTTCCACAATCCCCACTCCAAGAGCAGGTCTGAGGCTAGAGAAGGGAACAGGTAGAACCCCCTCAGGGCTTCACAGTGACAACTGTTGGTCATGCACACCTACGGGGCCTAACAGCTGCCCGTGCGCTTTGTTCTAGAGAAGTACGATCGTCCACAGGGCGCAGGGAGTGTCTGCTCAGAATTTACTAATCCTGCCTTGGGAATTCGTCACAGAACCTCAGATTCACCATCCTCTGTAAGAAGAGGGTGAAAATGCCCACCTCCGGAAATGGCTGAGGGGTTAGGGAGACCCTCGCAGGGACCCTGTCCCACTCTGCCCGAGAAGCCCCGGTGCCAACTCCCACGGTGGCGGGTGGGGGAACGCAGCCAGTGCCAAGGGGCGCACCCCAATCAGTCAAGGAAGTCTCGAGCTTCCCTCGAGGGAACGGTGAACTCCTAAAGGCTTTCTGTCGGTGAACCCCTGAGGGTTTTCTGTCGTCCATATGGGGCCCTGAGGCGAGGGTGGTAGGGGCGCAGTCTCCCAGGCGCCCTCCCCGTGAAGTCCGCTCTGCGAGCGACCACGTGGGTTTGCACATCCAAGCACGCAGCTCCTTGTGCAGAAGCAGCGACGACCCAGCAGGGTCAACCAGGCCAGGCACCCACCCCAGGAACTGAGAACTGGAGAAGAGCAATCACTCGCCGAGGTCTGAATGCTGGGTGTGGGTCTCTGCCATCCAGGACAGGAGACAGACAGCCGGCCCTGGCGCATATGGCTCAGCACGGCGCATCTCGATGGCATCTGCCCCGTGGCCCCCACCCCCGCCCCTTGGATCCAACCCCTCGGGGCCCCTTTTCCCACATCCAAGGTCTGTTGGAACCACGCTCTGTCCTTACCAAAGCGTCGATTGATGTCTCCATCTCAGCGTCTTCGGAGATGCCCAGGGAAGCCGTAGGGTGTAAATGATAAAGCAACTGTCTTCTCCACCATACCTAACCCACCCTATTTCGATGTCCGCCTTTGGTGATTAAAAAGAAATGTCTTGAGAATAGGTTTTTCTAAGATACAGGTAAGTTGGAGGCTTCCACAGAAGGAAGTCAAAGACAGTTAGCTATCAGGATAAACTAGGAAGCCTTGCTCACGCCCTTGGTCAGCTGGAAGCCCGAGTGGTCACCTCGACAGAAATTCTGGGTTTCCCTTCCTTGCTAAACATGAAAGAGCAACAGATTGCTCCTCAACCCCGCTTCTCAACAGAGGGTGCAAACGAAAGGATATTTGTGAAAGTGTTTTGGGCTGCCCTGGTGGCTCAGATGGTAAAGAAACTTGTAAATGGCTTAGAATAGTGCCTGGTACTCAATCATAAGTACTTAGTCTCTGGTGTCTGGTGTATAATAAGCTACCAGTATATGTTAGCTGTTTTCAAAGACACCAGGGCTCTCATGGGAAGGATTCTCAGGTCTTTGCCTGGATTTAAACAAACAAATGGACTTCCCAGGTGGCGCTAGTGGTAAAGAACCTGCCTGCCAATGCAGGAGATATAAGAGACGTGGGCTGTATCCCTGGGTTGGGAAGATCCCCTGGAAGAGACCATGGCAACCTACTCCAGTATTCTTGCCTGGAGAATCCCATGACAGAGGAGCCTAGAGGGCTGCAGCCCATAAGATCGCAAGAAGTCAGACATGACGGAAGTAACTAAGCATGCATGCAAACTAACAAATAAGCTATCACAGACCAATGGGGCCTAAAGACATCTGCAAAGAGATGCTTCAAGTATTGCCTAGAATGGCAGTTGGATGGTGGTCTTTCCAAACCGCTGGATATCAATTTCAGCTCTGCCACTTAGGCAGGTGGCTTTCATCTATTTGTGCATCAGTTTCTTCTTTGTAAAATGTGTTTTAAAAGATAGGTATAAAATATTTATCTCACTGCCTGACAATAAGAATTCAATGTTGTTAGCTCTTATTCCTTGTTGGTATATAAACTGCCTTACAGACACTGCCAGCATAGAGGGAGACAATGTAACCGGTGAATACTCTGGTACCTGGCTGTGACCCCTCAGCTCAAGGCCAAGGACTTTAGGGGTAAATCTGAACTCCAGGCTGACAAGACCACTCACAGGTGGGTGGTCTTGCTCCAGTCACAGCCTCATTGAGCCAGCTCTCACCTCTGCAAGGAGGATAACAATGATTTTCACTTAGCAGCAGAGACTCTAGAATTTTCTAACAGGGTCCAGGGGCTTTGGAAGATTGCCTTAAAGCTGTTCTGGCAGAACAGGCAAGCTCCTGACCTAGACTGGATGTGTGCTTGTGATGCGCTGGAAGAGAGACTGAGTGCCCTTTGCTGCTCAGACCATTCAAAGAGAACAGAATGCTAAGCTAGTGTTCTCATCTCAGGTCTGTGGGTGGGGCAGATAGGGCAGATTAAAGTCTAATTAAGTAGAGGGACTTGCTGCTTAGTCCTTCCTAAAATGCCAGGAGAAGGGCAGAATTCATTTGGGGTTCACAAACTCTTCTTCTAGAAGACAATCTTGATCAGAAATCCTGATTACTTACTAGATCTTATAGACCACTTCTGGAGAAGGGAATAGCAACCCACTCCAGTATTCTTGCCTGGGAAATCCCATAGACAGAGGAGCCTGGCAGGCTACAGTCCACGGGATCGCCAAAATCGGACACACACACACACACACAGGCCACTTACAGCGTGTCTGCAAGATGCTAAAAGGCTCAGAGGCTTCAGCGCCTATTTTGCAGATTTAGAATTAAAGCATGTAAAATGCTTGGCGATGTGCCTAGCAAGCAGTACTGGAAAAATGGGAACCCCTATTATTAAGTCAGATCATAAATGCCTGAAATAAAACGGCCTAAGTAGGACCTTCTGGGATCTATTCTATCCTCTGCAAGGAGGATAACGATGATTTTCACTTAGCAGAGACTCTAGAATTTTCTAACAGGGTCCAGGGGCTTTGGAAGATTGCCTTAAAGCTGTTCTGGCAGAACAGGCAGGCTCCTGACCTAGACTGGATGTGTGCTTGTGATGCACTGGAAGAGAGACTGAGTGCCCTTTGCTGCTCAGACCATTCAAAGAGAACAGAAAGCCCTCCCGGAAGAAGCTTTGCAAGGCCCATGGTGCGTGCGACTTCTGTGCATTTCCCTAAGGACATCCTGAGGTTTGGAGACCTTTCCTATTGGAGTCTCAGTCAGGTGGAAACCTGTTCTAGGGCTAGATTTCAGAAGAGACGCAACTCGGGTCTCTTGGCGCTTGCTCCGCGGCTCCCCAGTGCCCCGCGCTGGGGGAAGGCTTGGGGGAACAGTGCGCAGCTCCACTCGTGCGCTCTGCGTCTGCACCGGCGGTTAGCTCTGGGGCATCTTGTCCACGCCCTGTGGTCGGAGCCCTAGGGGATCGCCTTGACTCATAGGCAGAACTGCGAGGCCTGGGAGAGTGAGCAAGGCCTCTGTGCTTTGGGCTTTCTGGTCCTGTAGGCAGGGGCTGAGGGTTGGCATCCGCTCAGCGCCCAGCTTGCTGCGGGTTCCTCGGCGCGTCTACGTCTGCATCCATTTGCCCTGAAACTTACCGAAAGGTTGTTGGCAAGACCGGTGGACATCACGTTGCATTTTGAAAGGTCAAGGAGAGGGACGGCTCATGATTTGTTGAGCTTTCCTTGTCATCATGACAAGCTATCTACTTCTGGCCGTTAAAACATTTGTCACATCTGTTCTGTGAGGTATGGATGGAACCTCATCATCCCGAATTTACAGTGAAGAGGACTGAGATACAAAGCAATGCATTTCTTTGAGGTGCTACAGGTAACCAAGTAATGGAACTCGGATTTTGAACCTTGACAACTCATGTCCCTAACCACGCCGCCTCTCTACTTTTTCCTGTGTCGCCGGGGGCCAGAATGGTGGCCGACGTCGGTAGGCTTCTCTGAATATTGGTGGGAAAGGAGGCATTGTTATTCTCGCCTAACCGATGATGCAAATAGAACTGCAGAGAAAAACCCGGCCGGGAACAGAGCCCAGGCCACTTTGTCGTGGTCTTCTCCCCTGCTGTCCAGGTGGCCTCGGCGATGGTCAGAGGGCCGTTAGCCTAATGCATCCTTCAATTACCGGAGTCCTTCCTTCCCCAGAGAAGCATGTGGGTCTGTGAGGCAGGTCTCTCGGCCTGGAGGGAAGAGGACGCTGAGTCAGTAGTATGTTTTGAGAACTCCCATCCAAAGGCTACCCCGGGACTCACCGCGGACTCACAGTTTCTTCAATCTGCGACCCCCAACCCTGGGCCGGTCCGGGGTGCTGGAGGCCAGCGGCGCGCTCAAATCGGGAGATTGGAGCGGGGATGAGATAATCCCATCATTTTCCCGGGCTCCGCGGACAGAAAGAATCCGGCCGAGAATCGGATCCTGGGCGACTGGCTGGGGCGGCCGGGCTGGGGGGGGGGGGGGACGGGGGGGGGGGGGGGGGG